>NC_086288.1:70724515-71042900 GCF_963924245.1 Chroicocephalus ridibundus
GAGGTCAATTGCTATTGTACAAAAAACTGCAAATCTGAGAAAAGCAAATCAAATCTATGGGGAAGAAAAAAGAAAAAAAAAAGTCAACAGTGCCTGAGGCTGTCCTTCTTCTTAATTACAGTAAAGGAGTCAATTTAATTCACTTTCTTCTCAATCTGAGTTTGGTTTTCCACGTTATACAATCTCAGGTGAGCACGTGATGTATTACACCAAAAATAAGCTCAGTTTATTTCAGTGTTCAAGACACTCTTCTGACATGTTTTAACTGAAATACTGTAATACATACAAACCATGACTTGCTTTATGCACAGGGAATGACTAATACTTCCTCAGTTACTTCTCTTTCCAAACACTCTAAGATGAACTTTTTCCCCTAAACAACTACTTGTTCTCCGACTACTAAAGTTAGAGAACTACTTGTTCTCCAACTACTAAAGTTAACTCTTTCTGCTCTGCCAGGGTACATGCCAAGTAACCAATACCAATACAACGAACCTAATTTTACACTAACTTGAACACGATCACAGTCTTGTTTTGTACCATTGGGTTGACACACTCTTAAAGCGGAGAATGCTGGAAATAAGCCACCTAATAACCATCTAGCAGCACCTCTCCTCTGGTCCCAAACCCATTCGTTCTGGAGCCAGAACCAATCTCCTACAATAATATTTCAACACACAGAAGCAACACCCAGCCTTCTAGATCCTTACCTGCGATCATCTTAAAAGCTACCACGAAAACTCAGTCAGTGGCCGAAGGAAAGCTCGTCTGACTTGAACATACTTTGCCAGCAATAAGCAAACCTGCAATACCCCTGTCTGTTCTCTGCTCTGAAGGAGTGCCATGGCAGAGTGCCACTGGTGCATCTGCATGGCACAAGCTGAAGCCATAGAAATTCTGGCTTGGCTCCTGATGGCAGAAAAGCAGGACCGGCACTACCCTGCACTCTCAATACTGAACACTGTTCTGGAATTACTCATTTGGGTGCAGATTCTCCTCTGCTTGTGATCCCAGCCAGCTTGTTGCTAGCATCTCTCACCTGAACTCCATGGAAAAAACACAGACAAGCCCAAGGATGGACATCTTGAGTCACTCATTCCTGGGTTGACATACAATTTCCAAAGAATGCCATGAACTGGATTTGTTTTAAGTTTGATAACGGCTTTATGAATTAAAAAGATATTTTCCATGCCTCACAAGAGGTATGTACAAGTGGTCTGTAGGTACATCCCACATGAAGTAGGAGCAGGCGTCAATTATGACTTCACCTCAACCACTCTCTGTTCCAGGCTACCCTTAAGTGACCTGATATGCCTTGCATACAGAGAAGCACAGTGAGTCATGGAGCACCTATGATTTCTTCAATGCCTGCAGGAAATCCAGTGATATGGATCCACAGGTTTTGGAAACCATCTTCAAAGCCAGCCTTTACTTTTTAGTTAGGAAAAAAAAAAAAAAAAAGCTCAGACTATGCTGTCCATTGGAGCCCTGCTAGACCAGGTATAATGATCTGACAGTACTCAAAAAGGTAGCAATTCACCTCACAATGTGCCGGCCAGCAGTACAACTAGCGAGATCAGTTTATTTGGAGAAGTTGCTCAAAATTGAATTGAATCAAACCAGCATTTGGTTTTAAGACATCCTGCAAACATCAACTATATATGCTGTTTATTCCTAGGGAAGCAAGTTATTTACCTAGCAACACGTCACCCGCTTTTTAAACTTGTATTTTATTCACAAGAAATGTAAAGGATCTTTTTACTTCTTCAGGGAAACTACCATTTCCCAAACTGATAGCAAGCAATAGCTCCTTATCTGATTGTCTTTTAAGATTATTTTTATCATTTCAACCATCAGATTTTCCTTAGTCATACAGAACTGTCTCATCAGAGTTCAGGTATAAATCCCTTTATCACTTCTGCAGTGCTCCTCAAGATATTCTCCCCTCACTCCCCTCCCTTTGCAGCTACAGAGAAACTATATTGCTTCCCAGAATGGATGAAAACTTGTAGCACCTGCAGCATAAAATCCAGCTGAGTGCTTTGGTACCCACAGAATGACAGCTACACACGCATCCTCGCGCCTCAGTGCAAAGGGGCGGCTTGTGGGAAAATGAGTCCAGCCTCATCTGTAACAAATTGGCTACCTCCCAGCTAAGGGCCGCACGATCGTAAAAGTAAGCACATGGCTGAGAAGAGCTGCAAGGAAGTCGTGAGGTCAGGGAAAGTTTGCAAAAAAAAAAAAAATATGTAGTTGGCTTTCAGGGAATTTGGGGGGACTTTGCAGAAGAGAAACCTACCTCTGGATAAGCAACTGGGTTAGAGAGAAGTGATGGCTGCTGTCTGTTTTCCTACCATAGTAACACCAATTTAACAGAACCAGATGAGATAGCCTTGAACCAGCTCCAGAGATGTGCTGTTCCTTTTTCCTGGGTTGTTGAAGACCACAGCCTACTCTCCATATTGCTAAAATCATGATCTTTGTATCTTTTATCAAGCATCCACCCTTCCAAGTCATTCATGTAGAGTAGAAGTGAGCCAAGTTTACGCCTACACCGTAACAATAGCTGTTAACAGCCGCTGTAGGCACAAACCCAACCATTCTCTCTCTAAAAAGTGAATAAGCTTAATAAAATCATATCCGCTTTTTAGTTAGCCTTTTAGTTGCTTTTCAGATGGTCTGTTAAGAACACTTTAGCAGCAAGCTAAAGCATCGACACTGAAGTTGATGCCTGACACTGAGTAGCTAGGTTATCCGAGGCAAGAGTTAAACAGGTTTGTGAGGAAGGGATTAAGCACGGCTCCTGCTTGCCCTGTACCCTCCGCCAGGAGCAGTTCCAACATCTATACCCCCGCATTACGCTTTTAACAAAATCGAGCATGCAAAAGACATAGCCCAGGTAACCACACGCTTTGTGGTAAGATGCTAGAAATACATACTAGATATTTACATAACATACCTTTTTCGTTACCATGACAGTTCAACTCAAACCGAATATGCCAGAAAACTATACTATGTTTAAACACATTTATTAATAGGATCATTAATACGAAAAATATACACTTACATTAAGAACGGGTTTTAAATAGAGACAGAAACAAGCACTCGCTAGACTACGTGGAAGCTACACAGTAAGAAATACTTCAATAATAAACAGGGGAATTTCAGCTGAAGGCAAAGCTGTGAAGTTGACTCAGATGATGAACTACTGGCCACAACTCATGTGCTGGCGTCCACATTGACTAATAGGTGTATTTCCTCTCAAAGTCTTTATTTTGAGGTAGTAGTAAGAGGCCACTTTATAACTATTGCTTTTTTTCCACCTACTGAGTGGCCTAGCCCCAAACCTCTCTCATGCAGACAGCGCTGCTACACCTGAAGTTACAGGTCAGAACTTCTGTGCATGAGGAAAAACCCAAGGCAACAAGTGGGGGACAGGAAATACTGCAAGTTCCTGTTTGTCAAGTTTCCCCTGCATCATTTTCACCAGGATACGTCCCCTCCGCTACGAAACAAGGACAAGAGATCGGACCCGGAATGCATGACCATTTACACTGCAGTTGAGATTCCGCACTACTGTTCCCACATCTGGCAATTCAGGGCTGCGCATACCAAAGTGGTGGCGTTGGCAAGGTCAGCGGTCTTATCTTCTGATTCCAGACTCTCT
This sequence comes from Chroicocephalus ridibundus, assembly GCF_963924245.1. NCBI lineage: Eukaryota > Metazoa > Chordata > Aves > Charadriiformes > Laridae > Chroicocephalus > Chroicocephalus ridibundus. The sequence continues at coordinate 70,728,183 of NC_086288.1, forward strand.
TACCCTGTTATGTTGGATAGGTTACAAGGAAAATTTCACGTAAATGAAAACCAAAATTCCCTCCCCATCATACCACACCCTCACTTCACTGAGATGGGATAACATGACTCTTGGTGCGAGAATTACCACTTGATTGCACTCAAAATTGTAGAAGTCATGCTACCAGACCAAACTTCATGTTCTCATGCCCTGTGCCTGTCTAGCTGACATACTACTTGAAGGATTGTACTTACAACAGCTTTCATTTTCTTTAGTAGGCTACAAAGCCTTTCAGTTTCTGTGTTGCTCTGTGCTGAACCATATGTATGTTATGATAGGGATTAAAAATTAAAAAACAAAGACCTCTTCAAGTAAAATCCACGCTGCTGAATACTTTCTGGAGAGATACTCCAAAGAGTGAGACCTATTTTCCTGAAGTTATTGAGGCAGATACCACAGAATTCTACTCTAAAATTATTTTTAGGGTTCTGTTAAACAACTGTTAAACTTTTATTTGCATTTCAGCCACTTACTAATGAAGTCTCCACATACAGGACTGGAAATCCAGGCTGTGACCTTGAAGAATTTCTTCTTCACATACAGTGCAGCCTAAGCAACAAGGAACACCAAAGGAGTTCAGTTTCACTCGTGTCAAAATATAAGTATTCATTCAGGGAAAAAATTTCTCACTGAACCCGAAAATAAACACAACTGAGGCAACGCTGTGGTCTCGTGTTTGCCCTTTCCTCTCACTCCTGCAAGGTAGTGAGCATCTCTAGCAAAGCAGTTTGTTATCGCTGCTCCCCTTGACGTCAATTCTCAGATGTAGGGGTGTTTCAACTGTTGCGAGCTACACGGGGAACAAGAGGCACTTGTCAGGTGTCACCAGACTTTTATCATCTTGAGGAAGAACGTTCAGCTTAAACTCTCTATGAGACATCATGCAATACAGTCACTAATGCTTGATAGTATCTTACTCCACAATCCAGTCCCATCTGAGGCCAAAATTACAAGGAGTAAAGTTAAGACACTGCAAAGGCAAGGCCAAGACAGTCCTTTATGGCAAGGTCTCAGGTTTTCGTGGCGAGTGCCTGCTTCACACTGACTTTCAGAGCTGGTTTCAGTTCAAGAAAAGGGAGGGAAAATTGATGAAATTTTGCTGCTTGCCCATGACTTTATTTTTTCATCAGACAGCTGTAATCCCCTTCATGCTTTGAGAGAGTGTCTTGGTGGGAAGAGAGAGCTGCTGCGATGGCGGAGGAGCTGCCAGCAGCCCCTGACACAGAACTCTGCTCTCCAGCCGATCTCTGCTCTCACACCCCAAGGCCTTTCACCATGTCCTTCTCACAACCCCCCCCCCCCCCATAAAACAGACCCTCACAGTTCATCTGACACACCAGAACTGTAAATATGCCTCCCCCCAACAACTAAACCCGCTCCATTCAAGCGCCACTGAGGATGAATGGGAGAATGGGAGGTCCCCTAAGCTAAGTCCCCCTTCAACGCCAGGGATGAGTTGGTCCTCACAGACTACCATGACAAAGCAAACTGAAACAGCCCGAGCAGCCATGGTCTGGATGAAACGGTGGCCTGATGGGAAAAGAAAACCACATGTGGCTACATAACTAAACATATCTCATAAAGCATTACGCATAAGCAAGCTGAATTGGATGTTGCACTGACAGTTTTGAACTGGCCACTCTTCACACCCAAGCGCTAGATTTGTTCATGCTAAAAAAATGTTCTTTTAAGCATCTGTGCTGGATTACAGTTTAGGTAGCAATTTCACTTCCAAAAGATCCCAAAGTACATTTAGGATTACCAGTTTAAAGGATCTCCCATGGGACAGAAAGAGCGGTCATTTCAGCTCAACGCAGTTTACATGTTGGGAGCAGATCCCCCACATTGTGTCGCACAACCCAAGGTGGAAGAGGCTCCCTCTCTCCTCCCCCCGCTGTGGCACCAGGAATGGCTGCGGTTTGCAACTTCGGCTGAGAAGAGATGCTTGTAATTGGGGAGAGAAGGAGGAATGCACACACACATACACAATTATTCTTTCTGCCAGGATGTGGAGCTTGGGCCTGTGATATAGGACATCCTGTAATTCACGGGACGAGCAGCAACCCTGAATACATTATGAATTTGATGTATTGTGATTCTCTTGCCTACCCTGTAGACTAGTACAGAGAACCTGACAAAATGGGGTTTTTTTTTGCACAGGGCTGCCTAGCACAGAGTTACTATGTTCAGCTAAAATTGATGGGCAGTTACCATGTGGGTCCGATGGCAAGTTATGTGGCTACCATGAAGGAAGGGGAGGGGAAAAAGTCTTCTTTTGTTTAATAAGCATAAATGGTCGGGAATTGGTCTCAGTCTAACATGATAGGGAAAGTACACTCTTCAGAATGGCAAGGTCCTGGTGTCCTGCCCGGACCCTGGTTCAGCAGGAAGAATCCCGCTGCCCGTACCACCCAAAGCCAGGTTTTTCTACCCCACATTCAAGTGGAACCAAGACCTAGATCTGAAGCGTTCTTACACTTTCATCACGTCGCAGCTCACAATAGGCACAGGGCTGAGTAAAACCCCTCCAGACAGGAAACTCAGCCGTGACCTACTTGAGCATACATGACGTTATACCCTACATGTGGCAAAGGGGTACCCATTCATACATCCGCTGATAAGAGAAACATGAATGAGGAAAAGCCGCAATGCCAAGAAAGCGTTCACCCAGGTTCCACATAGCCCAGCACACTGCAACCTTCTTTTTTTTTTTTTTTAACTTTTTCCTGCATTTGTTTAATGTCGCATAGGATTTTCACCTTAAGAAATGAAACAGGGCAGCCCAGTTGGCAGCCTGCTGCTTTGCCTCGGAGGAGGGGCTGTGACTGCAAACCCAGCCAAACACTTCTCTCCATCTCCGAGTCCCATGGCTGCCCCTGGCAGATGGGGAACAGCTCTTGTACATCAGCCATCGGCCAGGCTTGGGGTCTCCCAAATCAACTCCTCTCTCTGTGGCAGGGTCTCAAAAACCATCTCTCCTGCCCACAGTACCAAGGCTGGACCACACCAAGCTAGGCATGAGCTTTACTGAACCACCCAGACCACAGGACAGAGGCATCCAACCAAGAGGCATCTTTTCACCAATGTCATGTTCCTCCTAAATGTTTGGGTATTGTCAAAACCAAAGGCTTGCCCTAGGCAATGTCATTCTTCCTAAGAAAGGTAAATCCTGCCCATGATGGACAGGCCTGCTCCCAGAAGGCTTTTGCTACTCTTTCAGAGGTTTCATGATCCCATTTGAGCACAGCAGCCACTTCACTGTGCTTGCAAGGATCAGACCTCTCCTTACTCCATCCCACCTCTGCACTTAGGAAATTGTAAAAACCCACTCCGCTCCCTGCAAAGCATCTCCTACAAAGAGACTCGTCTCCCCACCTGTAAAAAGAAGTCCATCTGGTTTTCAAAGTTTTACCTCACATGGTATTTTCCCTGAGTCTGAATCACTGCCCGTGTTGCTGAGCCGGGGCAGGGGATGGGGGATGACTGAGAACTGCCGGAGCTGTAATGGCCACGGGGCAGTGGTCAATCACAAGCCTCTGCTCCCCAGTTCCTCTTCTGCCATGCCAGACAAAGCGCATACGTGTCTACCAGAACACCGGCTTCCCTCACCTACACACCGCTTTCTTTCTTAATGCTTTTTGCTTTAGAAAATACACTTAGAAAACCAGAAAACCAGACCAGAAGCAGGAGAGCAGAGTGCTCCTCTGCCTGAGGGTCAGCAGAGCAAATGGGGCATTTGCCTTTAGAAGTAAGATACAAAAATACATTTCTTAAGACCCAATTGACCATTTGTTATAACATAGGTGAAATTTTACTGGTTTCTGGAGAACTGTGCCCTGTTATATCAGTGACGTATCTAATGCTTAGTGCTAGCATGAGGCCTTGGCCAGGAGGAATAGGGTAAATTGGGCTGATCTCTCTGCAGTGAGAAGAAGGTCTCAGTCAGTGTTACTGACAGACATTCCCTTGCATTCTGCATAACGGAGGAAGGTATGGATATCAGCAGGTCATTTAATGAACATCATCACTCAACTTACATGGGCCAACAACTGAGTGACTATTGCTGTCACTTTTTAGCCAACGTATTGGTAATTCTGTACAAATAGATACATCTACATAATAGTAAAAATATCTGTAGCCCAAATCCAGAAATATATGATGGATGTCCTTCAGAAGCATGTGTGGTCTTCAAAATATAAAAAAACCCACCAACTCAGGCCTTCTTCTCCAAGCCAACCTCCACTCCAGTTTGGCCAAGTACTGCTTTCCATATCTTTTGATTTTTATACTGGTATTTTCTTATCCTATTTCTGCAGGAGAGCTATTGTAGATTGTTACAACAGTCTTTGGCATATACAAATTTGCCTTTTTCTAAAGCACAGTTCCAAGTTCAGCAGTAAAAAGGTAATAGGTTACTGAAAAAAGTCAAAACAAGCAAAAGTAGAAAAACATCTTATAGGTCAATGGTTAACAGGGGCTGAAGACATTTTTTCCGTTATCTTTGCATTGACAGCAGGAAGCACAGACTTCCATTGTCTAATACACAGAAAATCTTTTGCATATTTGAGATACAAATATTTGTATGAAACTTAAAACCACTGTGGACCTTATCTTGTGTATCCAGTTTATAAGCTAACACCACACAGAGGGAATTAAATCTACAACAGGTTGCACCTACATTTGGTGGAGGGGGAAGACTTCTTGATGCTTCCAAGCAATTCTGTGAACGTAATCACTTCCCAGTTATTTTAACTTTAATTACAGGATACCACACTATCACGGCATTTCTGAATACAGTGTTGTTTCAGGGCAAGATGAAACAATATGGAGCTGATATTGTTTTATCAGCTCTATTTTATTTTTCTCCCTTTCTAGCCATTGTAGGCAGTCAGCCAGGTTACTGGATACATTCCAACGCCAAATCCGCAACAGCAAGCCCATAGCTAAGAATTAAAATGTAACTTAACTTAGGACATAACTCTAGCTGCCTCACAATCAATGGTTTTAAAAGATTTTACAAATTCTGTATTAGCATAAAAAAACAAGGTGGTACTCCTGTAAGTTTTGAAGGGTTAAGATCAGGTCTAGCGGCTGAGAACTAGTTATTTCACCATGGAGGTCTAACCGGCAGTATGTTTCAACTTTGTGAACTCCAAATCTTTGTTTTTGATTTTCACACCTGGGAGATTACTTCATTAAAAAAAAAAAAAAAAAAGAAAAAAAAAAGAGAGAGAAGGGAGTACCCAGGTGCCAAATACAACCACATTGCTCAGTTTTCAGTGGTTTCACCAGGCAAGCTCACATAGAAATCATTTGGTTCAAAATGCTCATAATATTCATTTAGAATTTTAGCAGAACATGTAAAGCACCCTTTCACTGAGGGCTAAATGCAGAGACAAACTTGATTATTTCACCATAAGATGTAATTTCTCAATAAATAAAACATATAAAATAAAACCTAGAGAAATATGAAGCCTATCAGAGGAGAGCGTGATAGCAAATGGGCTCTTTCCTGCTGTAACCCACTTGCAAACCATAACCATCAAAAGACTACGCGTAGCACCCTGCCCAGGAGCTGCCTCCCCACCTACCAGAGCAGCGCCTGTGAAACAAGACCAGGACACCTAAAGGGCCTCTTCTGCACCGGTGGTGTGAGCCGAGCAGCAGGGCTGGTGTGCCGACAGGAGAGAGGAGCACATGCAAAACCGCTCTGGGTACTCCCTCAAGCGTCACTGGGAGCCTGTTTGTATGCATGCTGCTTTCTGATGGCCCAAAATACCCTAAACACTGATATAGCAGCCATAAGTAACGACCCATCTTCCAGTCACTGGAGAGTTCTGAGAAATTAAAAAGCGATGCTTCACCCTACAGCCCCACTATATCAAAAGGTGAGACAGTCAGATAAAGCATCGGCAACATTTACTCTAAAATGAAAATAAATGCTCCAGAAGCAAGCAGTCACAAGACACCTTTTAATCTGCATTTCTGCTGCGGTCAGTTTTTCTGTCTATAAAAGCTACGTTCCCACTTATTTGACTCATAAAACAATGCTAAGTATTTCAGATTAGCGTTTGTCACAGTAAGGTGCACATCTGTCATTCCAAGCAGAGAGCTCGTGGCCATCTCTACGCTAAAAGCTCAGTTCACGGTCCAAATAATTATGGGTTGCGACTTCTGGGGACGCAGAAAGGAAGCCTGTGGAATGGCACCACGCAAGTGTAGTCACCTACAGCGGGGGTACGCCGTGTCCCAGCACGAGGGGACATCAGAGCATTCGCCACCCAGCAAGGATCGCCACGGCGGGGGGCAGAAAGCAGGGGGGAATTATTCAGGTGGCTGAGCTCACACTCAAGGCTGATCGCGCCTTGAGACGAGGTGGGACAGCCTTAGTGCAGCACGGCGGTGACACGGCCGTAAGGAAAGGCTCGTAGAAGAAAGTCACACAAACAAGAAAACACTCGGCAAGCGTTAGCTTTCAAGGTGATTCGGCAGCCTGGGCTGCGACCCCTCATATTCCACAAGCTAGACCCGTTTGAAGCACAGGTTTAGAAACGCCGCTTTTGTCACAGCGCCCGCTCACAGACCCGTGTGCGACGCCGAGGAGGTGCCGACAGCGGCTGCTGCGGGCTGCGCTCTGCCAGCCGCCAACCCCCCGGGGACGGCCCCGCTGCCCCCGGCCCCGCAGCCCCCGGCCCCGGTTCTGCCTTACCTGCCTGTCCCGGGGGCCGCCGATGGAGCCCCGGCGCCGGCGGCGCGGAGGGAGGCGGAAGGAGGGAGGGAGGCACCGCACTGCCCCGCTCCGGCCCGGGAAGGCGGCGGCAGCGCCTCTTCCTCCTCCTCCGCCTCCTCCTCCTCCTCCCCGCGGGGCAGCGGCGGAGGAAGCGGCGGGGGGGGGGGGGGCGGGGGGGGTAACGGACCCTGCACCGGAGCCCGCTCCCCGCCCCGGGCGCCCCCCCGCCCCGTGCAGATGCAGGGTGGCTAGAAGGTGAAGCGAGAAGGTGGCCCACATCAAACAGACCCGGCAGGAGCTGCCCGGAAACTCTCGGTGAAGTAAAGAGAAAAAGGCAGATTATACAGCTTGGAGAAGGATGCAAACTCTGCCCCAAAATCTAGTGCTTGGCGTCAGCCGGCTTTCAACACGTGTCATCGGTGCTTTGGATCAGATACTTCTCGTTCCAAACCGCCGTGAAGCGTGAGCTCTCGCAGGGCTAATGGGGAGCGTGGGCACAGCTCTCCCCATCCCGAGTGGGCTGTGAACCCTGAGGCGGCCGTCACAGATCTGCCCGTGCCCTGATGGCCCTTGGAGTTGCAGTTCCTTCCCTTCTACTTAATGATGGGTAACGGCTACATCCAGCCACCCCAAAGCTCACTCATCTACAGCCAGAATAACTAAAGGAGGCTTTTTGCACCCATCGGGTGTCTGTGTTGAAATTCAGACTTCAGGGTCACAGAATCACAGAATAGTTTGTGTTGGAAGGGACCTTTAAAGTTCATCTAGTCCAACCACCCTGCAATGAGCAGGGAGATCTTTAACTACATCAGGTTGCTCAGAGCCCCGTCCAACCTGGCCTTGAATGTTTCCAGGGATGGGGCATCTACCACCTCTCTGGGCAGCCTGTGCCAGTGTTTCACCACCCGCACTGTAAAAATGTCTTCCTTCTATCTAGTCTAAATCTACCCTCCTTCAGTTTAAAACTATTACTCCTTGTCGTATCGCTACAGGCTCTACTAAAAAGTCTGTCCCCATCTTTCCTGTAGGCCCCCTTTAAGTACTGAAATGCCCCTTTAAGTACTGAAAGGGTCTATAGTGGGATGTCATGCAGGCTTTCTTCTTTACTCTCTTCTCTTAGCCCAGCCTTACCTATAGAGACTGTCAGTCTGCAAAACCTCATTGAGAGAAAAAAGAGCTTGTGAAGTTCAGTTGAAATACATCTCTCATGTTTTTAAGTGTCAGTCTGGAGGAAAGCAAGCAGGGTCTGTGCTGCTTACAAGCAATTGTTTTGTTGTGACGAGTGCGTAAGAGCTGGATCAACACAGATGTCTTTCTGTTCAGCTCAGAGGAAATGACTTACAGAGTCTTTGTTTTCACTTGGGGGATTTCCTCCAAATGGCACTTTTGGCGCTGTGGCCACGTCTCCAGTGCCTGTCACACTAGTGGTGAGGCCAGGGAGTCATAGGACTGCATCCCGAGTGCACGGGGCATCTCTGCTATAAACACAAGGGCAGTCCCTATGCAGCCACCTCAGAGGGACCAGTCCCACCAGCCCACTCTCACCACCTCCCTCACTCCATCCCCACACATTTGTAGTAGCACATGCTCAGGTGTCCATGCAGACGTCCTTACCCACTGCCACTGATGCAGTCAGTTTTGCAATAAAGCACAAAACTTGTGCTTTATTTTTCAATAGCAGCTATAGCTTTCGCCATCCTGTCTTGCTGCTGTTGTGGCAGGAGGAAAGGACAATAAAACTGAACAGTTGCTTAAGGAGGAACTTGGAATAGCTTTACCCCATAAGGTGCCATTTCTGAGCTGCAGAAAGAAGTGTCATCTAGCAGAGGGTGGCTATGCTACAACGTGACTTGACCAGCAGCAGCTACATTAATCCTGAGGCTTCAACTCAGAGTACAGCGGCAGCAAAGGGACAGCAAAGCACATCTCTGTGACCCAAAGCGTGTGGCTACTCTCATGCTGAAGATGTCCTTCTTACAACTACTGACGGGGAGTTAACCACTCTGATGTTGATCGGTTAACTGACAGAGCATTTGTGGTGGAGGTGTGGATCACCAACTTTTTTTGCAAGCTTTATGAAGCTTGCCGGCTCTCAGTCCTAAAAATGCTCTCTTTTCCCCTCCCACCTTCTTTTACCATGATGGCAGATAAAGACATCAGCAGGACAGTGGGACCGAAGCAACTACAAGATGACACCACTTCTGAGGACAGGGATGAGCCTCTCAGGGGCTGAAGAGGGTTGGGCACTGCCTGATGGCACTGACTAGCTGTGCGTGCTTTGAATTATATCCGCGCTGGGCTGGACGGCAGCTGTGAGGGCAAGGAAAAGGGCTCTGCGAGGGCTGCGTGGCGAAGGATGAGGATGCGCTGAGCATCAGGAAACTCTCTCTTGAATGCGCGCCGAGCACATGCATCGAGGAAAGGCTCAAATGCTCTCAAAAGCTTTGGGAAAAACTTTGGGAAAGCTTTCCAAAAGCCTTTGGAAAAAGCATTGCCCATCGTTCTCATGGCTTGGTGAGCACGGCAGCACCGTGCATTTGGATTTCTGCTGCACAGTTTTGGTTTCTCATGGCCTGTGTGCCTTCACTTTTGTTAAACAGAGCAAGCGGTGTGATTTTGATTTGAGACATGCCAATCCCTGCGCAGTGCCAGGGTTTGCAGAATTACCAGGGGAAGGAGTTTTAGTTTTGCCAGGAGGGTTTTGTCTTCCTTCTGTACTTCATAAATATCTGAAAGTGCCCATCACCAGGGCTACTCGTGTGTCCTGATCTAATGTATTTAAAGAGCAAAAGTACTTTTCAAATATTAAGCTTCTTTTACACTTCTGTATAAATTTTACAGCCAGGAGGGGCTAAGCTTTCCATTCAGGGGAATGTTTTGGCTTCAGGATTAAAAAAAAAAAATCTGCTTTGCAGAAAAAGCAGCAAGTTGGAACCAGAAATGATTTCATTTCCCTAAAATTTCACACACAGAAATGTTATGCAGACGTGAGGAATGCAGAAAAAGGAGGGAATGTTTCAGGGCTTCCGTTCAATTTGCAGAAGAGCTCGGTGTTACTTGCTGTTTCCATCTTTTCTCTCCTGCCTCTTAGAAGTTTGGGACCCCTGTGGACTGGGGTGGCGTGGCATCAACCCCACCTCCTGGGCTGTAGGGGTCGGAGCACTTGTTGACTGAGCCTTTTCTTTGGGAAGCCCCTGGGCAGTCGGTGAACTGAAATGGCAGAGTAATCTTTCTCTGCTTTGGATTAAAGGCCCTCAGCTCCCAGAGCGGTTGCTGTTGCTCTACCGCCAGGGAGGGAACAGCGGTGAAGAGTTCTTGTGGGAAAGCGCCCCTCTCTAGGAGGAAGTCTGCACTTTGGGAAGGACTGAGGCTTATGAAATTTCAGGCACACATGTCGTGTGAAGTACCAAAGAGAGAAAGAAATATATACAAGTTGAATGGTAACTTTGATAGACCATCTTTTCAAGCAGTTATTCACCTATTTATGCTTCGTCATCTCATGGTCCGTGTCCATTGTCTTTTTGGAGCCAGTGTTGTTCTTTTGGGTGAGCTCTTGAGCCCAAAAAGTCCCTTCTCTGCAATCTTTCTGGTCAGAGAGAAGCATCTCTACCAGTCCCTTCGTCACAGAGAGGCTCTTCCTCTTTTTCCTTTTCTTGCCCATCAAACCCTCTTCACCCTATTCAGTCCTTCTTCATTTCTCAGAGGCTTCTGTGAATTCAGTCATCAATCATTTCCTCTGTTTATTTCTCTTCCGTCTCTTGCTATGGGCAGAAATGACAAACAAGAGTTTTTCTCACTTTCAAGAGGGACCCTTGTGAATGAGAGAAAAATCATGGTCATTCTTCATTGTCTGTTTTTTCCCAGTTTTGGGAGATTTTGGGGATGACAATTCCATTGCACCACTGCAAGTAACTCTAAACGGTGGAGTGGCATACAGGGCTACCATAAAATATTCTTCCTTGCAGTTGATATTGTTGCCTTGAAGGTGGATGGAGGGACCAGCAAAATAACTGAAAACCACAGGGACAGTATTCGAATAAGGCTTGGTTATGAGAAGACAAACCAGGAAGCAGGAGAGCCATGGGCTCTCTGTCTGACAGACTACCTTGCAAGGTGGGCTATGGATTGCTAGCAGACACTTTGACCATGTTCTGGGGAGATTTTAACTGGGGGCTGGAGAGCAGAACTCAGTCAGGAACCTCTTCGTGCTGTGAGGTTTTGGCCCCACCACTCTTGTTGACATTGGGCACACCAGTCACATTCACAATGATGTGTAGATCAAAACCATAGTATCCTACCAAAAGACCTGCGCAACTGCACAGAGATCCGTGTTTTGTCTCCCACTTCCCTGTGAGGCAGCTGCTAAAATCTCAGTTTTAAAGCAGTGCTATAGTTTGCCTTTTAGGCTAACAATAAAATTCGAACTCAAAGTTTAAACAAAAATATCTGTGTTTTGACATCAGGGCTCCACAGGTTCTTGAATTTTTAGGTATCCTCAAAGAGTGGAGAGGTCCCAGATTTCAGCATGACTCCAGTAGCTCACATGACCAGAAGGCCTAATGTCACGATAGATAAAAGGTTAGGCATGATGACTTTCAAAGAGTGCAGCAACAAACCAGATCATATGCAAATGCTTAAAGAAGACTTGAGCTATCCCATTATTAGAGAGCAAAGAGCAATAGCGGATTGACAGGTAAAGGCCTCAGCGCTCCAGGCATGGATGAGAGCAGCCTAGGAAGGTATTTGAAGGAGCACTAGAAGTGTGTAGAGAGACATCATGACCAATGCAAATATTATGCAAAGGAACTTATTGCAAAGGTTCTTTAAGGTACCAGAAAGTAATGAACATGCCAGAATAATTCACCACTTGCTTAACAGTGAGAAATGCATCTTGCAGATGCAGATCTACAAGATGTGCAGTAAAAATTTTGCCCAGTATGGTACAAAGACTTCCACTTAAACCTGCCATTTATGCCTATCATTAGAAGAGAGGAAAGGGCTTTCAAGATTTTGAGGGAAACAAGAAAGAAGAGAGATTATGCGCCTTAAATTATTTCTACCTCCTGGTTTGTAATCGTATGGAATAGCTGAGCAAAATAAACAATAAAAGATTACTAGAAAGGGGAGGGGGAGAATTAATATATGAATAGACCTCGACAGAGAGGCTAACTTTCACAGCTAGTAATACTTAAGTTAACTAGTTTACAGTTAACTCAGATATATTTAAAGGAGCTGCATTAATCTTACCCAACTTCACACCTTTAGTATGAATGTCTACACATGAAATTATCATCTAGACTCCTTCCAAAGAGAGAATTCAGCACTTTTAGAGCCCAGTTCATCTGACCTGTTTATTGTAGGATGAGATGAATTGTCCATAGACGGGTTTCTCCTTCTTTCAGCTAATCATTAAAAGCACGACAAGTAGATCAGGTATTTAGTGCCCATAACAAAGTTGCCCCAGCATTGCCACACTGGCTCAGGCCAAGAGTCTCCAATAGTGACTAGCACTTGACACCTAAAACCAAGATGTAGGTAGGTCCTAGGATGAGGAGTTGTAGCTCTAGGTAAAGTCTCATGTGAGTCTCTAACAGTGAGACAATTCCTTAAGCTCTGAAGCATAAGTTTTAATTTCCTTGCAGATTTTTCGTTCAGTTTTGGCTGATAAAACTCTGGATATTCTTGTTATTAGTGTAACAACCTTGCTTTTTAACCTTGCTAAGCTTGCTGACGCCCGTGGCAATGTGTTCCACGGTCTAATTATGCATTTTACCAACACTATTTCCCTTCTACTCTTCTACATCATTTTGTTTCTATTTGATCCTATCTGTGAAACAGAGATAAAGATTTTGTTCTTCTTTTTCTTCCCAGCTAAGTTAAGGGAAAAAATATCAAGGGTGGGTGAATCCAGCCACAGCGTGTATCGAGGGAACAATAAACCCACAGAGTTCCCACTATGTCAAGTGACAGAGTGCATGCTCTGCACCAGCCCTTGCTAATGGGAAGTGTTTCAGGACAGGGGGTGAAGGAGGCTCCTTGGAGTCCAGGAGCCATGGGGGACCCCCAGGGGGACAGCAGGGCAGGGCCTCTCAGCCAGGCCCTGTCCCACCACCCCAGCCAGGGAGCACGGCAGGCTGGGGGGCAGCCAGGTTCAACCAGAGTCCAAATCATCAGGCAAGGTAGTGAGGATGAGACAGGTCCAAGGTCAAGCTGGGAAGTCACTCCGCAGGTCAAGAACAGGTCCAGTGACTGCCAGGCAGCTACATGGTTGATGGGGCAGTCCCAAGGTCAAGCCAATGTCAGCCCAAAAGTCAGGTCCTATAGCCAGGCAGGGCAGGAGGGCTTTGGGGAGCTAGAGGCCGGCACTGCTGTAGTGTTGGTGATTAACAGCCTGGAGGGAGTCTGAAATGGGGTCCTGGGCCGTGGGCAGGGTGGTGGGAGGCTCTGGGGGAGGCGGACAGGGCCATTACAGCCTGGTGGTGCCTGACAAAGAGGAAGCAAATAGGCAATGGACTCACAAATCCCTTCTCCCCTTTCTTCCAGGAAATCCATATATGTTGGAGTTTCAAAGTCAGAAACACCACAATGAACACCATGTCTGTAATTTTACTTTATTTTTACCCTTGTGCGTGTGCATCCTGATGCAATATTTCATTACACAATCGCATTGTTTCCTCTGCTTCTTTCCCCACTCATCTGCTTCCTCATTCAGGATGGATAAAGTTTATGAAATGATTGATTCTTCATGGTTTTTTCTTAGATATCTCACAGGCATCCCTACACTTTCTTTTTCTGTGCATTTTTGGGAGCTTACTTTTGAGGAAACATTTGATATATTCATGGCATCCTTCTGTGGCATCCTTCACTACAAATGAGTGGAATGGATCATCTCCAGTCTTTTAGAGAGATGGCATAAAGGGAGTACAATAAAGGTCTGCAAAATCTTGAGTGGGATGGAAAGGGTGAGTAGGAATCTGCTGCACACTCTCTCTTCTGATTCAAGAGCTAGAGGTTCTCCATTGAAGCCAGCAGGAGCTAGACTGAAATCCTTATCCGGAAAAAAACTTTCTTTTCTGAATGCATTACCCACAGGTTATAGTAAGGAGAAAAGTTGCTTTCAACTTCAGGTCTGGCGATCCTTCTTCCACTGACTCAAAAACCAGGTTCTCCGGCACATCATGGGCTAGACGGCAGCGATGGTAGGCTACATACTGGATTGGACTTCTCTGCATGAGAGCCCTGTGAGCTCTTTCTTCCGAGAACAGCCCACACAGCTAAAACACAGTAAAACACCCATGTGATACATCTGGTAAGACACACTTAAAACACCCATGTGATACGTCTGGTAAGATGTGTCTGCTGTTACAAACAAATGCCACACCAAGGAAAGATTCTCCTAAATACAAGTCATCCAACCTGCTTAAGAGGATGCCGATAAGGTATCAACGGCAAACATACAGGCAGGATCACTCGAAGGTTATTCTAGAGGGCAAGGACCTGTACCCATAGATGACCACAGAAGGTGCTTTTACAGGATACTGTAATCACAACAGGTCAAAATACCAAGGAGTTTTGAAAGCACACTGAATACAGGGAATCTGGGGTTTTGGTCAGTGCTTGGGGTATTGTAGCATTTCTGTTATAAAAATTGCCCAGCATAACATGGGACATCTGTATGTGAGTTGTGGCTATAATCTATTATATATATTACATATTATATTATATATTATATTATCCATATGCATCCCTCATTCCTTTCTCTTCCGGACATTTGCTGCTGCTGCCTTTGATTACCGTCTTCTCTGAGAATCTACCTCTAAAAACTTTTCTTTCTGGACTAGGCAGCCATCTTCTCCGAGTGGGAGGTCCCGGCTGCCTCTGCCGGGATGCTGGGAAGGGGGAGTGGGGCTGGCCATGGCCTGCCACAACAATAACCCTCACTGATCCAGCTGGCATTAACATTCCTGTGGATTCCAGATGTTTTTTACCATGGTGACTTTTTATCCTTTCAGCATTGTTAGCTGATGCCAGATTCCCCTTTGGCATGCAGAGTCATGCCACCTGAGATTTTGGGATTTTTTTATATCCATAGTCTAGGCAGGAATGCCAACTCTGTGTAGGAAAAAGAAACTGGGGGGATACTTATCAAATATTTAGGTGATAATTATATATTAGGAGTAAAATTGACAAGACTCTGAAAGAAACATTAATACAGATATTGATCTAAGGATCAAAAAGTAAAAAAAAGTGTATATCAGGCTGAATTAGTCTCCAAAAACATGCATACACCTCTCTAAAGCTACTGGATCTATAAATTTCCAAAAGACTCTCTTAAACTTCTTTAATAAGCTGTGGACCTTGATCACAATGATTGGTATAATCACATAACCACACGTGTTTGCCAAATCTTTCTTTGCCCTTTCTCTCTGCCACTGTATAACACTGCTGTATAACTTGCCATAACCCAGGAAGTTAGTTATTAAAAAATGGTCCCTATCTTCAGTACAGCGCGGCCTGATTTGAGTGGTGGCTTGATGCGCTAACATAATAAAATGACAGGAAGTAACGTGTGTATATAACATGGAAGAGAACGTAGAGACTCTTCATTTATTTGCACATTTTACCCCACGCGCAGGGTTAGAAGAATCTTCATTATTCGCGTGTTTTAACCCACGCAGAGGGTCAGCACAGCAGCGCTGGGGAGCACATTGGAGTTCCTTGCTAGTACCAGTACAAAGACGAGCTACCTAAAACGGCAAGGATGCGGACCAGGGTGTTGGGTTGCTCAGCTCTGGTGGTTTTCAGATCGTGATCCCTAGGCCTCTAGATACTTCTCAGAGGACCTACAGGAGGTAACCGAGAAGGGCCACGCTTCGTTCGGTCGGATTCTCTCTCTAAGGATCCTTAGATTGGAAAACCACCGCCCTGCCAGCTCAAGGGTGGCGTGGAGGCAGCGTGGACCATCCGCAACATGCAGCTACCAGGAGCCCCGAGCAAAAATTGTGGCTAAAAGTGACACTGCAGGGCAGCCTGAGACACTGCGATAGCACCGCGTGTGGTTTAGAAGCCGCATGTGCGGCTGCAAAGGAAACAGAGTAAGCCTGCTTGAAGAGACAACTCTTACGATCCAAAAGCAAGTTTCGCCTTCAGATACAGGTGGCAGGGCAGAATTTAATCAACGGGTGTGAGTGTTACGGTGAACAGATTCTGAGCGCGGCAAAACTCGATTTTCACGTCTGACTTCAGCGGAGTTACACGGAATTTATAGCAAAAACGCTGGAAGGAGATTTTGTGTCAGGATGTGGTCTGTTTAGCTGAAATATACTATTGAAAAGTAGGTGGTCAATGTGTAATTTTAGCTTGTAGATGAAATCTCGTGTGAGACTCTGCATAGGCTTAGAACACACAGCAAAAATGTAAACATACATTTCTCCCTTGGGAGACAAGAATACTGCTCCGTTTAGGAGAGGTTTGTATCATTGTCTTATATAACCATGTTACACTGATTTCATTAGAAGTAGCTGAAGCACTTTGATTGGAAGGCTATCACGCCAAAACCCTAATCCCCGAGAAAACTTCAGATTCTGATTGTGACAACATTATTGTAGATACATTCCAGGTAAAATAGTTCTGAATTTACACCTAGGTCAGACTACGGCTTTGCTTGTGGAGCTTTAGTGTATTTGGGATTCCCTAATACAATTGCAAACCGGAGAATAAAATACATCATGTGTCTCGTTGACTTTGTAAGCCCACTTCAACAAATGCAATCAATAGTATGACAGCAGTCTTCAGTCCAAGCATTTTGCCACATAACCTTAATTTATCTCCTTATCAGGCTGGCACCCCAGTAATGGGAATTCAGAGTAAGTCCACTGTCATAATTACCTACCTGAATTTATTCTACAGTGAACTTGACATCCTGCACTCACCCTAAAAACCATTTTTCCAGTCTTCATTGACAGCCATTAATGCTATATATTTTCAAAAGAGTTGCAGCAAATAGTATTTGGTTTTTTATTAAAGAATTAGTAACTTCACGTTAAAATGTTTTATTTAACTTCTGTTCACTTTTCAAGTAATATTTACCAGTTAAATAAAGTAGGGACAGAAAATGTAACATTTTTTTTTTTGTCTAATTCAACCCCCGTGAATTCCATGGCTGTGAGCAAAGCCGACTTAAGGTGAATGTTACATCTTTTGCAATGTCATGTCCACAGCTATGGTGTTGCTGAAAACAATTCTACATCTTCATTGTTCTTTAAAGCTCTTAAAATTGAGGTACAGGGGCCTCAAGTGATATAAAGAGGGCATTTCCACTCCATGTTTCATTCCTGCTTTCTTGCAACCTCCTTTAATTCAAGACTAAGCCTGATCTTCTTCTGTTTGAAGTCAGATTTTTAAGTTTTTCAGATCCAACATGGTCTAAATAGGATGCTTAATTGATGTCCGTGTGCGTGTATAGACACAGAGATACACACGCGTGCATGCACACACGCACAACGTGTAATACACCTATTGAAAGACTGGGTGAAACAATGCAATTTGGTTCATCACTTTGAACTGCAGAAATACGACAGTGTGAACAACAGACAATAATCCTGCTCTTGCCAAATTACTACACCCCTATGCTTCATTGGATTCTGTCATAAATGCAGTATTTTCAGAGAAATATATAGCTATCACTGCTTAGATGCTTAACTCTTAGGAAAAATCTATTGTAACCAGCACTGAAAGCATTTTTTAAAAATAATAATAAAATTCTCTGGAGAAACCCCAACGTTTTTCTCAGAATTTTCTTGCCAAAATGCTTATGAGAAAGGAAGAAGACTGTAAGTCCCTTGCCTTCACGTGTTTCTTTGTTCTAATACACAGGCATGTCACTCGTGAAGGACGCCTGTGCCATGACTACGAGTGGGCTGACCCATTACTATCTACCCTCACATTTGGCTTGTAAACAATAGTAGGAACTGAGCCCATAGAAAATATCTCACTCTCGCCAGCCTGCCGCATTGTTTGAGCTGGGAAATCGAGACAAACTGCTACATTCTCGGTTAAAAATAAGAGGCCTTTGAATTTTCTCTCTACTCTGAACTTTCCACCAAGGGTTGGCTTTTGTCATTTTGGCACATCTTTTAAGGTCTGAATATAGCTTAGCTTTTATGTAGGGCTTTCTGTACTTAAAGAACTGTGCAGCACTGCAACAGGCTCAGACCTGAAGTGCACTAAAAAGGAAGTGCAAAATGTGTCTCATCGCACCAGACACCAGCATCCTACCATGCCCTAACGCGGGGGCTTGGTTGTGATGGGGGCAGGTGCCTCAGCCCAAGGCAGCTTCCTTCTCCTGGAGATAGCCTAATCATGGTTCATATTTAGCTTTAGAGCACCACTGGCTGCAGCCACACCTGGGCTGAAGCTGTCCCATCTATTTCTTTAGTTTTTCACCCTCCAGAAATCCCTCGCAATGAGTGACTCAGCCTTTCCACCCAGCAATGAAGGCATTTAGAAGGTCACAGCTCACTGGCACACTCCAAAGACTGTTTCAAGCCGCAAATGATAAAATCAGTTGAATTGCGTGTGTACAGAGTACAATACTGCAAGGGCTCAAGGATACCTACAGAGAAAGCTTCATATAGAAGGTAACTTCTAATAAAGCGTACATGTTTTATTGAGTTTGTTACTGTCGAGCCCTCAATAAAGGGATTTTCCATGATGGTAACTACATGTTCAGATATTATTTCTTTTTTGTAATTTTGGTAGAGAAATATCATTGTTTAAAAGGATTATAAACTTGGTTTTCTACCTGGCAACAAGGTAGAATAGTTCTATTGGTATGTTGCTTACCATGTTATAATACCTCAGTTTAGCATTTTGATCGAAGTCAAATACATAGATGTATAAAAATATGTATATTAATATATATATATAAGATATACATCAGTGGACACTTGCAACACGTTACATGTACTGGCACACTCATAATTATTACATGCATTAACAAAATCCAACACCGAATCTGTAAGTTTGCGACTTACCTGAATTACAAAAGGAGCTGAGGGCCCTGATGCTACAAGGTTTTATTTCCCACTGATTTAATAGAGAGTAAATTGAGGTCAGTTTTTGGTTATAGTATATATATGTTTAATCTTTATGCACTGATGTATTTACACTATAGTGAGTTAAATTTGCTTTATAAAATGCAGCAAAATCTTCCCTTCTGTTAAGCTTGTATGGGTTGCCTTGCTTGAATTTAAAGGTTCCATTATATGATCCTCTTTTCTCGTGGTCCCGGTTTTCCCCTGAAACCTGAAGACCTGATGGGACCAGTCTTGTGTTCAAAGTTAAGCATGTGCACCGATGTATTGCTTGTTAATGTATTGCTTGTATTGGGAATGTTCAGACTGCGTAGAACTGCAGCTTGAGTGTGGAGGAAGCTGGGAAACATGGGACTCGGAACTCAAATCCTTCCCTTGGTGACAAGTCTATTGTCAATTTAGATTCAGTGGTAGCTAGTTTATACTCATTTGTTCTCAGTGTAGTATCCTTTGACTTTCATAGTTCTTCCTCCCCAGTGTTTACCCTTGTTACCCTCTGAAACCACATCTAGTTGAGCTAAACAAGGCACTTCCTGGCCTATATGCAGGTATCGCTATTTCCTTGGCCATTTTAAGGACCTCTTTCCTGAACTTGTCCCAGCACGTGTTAATCTTTCTTCACTGTGACAGAGTTGTTCTGAGTACTCTGCGTAAGGTCTCAGCTTATACGGTTGCATAAATATTTCCCTTTAAACTATTTGAAATAAAGCACCTATAGATGTGTTTTCATTTTTCATAATGATGTCTTTAGACATCCTGTGATGGACAACTGACTAAACCAAGCCAGGCCTTTCTCTTCATCTTTTGTCAGCAGCTGATGGACTTGTACTTACTGAAGAAATTCTTCCTCGTCTCTAAGTCCCTTGCCTTCGTTGCGTTAGTCTTCTGTTAATTGAGCCCTTGCTTTATGGCAGTTCAGTCCTACTGTGCGTGCCAGATACCTTCTTTCTGTCACCAGTGTATTTCATTAATCGTTTCTATTCTTTGGACATAATAATTAACAGGAATGATAAATGCAGTCAATCCCTAATCCACAGTGACACAAATCATCTCCCTATAGCCTGAGCAGTTTCCTGTAAGTACAGCCATTGCACTTGCCCTTCAGCTGGTTTCTTCCCTCAGATTTTCCTGCACCATCACACTGACTTCCACATAACACCATGTCAGTCACTTTACTGAAATCTATATGGATTTCCTTTATTGCAAAGATTGAATATTTTAGCAAAGAAAAATACCAAGTTAATTTGGCACAATTATCTTTGGTAACTATTTCTCCCATCTTTATGTACTTTTAAATCTTTATTTCTTTCACAAAATGTTGAGTCCTTGTATGCAGTTGAGATCAACCTAATACACTTTTGTGGATCACTTTCCTCCTTAAAGATCGCTACTTTATTTTTTATTTTTTTAATCATATGGTATTGCCATCTGTTTTAGTAAATGCATTAAACCTCTTACCACTGGCTGTATTATCTCAGTTACTGGGCGTCCTTGAGAGCTGAGCTCTTTGCCCTTGCACATGACAACTTCTCTTTCCACACCCATTCTCATTAACATCCTCTGCGTACTGTGGCATTATCATTACTGACGCTGACGCTGAGCCAAATATTCAGGTAGTTTGGGGCGGGTGTCCTTAATTGCAACCACATCTATGTTTTATGAGGTAGCCACTTCTTTTTTATTGTTTATCTGGCCACGGTTCCTCTTAATATTTGCTTGAATTTCTTTTGCAACCTCTACCTAAGCTTGACTTTTGATGTTTTCACCTTTCTATATGCCTTCTGTCTGGCAAGACATTTTTTCTTTTTCTGTTCCTTGTAGGCTCTCCTTTTACACATAATATTAAGGGATTCTGAGTTAATTATGAATGGAGTTATTTGCTATAATTTTGCCCTTTGGGATACATACTTAAGATAATTCCTGGAGCACCGGCTTAAAGGAACTCCAGTTGCCTTCCGCAGTTATCTGACTGAACTATTCTGTCTCAGTGTGTGCTCACACTTCAAATCAGCTGGTATTTTTATCAGCTGATATTTTTATCAGCTGATTTCAGTATTTTTAAATTAATATTTCAGCTACTTATATTCAGCAGAGCTTGGCTCCCCATTGAGTAGTACTATTAGGTGTACTAGTAACAAACAAAGCACTTGGTAAACAAAAGTCCAATGATTACTCCAACCAAAGATCTTAAAATCTAAGGGGGATAATCAAAGAAATAGGAAATACAAAGCAGGAGTATGGATAATGAAATAGACCATTTTATAAGTTTCTTTTATTTTAATGTTTAATAGTCTTTAAAATGTCTGTAAACTAAAGAAACACATGAGAATAAATGAGACTATTTGTACTGTATATTTTGGAAGATGATCTTGCTGTTGCAGTCAATAAGTCATTACCAAAAAGAAAAAAAATCCCAGTTATTCAGTCTGCTTGGTGAGTGTTGTGATAATATTAGGAGGGGAGCAAATAATTCCATAGGAAAATAATAGAATAAATTTTTCCTTAATTTTTTTACACCAAATTGTTCATCAAGATCCACCTACAAATAGGAGAGGGGGTGGTGGGGCGGGACGAATCCCTGCATCAGGCCCAGTGACTTACAGTGAGTGACCTGCCATTTCAAGATCAGAGTATTTTCCTGTGACTTTGCTGAGAGCCACCACGAGAGGGCCATTTGCCTGCAACCCCTTCCAGGGGGTCTCCTGCCCGCCTCCCTGCACAGCCTGCTCTCCTAATACGTTGTGGTTTCTAAACAGTATTTTCCCAATTTGCCTCTCATTCACAAACCCTATAATATTCTTGCACTGGGAAATCTAATGACAGTTCTTGTGGACTCGAGCAAGAAGGTATGCACTTAATTAGGCACTGAGAAACATGCTCTGGGAAACAAATGAATTGGAATTTTCTTTTGATTTCCCTGCGGGGCCTTTCCTTTTGCTCATCCTTGCTGACAGAGGCCGCAGCAGCTAACTCGGCTCCTCCCTGGAGCTAGTTAGTTTAGTTGGGCAGCAGGAGACCACAGAGTGAATGGCACTAGAAAAAGCAGCAATGTGAGCATGTTTTGCTCAATCTTATGCATTATTTGTTGTTTTACCACTGTCGGGTAAAATCAGATATATTAAAAAAAAAAAAAATTACCATACAAGAATCCAGAACAAAAAAAATCATGAGGCTGCGATAATAATAATGATGTTGAAGAGATCAGTGAGTGTTGGGACCCATTACACTGTAAGATTTACTTTACAGCATCCTCCAAATTCAAGGAATTTCTTCCACCATGGAATGAGCAGGGGTTCTTCTCCAAGTGCTCCCAAAATCTGGGCAGGGAATTGTCAGCGCAGAGGCCAGAGCGTGCATGTACCTGCGCTACCTCCCCATGGCAAGAGCCATCTCTCTGGACATATTTGTACCATCTCTGGCACACCTCCTCAGGAGTGAGCCCGGAGCCTCCAGAGCGGTGACTGAGGTCTGTTGACCTCAAGTCCTCTGGAAGAGGCTGGCAAGAGCCCTGGTGCACAACCTTCGCCCTAGGAAGGCTCAGCTTTCGTGCCCCATTCTGGCTCATGCACAACGTGCTGTCAGTAGATGGCGACAGATACCTTCTGTACTGTGCAAAATAGCCAAATCCTTTCTCAAAACAGAAAATAAAAGGAAAGGGGAAAAAAAGATTAAAAGTCGAAGTTGCATTACGCTGTGGTTTTTAATAAGACAGCCATACACCATTTCTCAAAAAGTGTACTCTCGTTTTCTCACCAGGCTCAAGAACAGAGGTAATATCTGTGGCTTCTTTGGGAATTCTTTTGTTTGCACACAGTATTTGTACTACAACCAGCTTTAAAACTGGCCACACATCTTCTGTTCTTGATTGTAAATCTTAATTATTTTGTCAGTATTAGCATATTGCCTTCAGACAGAAGCACAGCCTTGTTAAAGGCTCACTAATGCAGTCATTAATGAATCCATTGAGCATAAACCTAATTTAATTGCAAAGTTTGGTCTACACTATCAGTATACCGTCTCTCCCCCCTTCAGTTACAAATTTTCATGAAAATCTAACCAAAAATCTATTTAAAACATACTAGCTTTTCCAGTATGCATATATATACAGCATTTCAAACTCCCAACATGTTTGAAAGTTGCTCGCTTTTCAATTATTTTGCATTCTGAAGAAGATTTGGTGCTTTTTCCTTTTCAAAAAGTGCGTAGGGAATATTGTTTTAAGAACTTCTTGAGCACAATGAAATATTTTTCCTGCCAACATTGGCTTGTTAATAAAGGCGTGTCAGGGGAGTTCTCAGTAAATTTAGAAACTTTTTTTGAATGTTAGAACAGAAGATTGCTTCATACGGGTGGAGACATACAAGGTTTCAGTTGATGTTACCCAAGTGAATGAAATCACTGCAGTCTGTAAATGAGCATAAATCAGGAATCTTCTTGACAGCAAAAAATCTTTTCCCAGTGTTCTGACTTACTTCAGTCTCACCACACCATTTTAAGTATGTTGAGCTCAGCAGGTTTCTGAAGAGCAATTAAGTTATTTCCAAGTGATTGATAAACATGAAATACTGGTAGCTAACTCCATGACAAAACTGAATTTGCATTTTTTAATGAACTGTACATGCAGATATGCAAAAAATGCAAGGAGCAAAAGATCTTAAACCAGTGGAAGGTACTCAGATACCATGGTGGTGAACATAGTGTGAATATTTAAATATTATGTGGGGTGCCTGCAGTGATTCAGGCCCTGCAGTGAAGGTGGTGGTCAGTAGCACAAAGTCTAGTAGGAGGCCAGTAAACCAGTGCTGTATCCCAGGGGTACACCTGGTTCACTCCTGTTCAACATCTTCATTAATGACCTGGATGATGGGGCAGAGTGTACCCTCAACAAATTTGCTGATGACACCAAACTGGGAGGAGTGTCTGGTACACCAGAGGGTCATGCTGCCATCCAGAGGGACCTCGACAAACAGACTGAGAGGAACCTCATGAACTTCAACAAGTGCAAAGTCCTGCACCTGTGGAGGAACAACCCCATGCACCAGTATATGCTGGGGGCCACCCAGCTGGAAAGCAGCTTGGCAGAAAAGGACCTGGAGCTCCTGGTGGACACCAAGTTGAAGATGAGTGAGCAATGTGCCCTTGCCGCAAAGAAGCCGAATGGTATCCTGGTCTGCGTTAGACAAAGTATTGGCAGTGGGTCAAGGGACAGGGTCCCCTCTGCTCGGCACTGGCAAGGTCACACCTGGTGTGCTGTGTCTAGGTTTGGGCTCCTCAGAACAAGATATACATGGAGCTACTGGAGAGAGTCCAGAAAAGGGCTACAAACGTGATAAAGGGACTGGACCATCTCTCCTGTAAGGAGAAGCTGAGAGAGCTGGGGCTGTTCAGTCTACAGGAGAGAAGGCTCGGGGGGGTTCTTATTGATGTGTATAAATACCTGAAGGGAGGGTGCAAAGAGGATGGAGCCAGGCACTTTTTAGTGGTGCCCAGTGAAAGGAACCAGAGTCAATGGGCACAAACTGAAACACAGGAGGCTCTGTCAGGATTTTTTTTTTACTATGTGGGTGACCATGCACTGGCACAGGTTGCCCAGACAGGTGGTGGAGAATATCTCCATCCTTGGAGATATTCAAAAGCCCTTCTGAGACAGTCCTGGGCAACTGGCTCTAGGTGGCCCTGCTTGAGCAGAGGGGTTGGACCAGATCACCTCCAGAGGTCCCTTCCAACCTCAGCCATTCTGCGATTCTGCAATATGAAAGTTTTATTACAATGCTCAATTGTGATGATAATCTTTGAAAAGAGTCATCAGTCTAAATTAATGATACAAATTATAAAGACTGAAGTACATATTCGTTCATACGTTTTCCAGCCACATGGCATGCTGTGAATACCAACCTCATTAGAAATCTGTTTGTGCAGTAACCTAGAATTGCTCTTGCTCCAGATTTGGACCATAAAATACATGTTTAAAGATGGTTGTGGTTGAACTGTTAAGATTTTTTTTTCCTGTGCAGAAAAAGAACAGGCATGTAAATTCATGCCAGAGAGCTGTATTTTATACTTGATGATACCAAAGATAGATGTACTTTCAATGGCAGAACTTAGCTGGAATCTTGCCAGCCCTTCAGGCAGGCTTGTAACTTGGCAAAAAGACCAATGTACTCAATGTGGGTCACTCTCTCACCCACGATAGTGTCAGTAGTAAATACCTTTATTAAATTATTTATAAAGACTTTTAAGTGTATTTACCCACAGATGCCTTTACAAAGCTCATTGCTGTTCAAGTTTCTAAAGGACAGAAACTCAGGAGACTGGGAGTCCTCAGCAGCACTGGAGCCCTCAGCACCGGAAAGGCATGGACCTGTTGGAGTGAGTCCAGAGGAGGCCACAAAAATGATCAGAGGGATAGAGCACCTCTCCTGTGAGAACAGGCTGAGAGAGTTGGGGTTGTTCAGCCTGGAGAAGAGAAGGCTCTGGGGAGATCTTATTGTGGCTTTCAGTACTTAAGGGGACCTACAATGAAGATGGGGACAAACTTTTTAGCAGGGCCTGTTGTGATAGGACAAGGGGTAATGGCTTTAAACTGAAAGAGGGAAGATTTAGACTAGATAGAAGAAAGAAATTTTTTACACTGAAGATGGTGAAACAATGGCACAGGCTGCCCAGAGAGGTGGTAGATGCCCCATGCCTGGAAACATTCAAGGCCAGGTTGGACGGGGCTCTGAGCAACCTGATCTAGTTGAAGATGTCCTTGGTCATTGCAGGGTGGTTGGACCAGATGACCTTTAAAGGTCCCTTCCAACCCAAACTATTCTGTGATTCTGTGGTTCTCTGACAGTCACTGAAGTTGTATGCAAAGACATTGACTGTATTTTTGAGTTTCCAAATAACCTAAGTCTAAACTAAAGGGCTAAATGTGTTGTCTCACCACTGATGAGGCCAGGTATACCCAGAGATATCTCTTATAAATAATTGAAGTTATAATGTTGGTTCTTTCAGTAGAACCAGCTGAACAGTTTTGAAATTAATTCTGAAAGGGACACATTATGAAAGAGGCATACTTATTCCACTGTGTATGCAATGTTTGCACACACCATACATTGTAATGACAAATGATACTTTCTATTTTGTCAAAGGCTTAGATAAACACTGCCTAAGACAAGCATGTGTGGACCTGCTCTGCTGAACACCTCCTTTGAGAAGTCTGGCAGGCAACAACCTTCTGCAGGAGACAAATCAGTTCAGTTTTCCAGGTGTGAAGTTAAATATTTGCTACAAATGTTAACTTCCCACCATGCATCTGCCCATCTTCATGTATTCTTCCCCCTGAGGGATCTTTTGTTCTCCCAGGTGACAACTGAAATAAAGGTTTCAAAGTCAGATTCTAACAGTTTCACCAGGTGTAAACCCAACAATGCAGCAAATTACAGCCGTGTGAAATTAACCACAGGGTTTCCCATGCTGGAGAGCTCAAAGGCTACCAAAACAAGGCTCCTGGTGGCCTTTTTCTCAGGAACTGCTTGTCAGAGGGACGTGTGCTGAATTATTCGAGTGACATGGGAGCCTTGCCCAGGCTTCTTTTCCTTTGAAGGGGGTGCTCCTCATTTCCTCTTATCACATGAGTTAGGAACCTGCCCCAAGTCAGAGGAGGGAAGCACCCAGGCAGGTACTGAGATCTAGAAAATAGTGCCGCAGAAATGCTGCTTTTCCCTTCCCTCTCCATGTGTGTGGAAAAAACAGCATAGGCACAAACTGCAGCTGCTGAGAAAATAATCTGCAACAGGTCTAATTTCGCATGCAGAGGAATTTCTCTTGCTCTTGTGACACAGTGGAAAGATTTCATTTTTCTGGCATTATTATCAATTAATGCTGTTTGTGTATAATCACCCAGGGGCCTCTGCTGGGGTGTGGTCTCTCACATCTGGCCAGTGCAAGCTTGGAATCTGATGACTGAGAAGCTCATGGAAGACCATTATTGACCTGATATATAATGGGAGGCTTCTGGTGCAAGCCTTGCTGCTCCTCAGTTCCCAAAATATGAGAACAGTGCTTGCAGCACAAGACTGGATGAGAAAGCAGGATCACAGTCCTTGCTATTCAAGCACAGGCTATAGTGACTAGTAACCAGTGACTCCCTTTGTTCATCTCAATTGGCTTTACTACTTGCAAAAATAGCAAATGATTCAGTTCTCAAACCTTTTTCTCACTTTCCTCACTCTCCCCCATCCACACACGTGCACGGAGTGGATCCTGTAGGGAGAAATAATTGCTAGAGCTGCTGGCAGCAAAGCAATGGCGGCAGCAGGGGACAGAAAGTTGGGGTAGGGAATCTGGGGGACAGACAGACAATAAAAGGGGCTGGGGAAGGGGAAGGGAGGAGGAAGAGGAAGGAGAGGAGAGGCAGGATGGAGTGCACAGACCACTCGGGGGCTCTCAGAGCTGCCCCGTTCCATGACAGAGGAGGCCCCCAAACATGACATAATCGCCAGGAACAGCTGCAGTTCGACTCAGCAGCTCCCAGGAGCCCAGGGCTGTTTCTGGTCCCAGTCCTTCTCCACGCTGTCTGCCTGCGTCCCCCTGCAGAGCCCTTTGTCACAGCCCCACTTCACCCTCTGTCCCCCTCTCAGCCCCAGCCACCAGCCCCATCCTGATCCCAGTAGCTGCTGGACAGAAAGGATCAAACTCCTCCTATTGCCATTATAAAAGCAAGTGACTGAAGGTTTATCATGACACTGACATTTGGACTGAGAACAGCTAAAGAAGAATAAGAAAGCTACATTGTTTGGTCCTGCTATAAATATTCTAAGTTGTAATAAACTTCCCTGCAGAGGTTAAGACCACTATTACACCTACCAACCACTGAATTGTCAGCAGTGTCACTGAAAGTGTCACAGAAAATCCTTATTCTTAAAAACCTTTTTATCATTTTGCTTGCCTTTTGGAGGACTTGTAAGGTCTGATAATAAAGTAACTGCGCTCACAGAATGTATCTGGATTCCCTTAAGGCACTTGACGTGGTACCAAATGATGCAGACTTAAGAGAGAATGAGCCGGATTTACAAACTGGTTTACAGACCAGCCTCCAAGGGTTGCCACTGGTGGTTATTAAAGTGGTATCAATGATCCCAAAGGTCTCAGCTCATGGGCCAAAAATGTTTAATAGTTTTATAGTTGTGACAATTATACAAAATCT
The DNA here is from genome assembly GCF_963924245.1 of Chroicocephalus ridibundus. NCBI lineage: Eukaryota > Metazoa > Chordata > Aves > Charadriiformes > Laridae > Chroicocephalus > Chroicocephalus ridibundus. The sequence continues at coordinate 70,756,240 of NC_086288.1, forward strand.
GTGGTAAAGTTTGCTGCTGATAAAAAGTTGTTTCGCTAGCTGATAATGAAGACAGATAACAAGAGCCATTTAAATTGCTTTAATAAAAGATACCAGCCCAGAAGTATTTTAATGTAGTTAAATATTTAAGGTGATATTTGTTTAGAGGAAATAATGACATAAAATGTATTTATGGATTGGAGACCTGCATTCTGGTGAGGACCTAACAGTAACAGTGGATAACTAACCCAGCATAAAGTCTCAAACAATTCTGTACTTAAAGAAATAACGTAATCTCTGAACGTATATGGGGAGAGTATTGCATAAGGCAAGGTAATGACCCCATCCTTGTCCCCATACATAAGGCTGCTGGCAGCCTCAACACCCCAGCAGTCCACACACCACACCTAATGGAACCCAGACACGATTGTGTGGCATTTACTGTCCCCAAGCTTCGCACCTCCTCAGCACAACCCACAGGTCTTGTTTCCCTTCTTCCCTCCTTGAGCCTGGTAAGTGCTCCTCATCCGCGGTGTCATCCCCTGCTGACTCCAGTCCTCCTCCAGCCCACTTGCTGGTGTTCTTCCTCTCCACAGCAACTGCAGGCTCCAAAAGGAAGCTGTTGAGTAGACGGAGCTTAGGAAGAGGAAAAAAATTGTGATGGCACTAAGGGCACCGTCTCACAGTAGCATGGGGAAGAGGAGGCAGAGCATCCCCACCATGCCAGCAGACGAAGTTTGGAGACGTAAACCCCCAAGCCCCACTAATTTCTTAAACCTAAGGATGTAAGCATCTTGTTGTAGAGGGCTATTTGTTGTCACTTTTTCTATGAATATATATATATATTTACATAACATGAAAGGCTCAAGTGATATTCTGGGAACAGTTCACGTGCCTGTCACACACGGAGGGCCCAAGATGCTCGCCATGGTTTTGGACCATAGAATCACAGAATCATCTAGGTTGGAAGAGACCTTTAAGATCGAGTCCAACTATTAACCTAACACTGACAAAACCACCACTAACCCATGTCCCTCAGCACCACATCTACATGTCTTTTAAACACCTCCAGGGATGGCGACTCAACCACTTCCCTGGGCAGCCTGTTCCAATGCTTGATAACTCTTTTGGTGAAGAAATTTTTCCTAATATCCAATCTGAACCTCCCCTGGTGCAACTTGAAGTCACTTCCTCTTGTCCTATGGCCTGTTACTTGGGAGAAGAGACCGACCCCCACCTGCTACACCCTCCTTTCAGGGAGCTGTAGAGAGCGATAAGGTCTCCCCTCAGCCTCCTTTTCTCCAGGCTGAACACCCCCAGCCCCCTCAGCCGCTCCTCATAAGGCTTGTGCTCCAGACCCCTCACCAGCTTCGTTGCCCTTCTCTGGACACGCTCCAGCACCTCAATGTCTGTTTTTGTGGTGAGGGGCCCAAAACTGGACACAGCCCTCGAGGTGGGGCCTCACCAGTGCCGAGCACAGGGAGGCGATCTCTCCCCTAGTCCCGCTGGCCACGCTATTTCTGGTACAGGCCAGGGGCACACCTCGTACGCTTTAGAGCATCTGGGGCACTTTGGGCAGCCCCTTTCCCCGACAGGCCCGCGACCAGCCGAGCGCCAACGGCCGCACGGGTCCCTGCCACCGCCACCCCACCCCGGCAGCGGGAGAAGCCGGGGCCAGTGGTGACGGTTCCGCGTAACGCCCATGATGTCAGGGCGGCGGGAGGGGCCGGGGCGGGGCGGGGGAGGTGGTAAGATGGCGGCGGCGGCGGCAGCGGCCGGATGCGCGTCCCGCCGCCCGCCCCGCCCCGCCGCGCCACAGCCCTCCCCCGCCGCCGGCCGCCGGGCCATGTAAGACGGGGCGGCGCGGGCCACCTTCCCCCCGCGCAGTCGCCCCCCCTTCAGCCGGCGGGCGCCATGGAGGACGTCGGCTCGGGCGTGAGCGCGGACGCGGAGGTGCGGAAGCTGCAGGAGCTGGTGAAGAAGCTGGAGAAGCAGAACGAGCAGCTCCGTAGCCGCCACGGCGCCCTGCCCGCCGCCGCCGCCCCCGCCAGCCCCAAACGCCTGCTGGGTGGCGGGCCCTCCCCGTCCCCCCCCGCCGCCGCCGCCTCCCCGCCCGACGGCCGTTGCCTCAGCCCCAGGGCCGCCGCCCGGCGGCCGCCCCCCTCCGAGGAGCCCGGCGGCGGCGCTGCCGGTGAGGGGGGCAACGGCCTCCTGGACGACGCGGCGCTGGTCAGGCCGGAGGAGCTGGAGCGGTTGGCCGGCTGCGAGGAGGACGAGACCGGCTGGTGAGGAGGCGGCCGGGGCTGGGGTGTGTGTGGGGTCTCCCCCTTCTCTCCGCCCTCCCCCCTCCCCGGGGAGGAAGGGGCCGCGCCCGGCCCTGCGCCCGGTGTCGGAGCGGGTCTGGGGGCTTTGTGTGGAGGGGCGGCCTCGCCCTCCGGGGCTGGGTGAAGGGATTAGCTCTCCAGGGCGTCCCGGAGCCTGCGGGGGAAGGGTGTTTGGGTTTCTCCTGCACATCCCATCGCGCCTCCCTGGGGGCCCGCCGCGCTGTGCGGGGAGGGGATTGCGCGGGGTCACTTGGAGGCCGGAGCAGGCGCCAGTTCCGCCGCAGGATCCGCTGTCAGTGTTTGCACGAGTTCAAGAAGGTGTGGAGGCGTTGGGGAAACCTGTGGAAATTTGCTGGGGTAGCGCAGAATTCGCCCGCAGGTACCGTTGTACTTCTCCAGACGTGCATCGAGGGTGTTTTAAGCCTCGACTTCTTTCAGCTGTGAAGGCAGCACATGTAACATACTCCTTCATCTTATAAATGCTTTGTCTTAGGTGTCTTCATTTATTGCTAACGATGTAAGACCATGGTTTACCTTAGGCGGTTCCTCTCTTTTTAAATGGACTGCTTGCCCCGCTGCTACAGCAGAAACATCTGCAGGTGGCAGTTCACCTTGTCTTTATTATGCTTAGATGAGCTTCTGCTGAGAAACAAGAGGGTTTGCTCTCTGTTAACATCACGCTGTTCTCCAGCTGTCTTTTTGAAGTTTCCTGTGACACTAGTTGAGCATTAGAGCTGCAGGAGAAATAGTGGGGAGGAGCACATTGTCAACAGAGAAACACAAGGGAAAGCGTGTACAGGGAGTAAAAGCATAACCAGCCTGACTTGGGTCAGGACTGGTTGTAGGTTCATCTACAAAGGTCTTTTTTGGGAGCAAACAGACAGACAAATTTAAAAAACAAACAAATAAAAATGCCTTTCAGAGTTAGGAACACCTTTGAAAACGCTGGAATGATTCCATGCATGAGTAATGTTTTAGTTGCTTAGGGAGGAGACAGTGTGTGCACTTCCTCAGAGAAGTCATTTGCCTGACATCCAGCCTGATCCACTGGAGAAGTATGAGAGCATAAGTTTATTCTCATCCAACATGCGCTTACTAAATTAACACAAGTCATCATCTTCCAGATGATGAGTCTCTGCAAGGCAGCTACTCTTATTTCTCAGTTTATGCCTTGTAGTCTACTGGCTTATAGCACTTGAGGGAAGTGGAATATACTAATTTGCACAGTAAGTTTGGAGAGGGATGGCCAAATTTGTGAATGTCATGAATTCTAGTCTGAATAGGTGTTATCATTTTATGTATTAATCCTAAATTATGGGCAACATAATCCATCTTTTGGTGAAAGTTTATGTCACAACAGGTCATATGGTGACAGTGGTGGCATAAATGCTTTGTGTTTTTGTTTATGCAGTTCTGGACACTCATGGGCAGGTGGCATAGTTCACTGAGTGCTGCTCTGGCTGGTGTCAGGTGTTTGGCATGCTACTTAAGCTGCCTGTTACTGTGGCTTCAGTCATGTTTCTCAGCAAGTTCTAGTCCTGAAAAGGCAACAAAACTTATGTGCAGTCTGATATGTGTCTTAATTCCTCTGCTAATCTTTTAGCAACTAATAATACTAATTTTTGATTTCAGACATGGGACAATGACTGAGACACAGAAGTGTACACCTAGAAAAGAGCAGTTGTTAAAATTTACTTACTGTCATACATACCAAGAAATATGGCTGTGTAATTAAAAAAGAAAGTCTCTTCATGCTGTAGTTTAATATGGACTTAATGGTAAATGTCGTTTGGATAGATTGATGATCTTTTTTTTCCAAACTGTTCTATAAAAATGGAAATGGAACTGCAGTAATTTCTGAACACCATTTAATTCAACTGTTGAGGCACTAAATACTCTAAAACCATTTTTTTTCTTATGCAGGTAGGATGACTTTATATTTCTGTGTTTGATGAATGGAGGTTATTGCTCTAAATGAAGTTGGAAATTTTCAGTGGGGTGGTGGAGCAATCAAAAAGAAACAACCCTGTGAAAATAGGAGGGATGGTGTGAATAAGTGGATTTCTCTTAAACTGTTTCATAAAGACCCTGCTCTTAAGGCCTTGGTTATGTGAGGTCACTCAAAAAGTGATTGAATCAACTCGAAGGATGAATGTACTCGATGAAATTTAAACCTCATGTGAACTCTTTCAAGTTCAAATGGATTTGGATCACTACTGCTTAACCCAAAATCCCATCTAAACTATGCGATTATACCACTGTAGAAATGAAAGACCACTTACCAGCTGAGGAATCCTCACGTGGAAACAAACTAGATTTAAATCATAGTTAGTGCATAAAAGATTTATTCATCTTGCCTGTTTTGATTGTCTGCATAGAAAAGCCTAGATTTGCCTTTACTTTTGATTTCAGAAGGACCTTGCTGTGGGAGATAATAGATGATGAAGGGTGCTGGTTATATTTGTTCTTCTCTCTGCTTTGTGTGATACCACCATTTTTTCGGCCCATGTATTCATATACCCCATTATGAAATTGTCCACAGCCTTGTAATGGCAGAAGAAATAGTTTTCTTCACGGCTAAAATTACATTGTTTTACATTTAGTGCTCACATGAAATTAGTGCCTGTGAAGTTTGGCAACGAATTTAAGATGGCACAGTTTATACTGTGACTAAAATCGATACTGGAATGTGCATGTGTTTTTTCTTAAATTTACATTTCAGAGTTGATCAGCTCAATTTTGGGTTATAATTCTTTAAATGCTTTTAGATAAGTCTACATAGGACAGAAGTGTAAAGTGAAAAATGAAAGGAGAAGGTAGTACTAGCCTAAATTACTAACAAGTGAAAAAAACCTCTGATACTGCTGCTTTAGTAGAAGCATTAGCTATTAAAACAGCCTTACAGTATAGTGAACTTTGGGACTGTTTATATGTTTGCTTGTTTGTTTTTCTTTGCTGTGGTTAGTTAAATCCAGATATGTTTTGTTTTAAACAGTTTAGCACATGAGAGAATTGTCAAATCATGTGGTAAATTACTAAAAATATTTCACTTAATTTAGGTTGAGTTTCTTGGCCATATGCTTCTGAATCCTGGTTAATATGCTGAAACTGTCTTCATAATTGGGCACTGAAGGTTGCAAATAGGTACATATGCATGTGCACCCAGTACTGAGCTGTTTCTTGTCCCATGGGGACTTTGCTTTAGGCCTGATAATTACTTCCTCAAGAAGGTACCAGTGACTTTGGTAATTTATTCTGTGGGTGTTCCTATTTAGCTGTTCTTGAACCAGTTTGGATCAAACTTAAGTTTTTTCAGATTTCAATCTGAACAGGTGCTTTTTTATTAAGTAATTAAAAAGTCAAAAGGGCAGGAAGGGGTACCAGAGTGGAGAAGTCTTCAGAGAGGCAGGATGGGGTGCACAGCTCCTTGCCTGACTCGCTGGGTAAGCTTGGGTGTGGATGCGAAGCACATTTGTGACAACTTGGTAACAGTACACTTACTATGCTTCTTTTAAAAAGTGAGCTGTCTCAAATTTATTGCAGGATAAGTGTGCACACGTGGGCAATTACTGTGATTAGTTAATATGCTGTGAATCCACTGTAACTTGCTTTGTGGTAACTTGTTGCACCGTCACTTACCTAAGCTCTCTGAGATGCTTTCTTTTACATGTCAGCAAAACATACAGTGCTCTTTTTCTTCAAAATTTACATGCAGTATGTGCATAAAAGAGTATAGAGCTTGCAGGGTATCTATTTTGAATGTGTAATTGCTCAGCAAACTTGAGAACAGTTGTGTCCTCTTTAAATGACAGTGGCCTAGCACTTACCAATGTTTTCATGTTGCTGCAATCTAAAGTCTCCTTGGTAGGGCTGAAATAGCTAACAGCTGGCTGGTTTCATTTACAAACAAAAGGCAGTTACTGTGTGTATAAAGTGAAATTATTGGTGGGTTGTTTATATTAACCTTAATAGTTCAAAGTAATTGGTGCTTTTGAAGATCTTTTGTATATCCTGTTTAGTTAAAATGGAAGGCAAACACTTTTACTGTTATATGCACTCTCATTCAGCACTATTTCTATTAAATTGTCACCTGTTTTTAACAGTTTACATTCTGTTTTAGCCATCCATTGCAGTTAATTGGCTAAGTGGCTGTTTTGAGACACAGATGATAAACATGATTGTCACCTGTAATGATTGTCTTCCATCTCATATTGCTTAATGTCCCTTGAGTGCTAACTTTGTTTTGGAACCCTGAAGTTTGCCATAGTGAGTGAGTAAAGTGTAGGATAAGTGTTTTAGGATAGAGCTGCACCTGAATGAAATTCCATGGCTGAAATTACATTGCAGCATTTCCTCTTCAACTGCTAAATTTTCATTGTATTAATGTGGTTTATGCCTCTTGGAAACTGTACAGGTTTTGATCAGTTCCTACCTTGTGACCTAAGTAAAAAAGAAATAGATGCTTTTCATTTTGTGGCAGACTAAATGTCAGTCTGATTAAATCAGTTATTGTTTTTTAACCAAATTCAGATAATATCTTCTCAAACTAGGAAGATCATGTGAAAAGAAGCATGTGGGAGAACTAAGGACTACAGAAGTTACTAGTTTATCAAATGAAACAACTGGTAACATCAAATAATATTCCATTTGACTAATATCTTTGAGATATCCATGTTTGTTGTGAAACAGATGTTTGAGGATGGGAGGAAGAATCCTGAGGAAGAACTTTTTTCTGTTTCTTACTACTTGTGTGATATTTATGACCTTTAAACCTGCTTGATATTTGGATGCCATGAAAGCTTCAGTACAAATTTCCTTTATTGTTTTAATGGTATTCCTGAAACTTATTTAAATTTACTTAATTGTGTTTTGTTTAGGCGTGATTCACATTTCTACTTCTTGTAGGTGTTGGTAGAGCTCTCAAGCCTAGTCATTAAGCAGAATTTTATGTTGGAATACATTTAATAGACACAACTTTTCAAACTTTCTCTATTCCATGTAAGTATCAACAATCCCATGTTAGAGCACATAGGCTCTAACAAATTTCTTCTGAAACAGTGGAGAGTTGTATGGAGTTTGTATGACAGTTCTAGGGAAGGTACATGATGGTGTTAGGAGTCTTCCAAGCTTTTGAAGGCCCCGTTTCCCGTTCTACAACATCTCTTCAGACAGCAACAGGTTATTTTGAGATGAGGAAATGAATAATGGCTATAATTTCCAGCGGCTAGCCAGTGCATAGCTAACTATCTGTAATAGTTGGTGACAGCAAGATAGTTGTGTTCCCAATTGCACTTTGCAACCTCACTCAATACTCTCAATTCTACTTGAAAATCACATCATGTAGTTGAGATGTACCACTTTAATATGAAGGTTTAATGAGATCGTCAGAGCACTTTTGTAGTATTCATATCCATATTTTTGAGAGACCTGGAGTTTCCTGTAACTCATGCATCTCATAGAACTAGAAGCATTAGTTAAGTACACCAACCAATTAGTAATTACAGGCTAAGCAGTGTGTCTCAGTCAGTTACAACTGCAAGATAGGAACTTTGCAGGGGTGGGGTAGGAGGAAAGAGGAAACCTGTGGGCCAGATATCTGCAGGGTTGTCACTTGGGGTTTGGATTTTTTTTCTTTACATCCAGAGATTCTTTTCAGATCTTTACCTGTAGCTGTTTATTCAAAATCCATCTTATTTTAACTTATTTAAATTGCTCTAAATAGGATCTCCTGAAAGTTTTAGATTGATCTAAGTGGGTTTAGATTGACACTGCATTCTAAATTGTCTATTTCCAAGATTGTCCAGTATTCTTGTCTTGTAATGTATTTATTTTTAGTAGCTTTTTCTTTTGGGATTTCCCTCCTGTATTTTGGGGGAATTTCTTAATGATCTGGCCTTAGAATTCTGTTTTTCCTTTGCATCTTCTCTTCAGGTTACTTTCAGAATTCTGCTTTTGTCTGCGACATTTTGTCTGCTCTCATGTTTCAGTCACTCTATTGTACCTGCCAGTTTTCCCTTAAAGCCAATGTGGCTAAAATAAATGAGCTTTAACTCAAGTTCCTTCCACTTGCCATCTTCTTTCTAATTCAGATCTGTGACTTCATGTTCATCTGCGTGTTTTTCCTTCCACTCTTGCACTGGAGCAGTAGAATGATTTTGCTACAAAAAGCCGCCTCCTTTCTTCTTAATTAGAATCTTGGCTTCTGATTTCATGCCTGTGGCAATCAGCCTCTTGTATTTTAATGCGCTGGGAGGTGTTCCTCAGGTGAGGTAATCCCTATGCAGATTTTCCATTCCTACCTCAGTGTTGTGTCCTTTCTTCAAAGCCTCTTCTGACTCGGCTCTGTCACAGTGCAACATGCTACAGCTTGCCCCATGGGTTTGACGTTATCATCTGAGCTTGCAGTGACAGTAGTCTTTCCACAAAAGCTCTGCCCTTTTTGTGCTGCGTCTTTCTGGAATTAATCAGTAGAGCCCTTGGCTGCTTTAAACTTCAGATTGGCGCTGCTGTGGCATAGTTGACTAGTGACAGCTGAAGGAAGGGAATATTACCGTGTGCAGCAGAATCATAGCATCTGGACTTCTTAATGCTGTTTCAAAATAGATCAAAGCTTCTGGGCTTCTTTTTATATACTCTTTTCTTTTACTTGACCTCGTGTCACTGAATTGTAGAGTCTTTCCTGGCTTGTGGAGAAATTGGTGTGTAGGTTTCTGGTGTGTTAACATTTGTAGTAGGGGTGGTAGCTGTAAGCTGTCAGCTTCCTCAATCCTTTTCAACTTCCTGTTTTGCGAAAGTGATTTAGTAGTGTTTAAAATTGTATGAAGTCGTACTGGTAATCTTCAGTCTTGAAGCTGCTGTGCTGCCAATCAGTGCTGTTGCATTGCTGTAGAATGCATTAACAGGTACAAATGGCAATGAGTCTCTTCTGGAAAGCTTTTCAGCTGAGGAGAACCTGCGTCTTTTGGGTCTCACAGTAGTTTGACAAAGATCGCTTAGCTATATGAAATTATTTGTAGATGCTTCATAGTCTCCTTTCTGTTCCTTTTCACTTCCTGCTGTTGGGAAGAGAGGAAGAAGTAGTAGAAATATCACTCTGATTCTTAGCTGTGCCCTTGGTCTTATGTTTTTTAATCCAAATTAGGCAAAACAAATAGAATTAAATAAGTTTCAAAACTTGAGATTGTCTGTTCTTTGTCAGATGGGAAATTAAAATCACTGCTTTATAATAATGAGACTTTGTAATTGTATGATGTGCAAGAAACCATCCTGAAAGAGCCATTGTGTCACTGCAGTGATGCAAATGTGTTTGTCCTGAGGAAGTGGAGTTGCATGAAATATGTATAATCTAAAGTTCTGTCTTTTCTTGAAATGTAAGGTGTGAAACAAAGGCTGTTAAACAGTTGACTGGAAAGAGGTGGGAGAATCTGCAATATGGGTTTGGTTAGAAAGGGAGGTGGAAAAGTGGGAGCTTTTCCCACTCAGCTCAGTGGGAGCTACTGAGCCTGGATTGCTTTAGTAAATAGACTACTAGTGAAACAAATGCAACAATTGGAAATTGCAAAAAGAATGTGTTGGAGCTTAAAATACCAGGTGCCATTTTGATTACAGTGGTCTTGTAGGTTTATTGAAGATACCCCTTTTGTGTCTTTCAAAGAGGATGTGCACTTTAATTTCTTGCCTGTTATACTGGGTATTATTGTAAACACTTGAAATGTGTGTGGAACTTCTCAAACACAGCAAGGCATGCCAGCTATCCAGAGAGCTAGGAGTGAGTCTAGCCTGTACAGCACAGAAGTTGGCGTTGTTGCCTTTGACACTTCTTTCTATTGTGTAAACATATTTTAGGACAGAAAAGAGCACAAACAAATAAATGCTAAAAAGGCAGTACATTTGAAGTGTTAGAGAGCTAGTAAATGTCAAACATTACTTTTCACTGTATGCAGATAATCGCAGAAAGTACAACAACGTGTGTAATTGTTTACATGGAACTCTAAAAATTGAGTGATTCTTGTGCTTTCCAAGGATCTTCAGTGCTGTAAATATGCAGTGGGCTCTTTGCTTTTCTTGTGGGCAGAGTGCCTGTGAAGATTGTAAGGATTTCCACAAAATCGATTTTAATGATACTGGCCAGAGCGTAAGCCACAGGGACTATAGTATGTGGCAGTGCCTATTTGCATTGTTACAAACAGATTCGGCTTTGATGGAAAGCCTCTGGCAGCTAATAAAAATCCTCTCTCCTGCATTTGCAAACACAGTTTTCTAATCTTAGTGTTTATGAGCGAAGAGTGTTTCAGAGCATGCTCTAAACAAAGTGATCACTGGTTTGGGTGAGATATTCCTGGTGGTTTTATAAGCATGCTTCTTGGGAACCTTTTGTAAGAAGTGACCTTAAGGGTAGTAATTAAAAAAAAAAAATCTTCTAAAGCTGTTTATAAAACAAACTGAGTTCAAGTTCTAGAATTACAGAGGAAGGATCAGCTAATAATCTCGTAATAGAGCTGTGGGAAATAACTTCTGTGTTGCTGATGTCATTGGCATAAATGAAACAAGAATTTTTGCTGTCTGTTTTGTATGGAAGCATAGCTGATTAGGCTGTCAGATGTTCCTAAGTTACAGTGCGTGGCATACAACCATATTCACTCAGAGCATGAAGTCTGTCATTACTCCTAGAAGAAATGCTCATTTAACCATTTCTGCATATGTGTAAGCTCTAGAGCTGTAGATCTTGCAATTCGTTGTTGTCTTTTGCTGAAGCACATTTCCAAAGAGAAGGCTTAAATATCCCTATTTTGCCTGTGTGAATGGTTATGACTTTTTCTTTGATCTGTTTCTTGAGGGAGGAGAAATTTTGAGCTAAATTTTGAGAGCCTTTAAACTGGAATACTTCTTTCTTCAGTCATGGAATGCTGATGTTAAAATAAATGGGTGGAGATGCTGACTGGCAAAGGCCTCAGCGTGTCCTGCAGAACAATATGATCTCATTGTTTCTCTCTAGTCTGTGTGTTATCTCTTGTCCCTCGTTTTTAATGCTTGCCTGTATACCCCTTAGGACGGAGATAGTCCCTTTGTTCAGTGTTCGAAGGAAAACTAAATGATCAGGTGCTAGGATACAAATTATAAGTAAAAATAAGATGGTTATTGTTCAAGGCTGCTGAAATAGTAGATGTGTTCTGTGCACTTTAGCACTGTTCCTTGACTATTAAGATGCTTATCGCTTGCTACATCTTTGTGTTTAGGAAAACAGCAGTTGCATATTGCATGGTGCTTTATTTCCTTCTTTCAGGTGAATGTTACTTAAATCTGAAAGGATTAATCCTGATTTGTACATTTGTGTGACATAGTGAAATTGTCCATATACCTATGGCCAACCTAGTTGGCCACTAACATTAAGGACAACAAAAAAAGTTTTTATAAATACATCAACAGAAAGAGAGCCAAGGAGAATCTCCATCCCTTACTGGATGCGGTGGGGGAAGTTGCAACCAATGGCGAGGAGAAGGCTGAGATACTTAATGCCTTCTTTGCCTCAGTCTTCAGTAGTCAGACCAGCTATCCCTAGGGTGTTCAGCCTCCTGAGCTGGAAGATGAGGATGGAGAGCAGAACAACCCACCCATAATCCAGGAGGAAGTAGTCAACTGGATGTACATAAGTGTATGGGGCCAGATGGGGTTCACCCAAGAGTACTCAGGGAGCTGGCAAGAGAGCTCACCAAGCCTCTCTCCATCATTTATCAACAGTCTTGGTCAACAGGGGAGGTACGAGATGACTGGAGAGTGGCTAATGTGACGCCCATCTACAAGAAGGGTCAGAAGGAGGATCCGGGAAACTACAGGGCTGTCACCCTGACCTCGGTACCAGGAAAGATCATGGAGAGGATCATCTTGAGTGAGCTCTCGTGGCAAGTGCAGGGCAGCCAAGGGGTCAGGGCCAGCCAGCATGGGTTTAGGAAGGGGAGGTCCTGCTTAGCCAACCTGATCTCTTTCTGTGACCATGTGACCCGCCTTCTGGATGCAGGGAAGGCTGTGGATGTTGTCTGTCTGGACTTTGGTAAGGCCTTTGACACTGTCCCCCACAGCATTCTCCTGGAGAAACTGGCGAATCATGGCATAGACAAGTGTACTCTTCGCTGGGTAAAAAAACTGGCTGGATGGCCATGCCCAGAGAGTTGTGATTAATGGGGTGAAATCCTCTTGGCGGCCGGTCACCAGTGGTGTCCCTCAGGGCTCAGTTTTGGGGCCAGTTTTTTTTAATATCTTTATCAATGATCTGGATGAGGGGATTGAGTGCACCCTCAGTAAGTTTGCAGGTGACACCAAACTAGGTGGGAGTGTTGATCTGCTTGAGGGTAGGAAGGCTCTACAGAGGGACCTGGACAGGCTGGATTGATGGGCCACGGCCAACTGTATGAGGTTTAATAAGGCCAAGTGCCAGGTCCTGCATTTCAGTCACAACAACCCCAAGCAATGCTACAGTTTGGGGAAGAGTGGCTGGAAAGCTGCCCGGCAGAAAAGGACCTGGGGGTGCTGGTGGATGGCCAGCTTAATATGAGCCAGCAGTGTGCCCAGGTGGCCAAGAAGGCCAACCGCATCCTGGCTTGTGTCAGGAATAGCGTGGCCAGCAGGAGCAGGGAAGTGATTGTGCCTCTGTACTCGGCACTGGTGGGGCCTCACCTCGAGTACTGTGTTCAGTTCTGGGCCCCTGTGTACAAGAGGGACATGGAAGTGCTGGAGCGTGTCCAGAGGAGAGCTACCAGGCTGGTGAGGGGTCTGGAGACCAGGTCATATGAGGAGAGGCTGAGGGAGCTGGGCATGTTTAGCTTGGAGAAGAGGAGGCTGAGGGGAGACCTCATTGCCCTCTACAACTACCTGAAAGGAGGTTGGAGAGACGTGGGTGTTGGCCTCTTCTCCCAGGTGAATAATGACAGGACCAGAGGAAATGGTCTGAAGCTGTGGCAGGGGAGGTTTAGATTAGATATTAGGAAGAATTACTGTACTGAAAGAGTGGTCAGGCACTGGAACAGCCTGCCCAGGGAGGTGGTTGAGTCACCATCCCTGGGAGGTGTTTAAGAAATGTCTAGATGTGGCACTTCAGGGCATGCTCTAGTGGCAGAGATTGTCGGTTGTTTGGTTGGACTCGATCTCAAAGGTCCTTTCCAACCACGAAGATTCTATGATTCTATATTGGCTGGTATATCCCGGTGTAGCAATATAGGCATCACTTCTTGCCAGAAGTCCTTGGGTGGCCATATGTTATCAGTATTATCCTGTATCCAAAATAGTTAATTTAAAGGTAAAACTTGTGCTTTCTTTATATTGTGGGATTGTACTGTAGATATAGTAGAAAAGTAGAAATAACATAGTATGTAGTATTTTGTTACATGCCTGATATTATGCTCATTTTGTCTGTCTTTATAGACTTTTTTCTCTCTCCTTTTCAGGCTATGTATGTCTCCAAAGAAGAAACTGACTCCAGTGCAAAAATGTGTCAGTCCATTGGTTTGGTGCAGGCAGGTATTGGATTACCCAAGTCCTGACATTGAATCTGCTAAAAAGTCGCTGACCCACAGGCTGGAACAGACAATGTTGGGTGAGTTCCTGCATACTGATACCCACTAGGTTATACATAGTTATTCTGAAATAGTCAGACTTAGCTGATAGGCAGTTGTGAGAGAAGAGGGTGAGATCCAGCAGATACGTCCTACTAAAGTTTTCATTATGATTTGCAAACAGTAATTCATTCTGCTCACTTTCTGGACTGTATGAATAAAATGAAAGGAAGCATTAAGCCACAAGTCATGATTTCAGAGTTTCATACTATCTGCATAGTTACAATTTGGTCAGAAGTTTTCAGGAATGAATAATGTCCTTAACTTGGAGGTTTTCTTGTCTTATTTTAAAATAGATGCTTGTATTGAACTATAGTAATTGTTAGGTGCTTTTCAGTGTGTTACACAGAACTTAATTTTCTCCTAGATGAGCTATTTTATTTCATCTAAGGAAATGGAGGCTGAAGTTCTTGAATACTTTGGGAAGGTAGTATTGCTTTCTTTTCCTCCCATCCTCAGTGACTTAAGATCTTGTCACAGTCAGATTAAAAAAAATCCAGAGTTCGTGATTATTCCTCGATACAGATTAGTTGATTGTATTCAAAACTGGAGAAGGACTCAGCATTTGACCCTGTGAGGATGAAAGCCTGCATTCTCCACCCTTTTATTCCCAGCCTTTTTGATGTCAAACCAGCAGCAAAATGCTGAAGGCCTGGTTAGAATTCTCTGTCCATCTGTTTTCTTGCTTCGTTTTAATTTCTTTTTTAAAGCCTATTTTTATTTTTAAAAAAAGTTATACTGAGACATAGTTTTCTTTCTGGCTACTAATATCTATTCGCTCCCTGTATTTCTATCTTTTTGCAGTCTTGTGCCGTGTGTGATTTTTTTTTTTTTAAACTGTTATCTTCAGGAATTAGCAGAACAGCTGGACTTGAGCTAAGAATATGTGAACACACAGTTCCAGGAGTGTTCCCAACGACCAGCTCCTTTACAATTGTTATGCATAAACTTTGTGTTGATTTTATTTGACTGTAACTCTTTTTCCCCTCCTTGGATTCTTTTCTGGAGTAATTCAGTCTTTATTCTGGTTTGTACTAAAATCGTTCTTAATAAAACTTGAAAACATTGCTGGTAGATCACATGAAAAGTCCATTTCTTGTTCTTAATAAAAATCAAGGGCACAATAGTGAAAGTGCCTTCAGTATGGGTCACCTTTGATCTTCTCTATGCCTTGAGCTTTGTGTGTGCTGCCTTGATGAGTGTCTATTAAAAATTTTCCTGAACAGTTAACGTGATATATAGCTTGCTACAGGCAAAGACTGAAATTCTAAACAATAAAAGTACCCAGATCACAGGGATTTATTAATGATGATACAAGTTTGGGAATTTGAATACTAATGAGCATTTAGGTCTGGATAGCAGTTAGGTTAAACCATGAACAGAATGGTTCATGCTTAACCTTTCTTTTCAGAACTGAGTAGAGATCTTCCAAAAGTACCACAAATTCTGTTACCCTTAGGGTATCTTTAAAAATTCAGTCATAGTTGAAGCAGAGTGGCAGGAAGATTCACCATGAAATGGACAAACTTGAAAGTTTGATCATTCAAATGATGTGTCTAGGCAACTTTACCTCTTTTTTTCCATAGATCTGAGAATCTGCTTCTGGCAGTGATACTTGCAAGAATGCTCCAATTCATCTATAGTATTAATAGGGGAAAATATTAGTGGTAGGAGAGCTGGGCACTATTACTGCTGGTTGGAGCATATTGCATGGAAAAATGAATTTGTAACAAAAAATAAAATTGTTAAAGCAACTGGCCTACTTACAGATATAGAGTAGCAGGAAGCTCCAGTGGAGAAGGCATGTTGTGCTGCTTGGAACCCCACAACTTCTGGAATATCTTGTGACTTGTATTTTACATAGTACTTGTACCTCGTGGACCTATCACTTAACCCATTACAAGTTACTGGTTCAGTTTGTCAATTTCAGTTACAGTCTCTGTGGATAAGGCTTTTCATACTATTGTTACATCAAGAATAATTCAGGAGAGAAAGTTTTTTTTGCCTTGACTATTTTCTCTTTGTCAGTTCCTGTTATGTCTTACCAATCTAATATCTTTTTGCTGTTTCTCAGTCTCAAATGCACTCTTGTATTTCACATTTTCCTCTTTTCCATTGTGTGATAATAAGGGAGGGAAGAGAGGCTTTCAGCTCCATGCTACTGTGGGCAGCTACTGAGAACACAGGATGCACAGTGCCTTTTTGCTACTTAAGTCAGGCTTACAGTTGCAGAGCAAGTCCTATGCAGTGTCAGAAGCATGTTCAGACTAGAGGGAACCTTGGGTATGTTCTGGTGCAAAGACCTCTCGTAGCCATGTCTCAAGTCCCTTGTGAAAAAATGCAAGACTGCATTTCACGTTGGCTGGAAACCATGGCTTCCTCGACATGCTGGCCTAAAATCATGTCGGAGTAGAGCACACCAAGAAAGCAGCTGCAGAAAAAGAGAAATATTAGTCTGAACGATTTCTGTAAGAGGTGCTTTCTTAAGACACAGTTGCACAGAATTAGGAAAGAGTAACTTTGGTCATATTGCAGTTTTTACTGAGGCAGCGTTTTTATTTAAATATATGAAATCAAATGCATGGTCAGTAATAGCTGGTAGGAGAACTGTATGGCTGTGCGTGTAGAAACTGTCATGTTTTCCATGCTGAGTGAGTTTGACTTTTCAGTTAAGCATTGAGCTTGTTCAAAACCAACCATTATTTAGCTAACTCTGGTCTCAGTGACAGACTTTGCTAATGATTGTTTTTAATTACTATGAGCACTGCTAGAATTAATTTGTCATTTAATTATAACAAAAATAAATATCAGGTCTCTAGCATTTGGAAAAATTGCACCTGATTCACACAGTAGATCTTCTGAACCACCTAAACATGAGTTTTATGCACTCAAATTTTTCTCTTCTTATTTTCTAGAGCAAAAGAGAGATTCCACACCAATTTAACTAAATGTTGACTAAAATTGGATGCTGCATATTTTTTCTGAACGTTATAAAAGAAAGTATACATTAAAATAAAAATGTTGACCATTAACCCTCCCCTCTGGTGTTTTGAAAGCTGAAGTGTAATCTTTTGTAAACTACTGTTTCATCTAATATAGCATCACCTCAATGATGACATGAGTTGTCTGTCTTACTAGTGGTGTCTGACGTTCCTAATAATGACCATATCTCTAGTTGTTGTAAAAACAGTAATGTCTTCCTAAGTTACAGAAACCCCTGTTGGAAAAACTTTAGGAATTCTAGGCCAGAAAAAATGTTTGAATCAAGCTTTTTTTTCCTGGGGAAAAATACAGTCCTGAGGAAGGTAGAAGTTAAGGCTAACTAGGATGGAACCTGCTGTACCATATAAAGTGTCGTCATGAACCAGAGCATACTTTTTATATGTAACAAAAGTATGCTTGCTTTCATCTAAAGAAATCTTTATGTGATTGAATATTTTGTATCATTATGGATATGTACAAAAAGCCTGTTTTGAAGGTTATACAGTAGTATAATTGTTTTCTAAATTGTAGTTAATATTTTAAAATACTCCTCTGTGAAATAAGTACAAAATGAAGAACTGTTGTGCAGACTTACATTTTAGGTGTTTGTTGGGCTACTACCACTTTTGTCAAGAAGTGAAAAGTAAATTTTTTGGGCATGAAAACAAAGATTCAGTTGCAATAAATGCTTTGGGTTCCTATGTGAATGACAGAAGAACCTGCTATCAAACGAGTTGTCTTGTCAGAGTCAACCAGAGTGCAACCAGCTTGTAATTACTGGTTTTATTGACTGAGCTTTGTAATAAAATGGAGATTTCCCTTCTGACACTCAAAAATGAACTAGAGGTACCTCAAGAATACTTGCTAGAATTCATTGAATTCACTCATTGATGAAATTAGTGCATGTCATTTAAGACTTGCAGTGAAAGCTGGAATGTAAACTTTCTATCCTCTATCTGTAACTGTCTTTTCGCTCTAATTAAAACACTAGTAATATTACCTGGTTTAAACTACAGAAAGGATCTTTACGTGAGGTGCAATTTAAGGAATCTGCTGCAAAGTCAACTTTCAATTTCTTCTACCTCTGTGCTGCATTCTGCCATCCTTTTGACAACTACTGAAAACTAATTCCCTGATGCAATCAGTTAAAATACTCTAGATGTTATTAACCTAAATCCACTTTAGTAGGCTGGATAATAGTAGAGCCCCACCATTGTTTGTACTGAACAACTGAGGAGGTAGTGACCAAGAGCAAAGTGGCTGGGCAGAGGAGCTGAAGCAGGCTTTCAGGCAACTGTAGCCTCTTTTGGCTTCTTGTAATGTCAAAACAAACAAAAATCTTACACTGAATAAAAGGATTTTCAGTAAACAAATTAAGAGTTCAAGTCCTTCCATTGTTTTGTCCACTACTATCCATAGCCTGGTTATTACTGCATTAATTGAAGCCCTTTTTCAGTAACAGAAGTGTCACACAATGTTCTTTGAATAGCTTAATTTTTTAATTTATGGGGGTTTTTTTGCACCGCTTGAGTGTATTGCCATACATTTGTGTGGCCTGTTCTTGTCAGTTGATAATATATATGCATAGTTTCAATACTGGCGTGCCTGAAAGGGAGTTCAGTTTCTAGCAGCCAGGTGAGCTACAGCTTAATCTAATCTAGATTTACATATCATAAAGTTTGAGTATCCAGCTTTCAGTTTAACGTTTTGCAATTTAATTGCCTTTTTTGTTAAAATACAGTTCTGTTTGGCATAAAATACTTTAAGCAATGAAGGAACTGATTCTACCAGAAGTGACTGAATTTCCTTTGGTTCCCACTTCTCCATTGAGGTTCCATTTTCTATTATATCAAAATAAAATGTGAATTTCTGAACAAAATAGTTATTTAAGTAACTATACAAATCATACACCTGACAACTAGGGGAACTGCAGTATACTGAAAAAGTTCACTGGTAGAATCATAGAATTGTTAGGGTTGGAAGAGACCTTAAAGATCATCTAGTTCCAACCCCCTGCCATGGGCAGGGACACCTCCCACTAGACCAGGCTGCTCAAAGCCCCATCCAGCCTGGCCTTGAACACCTCCAGGGATGCGGCTTCCACCACCACATTAAAATTCATATGAAAATACTTTAGTATTGAAATATTTACCATAAATAGAGAAAAGTGCCCTGTTTTAGATCTTTATAGTGTATGACGTTGAAGCCCACGGACATAAAAATCCCAAAGCATTAGAACATAAGGTGGACAGAAGGGAATAATTCTACGGTCAGTTTGCTTTATTGTGCTCAGGTTCGTGGTACCCAGAAGTACAAACGGAAGCATTTGCCATGCTTAATGGTTTTTCATTTTAGCATGTGCTTTGGGGGATTTTGTAGGGGGTATCCCTTAGTTCTGTGGTGCTGGTCTTAGGGTTACTGTTGAAATATTGGGTTACCTGTACAGGTCTGTGAATTTTGGAGAACTAGACTTCATGGTGTGCTCTGGTTTTTATGTAGCTGGGCATAGGATGTGTGTTAGCATAGCTTAGCTACTGCTGTCTTTTGAGTTGCTTCTCTCGTCCTTCCCAACACCTACATTGAATATGTTGAAGAGATCAGTTGTAGTGATCTTGGATCTGCTTTTTACAAGGAAAATACTTGTTGCTATCTTGTCTTGCCCTCTTTTCCCGCTCTTTCCTCATCGTGGTTGTATCTAGGAGATGAAGTAGTCAGTTGAAAAACTCCCCGGTGACTGAAATGTTCCACTTGAACTGTACAGTAATTGAATCACAGTGAAGATATCATATAGCATTGCAGTCGTTTTTCATTGGTTCCTTCAGTATAATTTGTAATTTCCTCCTCTTCATACAGCTCTCAAGAGGCAGAGTTTGTATAGCAGCCCTTTCAGTGCGGTTGGTTATGCCAGCTCCTACAGTCCAAATACTAGTAGCCCCTACAGCAGTGGCTTCAACTCTCCCTCCTCAACACCAGTGAAATCTGCTTTAGTGAAACAGCTCATACCTCCTGGTACCTCAGGTACGTGTGTGTGTGAGTGTCTGGTCTCTCCCTTTCTTCTTCTTCCTCTTCCTTTCAAAAACCTGTGCTTAAATGGATTACACTTGCATTGAACTCGAGTAAGGAAGACACCAAAAACTTGTCAGTTTTTTGTAGGATGTTTGCATTTTGTGCAGTATTTAAGTTTTTTAGGAAAGGCTTTTTTACAGACTATCCTGCATGAGGTACATTTAAATGTTTTCTCTGGATGTCCATAAAAACACTGATGTGTATTGGCAGTTAGACTGAAACACACAGCATTAGTTCTGTGGAGTCCCAATGTACCTAAGTGGCTTCTGGAATTGTCCCTGTAATTGTCTGAGATGTAAGTTGCATAGTAGGCGTTCAAAGGTTAGGTGTTGGTAGTGGTAAAGTCTTTTCAACTACCCTGTTACTTATGAACTGAAACATTTGGTATGTAATGTATCCATCAGTACTTCTGAGATGTGAACAATACAATCTAAGGAAGAAGTGTGTATTTTAATTAAAGGCATTCCATGAGGCTTCGTAAACGCTAACTTCTGGCAATGTTTTCCGACTTTATTCTGCACCATAGACACTTTGTTTGCATCAGAAAGATTAATGCCTGGAACATATCTGTACTCTAAAGCCAGAATATTGGCTAATTATCTATACTTTAACTCAAGTTAGCTTGCAGGGAAGATGAAAAACATTGCATTGACAATCCAACTATCTGTAGTTCTCTGCGGAGTTGTAAAGACAAGCCTGTGCTGCGGTATATTCACCAGAGCCATTACCCAGGTTTTGTTTTAATCTATGTAGCTCTGCCCTGCATTGTGTGCTACAAGGCTGTATCTGCCTGCAGGGCAGAGAGATGAAATGTAACTGGTAATGGGGTGTCAGCCAGAAGGCAGCAACCGGGAAGAATTTTTTCTTGTGTGTTATAATTTAGCAAAGGTGCGTACACAGAACAGGCAGTATTTTCAGATAAACTATATTTTAAGCATTCCAAACTGAATAAATATTCATTGAATCAGCAAGTCCGTATTGTCAAGAAAGATACAGTCATATTTACATCTTGCAAGGTAGCGTGCAGAGAAGAGAATGAAAGCACAAATGGGACAAGTATGTAGTTACTCCTTCTGTAAGAGCTGTGCAAACTTCATAGCAGTTGAAACTCGGTACAGGTAGACCAAATTATATGTCATTAATTTGTTTTGCCACCATTATAATGATTTGTAAAGTTGCTCATTTTTTGAAGGTAGTGGCTAAGCTCTGCTTGGGTAAATTATGTTTTCAGCCTGGGTTCACAATGAAATGTTTCAAATGGTCTGTCAGACTCAACGGCAATGTCAGTCATAATCTGTTTTCAAATTGGTGGTTCTTTTAATAGGGAAGGAAATACAGCTTGCCTTTTTCTTTTTAACATATCTTATTACTTTATTTTCTTTCTGTAGGTCATCTTAAAAGTTCAGGGGAGAGAAATCCTCCGCTAAGTCCACAGTCCTCTCTGGACAGCGAATTAAGTGCATCAGAGATGGATGAAGACTCTATTGGGTCTAATTACAAGCTAAATGATGTTACAGATGTGCAAATTTTAGCGCGAATCCAGGAAGAAAGTAAGTATTTTCCATCCTGAAAATGAAGTGGGGCAGTTGATCTTTTTTTATTGAATAACTGCAGTAGCACTTGCTTAGCAGGAACGGCAAAGCGGTGTAGGTTCTACCATGGATGTACAAATGTAGTTCTCCCGAGAAGGCTGGTTAAGGACTTCTGCCTCCAGGACAAGGAAGGAAAGTTGCTGTGCAGAAGTGTTCTTTAGGAACAATGGACAAAAGAAATGCTAAAGAGGGTATGAATTTGTAGCATATAGTATGTGGTAAACAGATGGCCGTTAGACGGGACTACTGCCTGCCACCAGTCTTTTGAGGAGATACGTGCCTTCCTGACGTAATCCAGTCTTGTTGACAGCAAAAAAATCATTTAAACTATGATTTAAATCACCAAAATGTAAAGTTAATATGGCAAAGAATAGTTATGAAAAGCACCTGTGTAGATGTCTCCCTTTTATTATAGATTTAGTTGAGGCTTTGTCTTTCTGTCCATCTGAGAGTGCAGAAAGTGAGAGTAATTTCAGTTGTCTAACTAGGTGGTCTCCAGACCTTTTTTACTGTGTATCAGTGAAAAAAGCCCAATATATGTATTTTTTTATAAATTATATCCATGTACTACTCTACTAATATATTATGTACACAGAAATACAGGAATGTACATAAGAAAAAAATTAAAAGGATGAGATAAAGATTAAACAAATGCTATTTTAAAAAATACTATTTTATTAGTAGTACAAAATTTTCTTCCTGCACCCCAGCGGATTGTTCTGCTTACCCCCTGGGGTGCGTGCGCCCCACTTTGGAGACAGATCTAGTTTCTCTAGGGGTAGCTTATCCTATAGCTTTTTTGTTATGTTTACTAATATGTTGCAAGAGACATTTAATTGTGGGTGCTATAATTGTTACAGGCTGTTACATTATATCAAAATTAAGGTGTAGCCTGTGTTGCTAGTATCCAGCCTGGGAGAGGAGATGAACAAGTACACAACACACCTATACTGGTGATTGCTGTAGTTGGTAAAGAAATGAGCTTACCTACTTATTTCAAGACATTATCAGCTGGTAGATAACTTTTTTTGCTACTAATCTGGAATTAGATTAATGCCTCAGACAAACTCAAATTTGGTTCACCTTAACTCCTTTTGAGTACGGGGTAGGTAGTCGTATGCAGTGTCTCCAATTTGAACCATTTGTAGGCTGGAAGCAAGTAAAGGATGTTTTCATTGTTGCCAGGCCTCCGGCAAGAGTATGCAGCAAGTGCTTCTCGGCGTAGTTCTGGTTCTTCTTGCAATTCTACAAGGCGAGGCACATTCAGTGATCAGGAGCTGGATGCACAGAGTTTAGAAGATGAAGAAGATGGCACACATCACACAGTGCACCCTGCTGTTAACAGGTTCTCACCATCACCTCGCAGTTCTCCCTGGCCTTCACCAAAACAGTCTCCAAGGAATTCACCTCGCTCCCGATCGCCTGCTCGAAGCATAGAATACAGTAGAGTGTCACCCCAACCTATGATTAGCCGTTTACAGCAACCTCGTCTTTCGCTTCAAGGCCATCCTACAGATTTGCAGACTAGTAATGTCAAAAGTGAAGGTAAAAAGCTCTGTCTCAAATCTCAGATTCATTACACAAGTAGTTGTGTAGGCCCTGTAAAGGATTTTGGTCAGTGTGTGGTGCTAAAACTATATGCCTGTGTAACATCATGCTTTAATCTCAGCGTTGTTGAAGAAAAAGCAGAGCAAGCAAAGCTTAAGTTCTGCTGGGGAACTCTTGCAGTCAGATGAGTTGATAGGCTCATATTTATTTTAGGTGTTATCCAGTCACTCTGGGTGTAATTGAGTTTTGTGGTGACCGAGTTCTATCTTTGAACAGACAAATGCCCTAAAATACAGCAGAGCCCAAGGGAAACTATCATTCGCCAGTAGGGTTAGGCCTTGCAGATGACAGAATAAATGCAGGGAACGAACTGTGGTCAGATAAGAGTAATATGGCAAGTTATGCATGCTTGTAGCCTCTGAGAGAGCTGAATGCTTGCTTCTGGCAGTGCAGGACTCTGAACTCTTTGAGTATCCACAAGAAACTGCTTTAACTCGGCTGAAATTTCACAAGCATATTCCCATTTTAACAAATGTAGTTGTTATCTGGCAAATAAGATGTTAAATTCAGAAAGAATATACATTTAGATGTTAAGAATTCAGCTTGCTTTTTTCATATTCCAGATAAGCTGGATGCAAAAGTCTGCAGTAGAGGTGGTGTAGAAATGCATTTTTAAACAGTTTATTTTCTGGGGTGTTTTTGTTGGTTTGTTTGTCCCCCCTCCCGTCAGTATAGCAGAGGTCTGTGCCACTTAGACAATTTCATTGACTTAAGAAATTTTCTAATTTTTATGAGGAAAAACAGTGTGCTAGACTGGAGCTTTTAGGGAAGATGATCCTGCAAATTTAACTAGCTATTCAAGAATATCTTTGGAAGGGTTAGCTTAAGTCTCATCTAGTAATAGTGGTCTGGGGAAATTTTAGCTATATAGCAAAATGTACAACCAAAAAACTGATCAATTGTATTATGACTTGGTTGAGAATTCCTTTACCATTCTTTTCTGGGGTTTCATGAAAGTCTTAATGCATGCTAGATGAGCTGCTACAAAAATATCCCATGAGAGGCAAGGTACCAAAAGCTGGTATCCCACATACCAGAGGGATCAAAATAGAGCGGGTGATCATGTGTTTCTGAAACACTTCCAAGGAATTCTCTTGCAGTGGTTTTTGTGCGGTTGAACATTGCTTGGATATTCAGAGTTGATACAGCAGCAGCCAAAAAAAGTTGTTTGGGATTTTTTTTTTTCTCTAGAATGGTTAAAGGGAAATTTGGTTGACAGGGTTCAACAATGTACCCACTGCAGTGCAAAGCAATGCAAACTACTAAGTGCAGAAAGTACACTTGTAGGAATATTCTGCCTATGAAGACTCTTACTTTTGTTTTCATCTTCAGTGCTTGTGCATGGTTAGCGTACTTCTTTCCTGCATCCCTCTACAGAATCAGGTTGGCCACTCATCCTGACAAGGCATCTGCAGTCTTCTCTCCAAAGTATGTCATCAACCCAGCTCTGCGTGGGTTGGAGATAGACAGAACGTCATTAGACTCATGAAGTATTTAATGGCATCTTTCTGTATTCTGTAAGCAATGGTATAAATTTTAGAGGACCCTTGAAGACCCAGTATTAGCTGAATAGATAGTCAAGTCATATGTGAAAGATGAAGCATAACTGGACGCAATAATTTCAAATGCTGTGTATGAAGAGTTTCTTTCCAAGTGGGTGCCTGTTATTTGTTCTATAATGTGCTGATATGGGACTGGGTAGTCCCAAATAGTTACTCAAATAATTACTACGTGGTTTTAATCTTCAGACAAGCATTCTATATTATAAATAACTTTCTAGGTTCTGTGCAAAACTGCAAACTGGGTTTGCCTGTTCAATTTCTGTAACAGCAGAACAAAACCCAGAGAATCATAATCCAGATATGTTTCAATTTCAAAACACACTATGCTTGACTTTTTTCACCACAGGTGAAAAATGTACATTCGTGCTTTTTTTTTATGTATTTTGTGTGTGATAGATTTGAGAATAATATAGTACTTGAATTCAAGATAATGGAAGAACTGTAATGTAACAAAACACTCTTTTAAATTGCAGTGTAGTTTTATATGGCTAACATTTTGTGTCTCTTAAATTTGGGGTTCAACTATGGGTTCATAACCTGAGCTTTGTCCGGCATCAGACTATATGTTGTGGTATCTTTGTATTATTTCATACAGAGAAACTAAGGCGTAGTCTTCCAAACCTGTCCAGGACATCTAACATCCAAGCTGAGTCTGTGAAAAACAGCAGAAGTGACTCAAACTTCCAAGTGCCAAATGGAGGAATACCTCGCATTCAACCTCAAGCCTCAGCCAGTAAGTACCTTTAGTGACACTTCAGTTTCTCTTTCAGAATTAAGTGATAGTACTCAGCTGTCTTCCAGTTTCATGGCAAAGATAAACATTGCATGCCGCACTGGAGATGCTAATCTTGATTTTTAATCATACCTGTGTGAATCTGCTTTTTTGTCACACAAAATCTGGTACCGATTATATTCAAAGTATGTCTGATCTCTTATTAAGGTATCATTCATAGTTTACTAAAAGTATATGTAGAAGTACTATAAAGAGTATAAATACAGTAGCTAGACATTTCAGAAACCATTTATTTTCTGTGATTTACAGAGGGTATAATGGTCTGTACTGTTGAATTTTATTTTCAGACTACAAAAACTTACTAGGCTATGAAAATATGTACCTAGATGATGTTTATTTCTTTTTTCTAAACTAGTGAAACCTGATGTGAAAACATTAATGCAAGCTTAACCCTTGTTTGCAGTTTCTTTTCTTCTTTTGTTATGTCACCTGGAAATTATATATTCAGTGGCAGATTTTATTTGCTTTTTTAAAGTGTCATTTACTACTTAAAAAAAGGTTTGGGTGAACCTGTGTTCCCTGAAACAAAATAGCCCATTGCTGGGCTAGTGGCTGCTAGTTTGTCCAAAAGTGAACTGCTGATAGAAGAATGCTGCCAATTTCACAAGTCTCTTGAAAATGGTGACCTTAAAGAAGCCAAAGCAAATGAAACTTAAATATTCAGTGCTTCTTTATATGTCAATATTGACAGTTCCTGGTGTTTAAATGTTTTCTGACCCTTTCATTTTAAAACAAATTTCAGAATTTAATAACCTTGTGTGGCATTTTCAAGGGAAGAACACATTATGAATATTATTATGTGTAGAGCTTTGAACTATAAAAGTTCTCTGATAAAAGTTCATCAGTAATCTAAATATTTGACAGGAAATATAAAATTTGTGAATGAAACCAGGGGGTTTTTTTACCCATAGACTAGTAAAGGCATACTGACGTATCTAGTTGGCTTTGTTAACTGGTCCCTTCAATATAGTTTGTTAATGCAACCAAATGCAGTTAAATACAGAATAAGGAATTCAGACCATGCCAATGACTGCAAGATTTCCATCTTTGTAGTGACCCACACCAGATGTGAGGGTTGTGTGAACAGTCAGTCCCAGATGTGTCATACTGTAGCTGAAGAAGTTAGTGTGAACTTGTAAGTGTTTCTACAGGTTACCCCAGCCTCCTTTCACTTTGCCCCCTTCTTCCACTCTTCACGAACGCTCATAAGGTGGGATTTACAACTAAAAGGGCACATGTGTAGTTCAAATGCAGGACTGTTACCAGTTTGGCAGGCTTATCAAACCATAAAGCACTCGGATCAGTTGGACACCAGCTTTCCAACTGTGTTATTTTTGTAATAGGAAGAATAATCAAAATGACCTGAAAGAAAAT
Source organism: Chroicocephalus ridibundus (assembly GCF_963924245.1). Lineage (NCBI taxonomy): Eukaryota > Metazoa > Chordata > Aves > Charadriiformes > Laridae > Chroicocephalus > Chroicocephalus ridibundus. The sequence continues at coordinate 70,783,126 of NC_086288.1, forward strand.
GAAGGAAAAAATATTTTTAGTAAAAATATGTACAGATGTTATTTGGTGTTTTAAAATTGAGTAAACTGTGAAGAGAAGAGCACAGTGGGCAGCTTAGTTGGCTAGAAGGCTATGTCCAGTATTAAAAGTATATTCTCAGAGAAACTTTATGGAACGATCAGACAGCAGAAGTCTCAATATCCAATATTTAGTGAGTTACTTCATTGCAGGAGCCAAAGTAGTGTGATTTATGTTTATACATATATAAAATTTTTTTCAACTTGTGGATGCATTGAGAATCACAGGAATTATTAGGTAAATTTGCTTGCCTTTCATGGGAATCTTTCCCCAAATGTGAACCATTCTAGACCAACTTACATTTAAATGTAAGTTAAGTATCATTAATAAAGCCCAGATTTCTAGCTTTTACAGTTTCCCTGCTCTTACAGATGTTTGTCAGAGTCTTGCTATTGACAATCGTAAAACGGTTTGTGTATGAAGTCAATGAGTAAGTATCTTTGCTTAGTCTGGATTAAAAAATTTTCTGCAAAAATGTACATTGTATAAAAATTTCCAGAATTGTGTCCTTTTTATTGTATACTTTTTGTTTTATCGGCTTTATATTTTGTCACCTTGCACAAAGCACTGTTAAATTGCAGCAAATTTTTGTTTTCCCTTGGCAATGACTTCTGGGTCTTGGGATTTAAAGCTTCCTCATATACCTGCTAGTTTTGCATGAGCTTACCTTTGCAAGGATGCTGGCTTGCCACTTGAGGTCACTACTTTCCTCCTTGTCAAAGATCTGCTGTTCATAATTTACTTGCACATTTGCTGTGGCTGCAATACTGAACTTGCTATGGTTGCTGGCATTCAAAAATGAGTTAGGAATCCAGTAAGTTTCTGAAAAGACAATTCCTGTTGTGGTTACATAGGCAAATTGTATACGCTTGCTTAAAGAGGGAAGACACTTAAAATATGTTTAGAGGTACGACTGTAAAACATGAAAACATTTGGCATTTTAAGTTACAGCTGTAATGTGAAAAATCCAAATTCTTTTTGAAAAGAGATTGAGTCAATCAGCAGTTGTAACTGTTAGAATCTTCATTTACATCTGATTCTCCATGCTGTTATGCAGAAAGTACTTTTTTTTTTTAATGACAGCTATTAAGTATCTCATCTTAAAACACTGGAAGATACCTATTCCTTGGAGAACACAAGTATTACTGTGTATTTTAGACTTTAAAGTGTTAGAGTGACAGAAGGACTCTTTGGGTCCTACACCACGTAGATTGTGCGAAGCTGCAGAACTCCTAGGGTGGCTTCCACATGGGAGCTACCTGCTTTCTCTAGTGGATTGTGTGTGATACTTTTGTACTTACCTGGCGCTATTAGCGCATGGATGTTAAATCTTTAAGTAGGGTTAGATATAATACTTTTTCAAAGAGCTAAGCTGTAGGTTGTTCAGACTATCAGTAAAGTAACTAGTCTGCTCGCCATGATCTACCTGCTTGGCACGTTCAGAGGAAAAAAGGAAAGTGTATGTTTTGAGGAAACCGAGTATTCCAGTTCAGTTGATCAGAAGTAAATGTAACTAGGTGTATTCAGCATGCACCATTTGTGACAGGCAGCCTACGGAGCACTTCAAGAGCAGCAAATACTGTGGATAAGCACGCGCTCCACGCTTATCTCAAACTGCATATTTCCTCAGCATTGCCCAAATTGCACTGCCTGAAGTTCTTTTCAGTGATCCAGTGCACGGAATTGTTTAGCTATTGAGTCTCTATTTCCCGGAGTCTCCATTGAGAAGGAAGGAATTTGAGATATATATCTATTTTAAATCCTTTCCATATCATCCCACATCTCTGACTTGCAAGTGGCGTAAAAAATGATGGGGGAAGAAACTTAGTGCCATGTGCAGTAGCATATTTAAATCCGAATGAATTAGGGCAAACTGAATTCAAAATCATAAATATGAAGGAAGCTGTTTTTCATTTTGTGTGGTATAACAAAAACACTGATTCAGTAAAAAATGGCATAATGGAATATTTGTGGACAGAAACATTCTGGCCGGTGGTCTGCCTCACTAAATTCCTAGGAATTGTGCTCATTTTTAAACATCTTACTGTGCTTAATTGGCTGTTCTTGGGTATGCCTTAAAAAAGTTTATAGCAAGACCGTGCGCTAGAAGTTGAATAAGAGTTGCATACTGCCACATGCTTTTTTGCATTAGATTCTAGTTGGTAAAAGGAATAACTTTTTTTTTATTCTTAATAGCCACAGCCAGCGTTTTATCATGTTTATAAACACTTTAATTCCTTTTTGCTGTTTGTTGAAAATGACAGGTTTTAGTTAGTTATTAAGACTAAAATGAATAGATCACCTGGTCATAGTTTCAGAATGAAGATAAAACACATGATGAACTTCTTTTATAGTTCACAGAATATTGTGAATTTTGTACTGACTGAAGGATAGGAAAGGCGATGGCAATTATTATGTGCCATCAAGTCTAGAAAAGGATTAACTAATATTAGTAGGATTCTAATTGTTCATCCCCTACCTTCTTTAGAGTGATCATCACCAATTTATTGATAGGATTACTGAGCTTCCTTACTCAGGATCAGGATCTTTATGCATAGCTGTTCCCCCATCTTTCTTCCTTCTCACTACGGAAATATGCCTTGCTAGTGCAGTCAGTTTTATGCTGGTATAAAACTCCATACGCTGAGGTGAGCAGAGGTGATTATTCATACACTGTCATTTTAAGAAGCTTTTGTGTAGGCAAAGCTTTATTTCATTGACTACTTTCCTCCTTCCCCTTTAAATATGCTGCGGTGAAAATACGCTGAGTCGATGCGTTCCTTCTGGCAATAGGTAATTCTCCCCTTGCCAAGATTCTGCAGCTCTTGGAACATTGGCTTCTCTCTTGGTAACTGGTAGGTAGTGAGGTCATTTCAAGGCAGTATCAGCCCTTGAACATTACTAGAAAAAAAGGCAAGAAGTAGGAGCAAAAATACAGTAAAAAACAACTTCTGTCATGCTGTCTACATGCTGGCAGCTGATAATTCTTAGTGTGTTATGTCTTCATTTTAAGTTTGAGTCCTCCTGCATACCCTTTTGAAGAGAAAAAACCCAGACATCTCTTAAAATGGCTTATGTTTGCATAACTGAAAAATACAATTTGTTTATATGATGATCACACTTAGACAAAGATTTATGCTTTTATATAGCATTGAACATTTTTTTTTAAAACCTTTAAAATGCAAAGTTTAGTTTTGCTAGGTCAAATATGACAGTTTAATTTTCATCTTTGTATCTAATCTTGCACTCACATTGCTGTAGCATGTTTGCTAGGTGGCTTGTTCTCCCTTTGGTGTATTTTTTTTTTTTTGCCTTTATGGGCTTTTTGCCCTGCAAGAAGCTTTATTCTTACAGAATCTGCGCATTTTGCACTGCAAAATTTCTGACACACTCCTCTGTAACTCTTTGCCATTAAGAGCAAGCACCATTTAAAAAAAACCCACCACTTCCAGAGTCATAACAGCTTTTTGAGTGTTTTATTCACTCTGTTTCTTGATGCTTCACAAGTGGATGCAATTCTGAAATTCCCAGTAATTTAGTTTTCTTACCTTCTTAGACAAATATAACACTTCTTGTCTTTCAACAGCTCTGCAAAGGCAGAAAAATTTGCCTCGTGCTGCCTTCAAAACCAAACAGTTTCTTCAAACTCCATCTACAAAAGGAGGTAATTAACATCCAACCTCTTAACAAGCTCCAGCAAATCTCAGATAATTGTTCACCTGCATTAAATCTCACATATTCTAGATTAATAAAATTGCTGTTGCATGTCGAGATTAACCAAGTGGTCCTTGCTGTATGAAAGTTAACTTTTTGGTCTAAACATTAAAAACACAACCCTGCATTATATAGGAGAAAGAGTATTTATTACACTGAATTTTGAGATAAAATCCAAGGATTGGTGACTTCTAGCATTAATCAAGACATCTGGATTAGAAAAGTAGACTCCTATCCAAATGTAGTCCTAATGAATATGGATTCAGGAATTTTTTAAATTGTAAAATACAGTTTTTATAACAAAAGTTGTAAATTTTTTTCTTCTTTGGATTGTGCAAAAATATATGCAGGCAAGTGAGAATATCATCCTTTGTGCTGGAAACAAAAGCTAACGAGTTTATCCTTGAAAAGACGAGTATAGAATGTTAACTTGTTTTGCGCATACATGTGCACGTGCTTGCACTTTTGTTTTCCTCTCAAAACTGGAAGATTAACCCCAACAGACAGTATTTTAGATTTGTATTTTTTTCCTCAAGGAACTAGAGACTATTGTATATTGTATTCTAGTTTGCCAACGGCTGGAGTTGGCTTCTTTTTGAGAAAAAAATGAAATATATCGAGGCTCTAATCCAGTTAGACAAGTTTTAACTAATTTTTAACTAATTCTGGCAGCCTTCTACATGACGCTGCCTCAATTTCACTACTAAGATAAAACAAGTTCATCATTTTGATTTTAAGCATAGATGGTCCTGTTGTCTATTACAGTCTAGAAGATCTTATTTTAAAGATCATATTTCACTTGAGACCAACTAATAAGTTCTATATATGCTAGAATCCTTTAAGGATGGTAAGAGTCCTTCATGCAGATACTGAGGGTGGCTGCCAAAATGCATGCATTTCTCTCAGTGGTTCAACAATGCTAACTTCTTTGAGTCAACTTCTTTCCATGCAGAAAGTTTTAGCAAAGTATAATGACTGAAACAGATTCACATGGCTTAATAGGATGTCTCTAACAGTCTTTGCAATATTTCATACCAAATAGAGAAAAGTTCTTTCAATGTTCTGCTTTGGCATAAGACCACCATCTTGATCCCTCTGCAAAGCTTTCCGTGCTGTCTTTCTGGTTGGCCATGCCTTCACCTTCATCTGGATGTCTGGAATGCTTATTAGGTCAATGGCCTAGGCTGGAGCTGTGGAAATACACAGAAAACTAACTTCTCTTTGAGTTTATATTATGTGTAAAATGTTACTAAGCCTTAGAGAATGAGGAACCGAGCATGTTGCACCGCTAGTTAATGTATTCCAGTTTATAGTTTCTGTCATTTCTCACTGCAAATGAGGACCCAACATGTCCTTTTAAGTTACTTGCTGCTTTACAGTCCTTGATGCGTTGATTTTCTTCCTTCTGATCTGAGATTCTCAAGAGTATGGAAGCATTATGCAGTAATGAAACAAGACTTTTGTTTCAATAAACAACTATAAGCAACACTTGGTTTTAGTTTCTTAAAATAGTGTTCATCACACAGCTTGACACCTTTCACACACAGACGCTGGCTTTTTTTTTACCATTTTGTGTAAAAACAGTTCAGAATACATTCAAATAACTAACTCTTTACCTCACTGTAACAGATTTGTTAAGGCTTGTACAGCAATCCAGTATCAATCAGATCATTGAATCATAGAATGGTTTGGGTCATCTGGTCCAACCCCCTGCAATGACCAAGGACATCTTCAACTAGATCAGGTTGCTCAGAGCCCTGTCCAACCTGGCCTTGAATGTTTCCAGGGATGGGGCATCTACCACCTCTCTGGGCAACCTGTGCCAGTGTTTCACCGTCCTCATCATAAAGAATTTCTTCCTTATATGTAGTCTGAATCTACCTTCTTTTAGTTTAAAGCCATTACCCCTTGTCCTATCCAGCAGGCCCTGATAAAAAGTTTGTCCCTGTCTTTCTTATAAGCCCCCTTTAAGTACTGAAAGGCTGCAATAAGGTCTCCCCAGAGCCTTCTCTTCTCCAGGTTGAGCAACCCCAACTCTCTCAGCCTGTTCTCATAGGAGAGGTGCTCCAGCCCTCTGATCATCTCATGGCCTCCTCTGGACCTGCTCCAACAGGTCCATGTCTTCCCTGTACTGAGATGACAGAACAGTTTATTGATTCCCATCATTTTACCTCTTTTGTTCTCTTTTATCTTTCTGAATCATCGCGATGGTTATGATTTAACAACTGTGTTAGAATTGATTCTGGTTTCAGGTCGATGTGCAGCAGCTGGCCTTGGGGTGCAAGACAGATAAGGTTGTAGTTTCACAGCATCCTACTTTGCCGGGTAGGGGATCTCTTGCTCCCTGCCCGCAATCCAGGAGAGAATCCAGAGAGTGTGGGAAGTCCAAATGTTGTGACTGTACAGTGCCATTTATTTTTATTGTTGCCAGATATTTTAATTGTAGTCGGTTCTAGTTGTTCAATTTCTAAGGAGATAGTTGCATACACTTAAGCACTAACCTTACACGTTTAAGTGATTTTATTAAACATGGATCAGCTCAATACTATCAAATAGCCCTTTGACTAAGGCAGTACCTCACTCTCTGTGATTCTGTCTTACAATTAGGACACACTGAGTTTTATTAAATATCCAAAACTGCTCTAAGACAAAATTCTTTATACGTAGAGCAGAATTATTAGGCGGTTTGCCAGAGATTGCATCACGTGGGCTGCTTTGGAGATCACATCACATTGGAGGACAATTCATCCCTTTATGTACCAGAATGAATACAGCTCTCAGCAATGTCTGCAATGCTGTGCTGACAGGAAACGTTTTATGAATTGACAGCTCAAGTTGGAAGCGTGGTAAAATATGGTCAGCAGAAAACTGGAGAGAATGGAGAGGACTAATTTACTGGATGCTTACTTTTCCTCGGAAAGTGACAAGCTTTCTTCATTTACAACTTTTCATTGCTTACATTCTGTACCTAAAAACCTCTTCCCCGTGGTGCCTGTAAGAGGCCCAAAGCTGTATTCAGTTTTTATACACTGGCATTGCTCCGTTGGTCAGTTGTTAACATGATGCTATATTTGTGTTCCAAGCAAGTGTTGTAGTAAGTTTAGTGATAAAAGTTCCCTATGTTTACGCTGTAGAATCACTTGGAAACTCTGCAGATTCGATTGCACCAATGTTACAGGCAATGTCACATTTTAAAAACTTATAATATGTAATCTGTCTTAGTCCTAGGAGCACTTTGCTGCTCTTGTCCAGTCATTCTGCTGTTAATGCTTTCCTTAATCCATCTGCTGGCTTGATGCCAAGGTTTTTATTTTAAGGATTCTTATTTATTCTCCTCACTACTTACCAAGTGTCATGTATTGTTGACATCTCTGCCACCTTTATCAGCTTTTCCCATGGGCGGCTTCATGCTGTATGTGATGTCACTATCAGCACAAAGGCTCTCTTGCATAATCCAGAAAGGAATCAAATCCAGCTCACGTCTGTAATAAGGCACATATTAATCTTCCTAGATATCCCCTATAAGAAACAGCTTCAAAATACAACCTGAACACCACTTCCTCTGTACCCCATTTAGGATGCCACGTTTCTGTCATAACTCGTCTCTTTTCTCACCCCTCATGCTCTTAGAGGACCTATCTTCTAAGATGATAATAAAAGTGATGTGAAGGACCATCTTCTTTATGTACAACATCTGTCAAAGAGGATGCAACTTTGGTCTCTGTATAAAAAGAGTGTATTTAGCGGAGGAAAGCGTAGTTCATGCAAATTCACTAAATGTAAATGTGATTTTGTTTTACTTTCCTGGTTGATTTGATTGTCCCATGTTGATTGTTGCTGCCCGCCCAATCCATTTGAAAAGCTGGTGAAATTCCATTTAAGAATTAAAATGATGGATTAGTTTAAGTTTTCTTTTTAGTGATAAATTATGCATAATTTGGAAATATTTCTCATACTTGTGAAGCATTGTGCTTAAGGTTTGGCATTATCAAAGAACTGTTGAATATTCTGACCAATTAAGCTTTCCCAGAAAGGACTTGATATAGACTTCACAGAGTATCTGAATACAGATATTAGTTATACTGATAATTTAGATAATGTTTGGAAGAAGGAGGCTATAAATTGTTACAGTTGTCTGGTTTAAATTTCATAGCAGCACCTTCTTAGGTGCTGCGGGTTGTCTGACCTATCTTTTTTTTTCCCCATCAGCCAATAAGTCTGGGATGTGACTATATATTCAGGTGAATTCTAATTCCGTGGTTTTGGTTAAAAAGAACAGGATAAAAGAAACACTGAGATGCTCTGCGCTCAGAATTTCATCACTGAAGGCTAATATACACTTTGAATCTATTTAAAGAGTGTATCACACTAGAATACTGTATTCTTCAACATGTTCTTTCAGGGTTGGGAATTAGGTTCACATGTTTCTGAAGCATCTAAATTTCTTTTTAACAAATATGTTCTCCTGTATTTCTTTTGACTTGACTGATACAACGGTTAGAGCCTTACTAGCATTATTTATAAATCCAGATTAACAAATATTTGTAGTAAGCAAATGGGACGTTAGAGTTACGATATCAAAAATACATGACAAAGAGGACATCTGAATTCCTGTTTCTCATTGCTGCTTGATTGGCTGTATTCATCATACATTCCATATTGTTTGAATATTCACCTAAAGTAAGTTCCTGGTTTTAATTTCAGTTATACTGTAACTTAAGCTTGAAAGTAACTTATGTATTTTATTTTCCAGTACCTTCTTCAAGTAAATTCCGCTCACCTGCAGCACCGTCTCCCCTAGCTCTCCGACAACCAGTGAAAGCATTTAGTAACCATGGACCCGGTTCAGTTGCTTCTCCAGAAGCTGCGCAGCTGACACACAGTACTTCTTTACCAGGGCCTCTTGCAGCCCAGAGTTCAGGCCTGCCGAGCCCTGCCAGCAGCATTAACAGCACTACTCTTACCAGACCGGCAGGGACAGCAGGGATGAGGAGTGGTTTGCCCAGACCCAGTGCCCCTTCCACAGGGGGCATCCCAGTGCCTCGTAGCAAACTTGCACAGCCTGTTCGCAGGTGAGTATGTGACAGGCAGTCGTAGTTTGAAGTTTTCATAATTAATTTTGTATATCATGTATTTGTGTTGCTCCTTCCTGCAATTCTTATTTTGATCTCGAGGTCTTTAGAACGGAAATGGAGACCCCCGCGTGAAGTATTTGCCTATGTTTCCAAAATAGCTTTGAAGCAAAACTGAGAGAAAGATAAAAGTGTCTTAATCTGGGCTGAGAAGGCCATAAGAATTTGTCTGCATGTGGTAAAAAGTTACCAAAGTATAGCTGGCAAGTGAAAATTCATTTGTACCTCTGAGTGACAGATTCTGAAGTCAGAACTATTTTGCTCTCATAATCCGTAAGTCAGGCAGTGGTACCACAGTGAGAACGGTTTCTTTCCTTGGTCAGCTAGAAACTGTAGGAGGGAAGACACGTGCAGACAGAGGAGGCATCCATAGCATTTGCTAAACTTAAAGTAAAAATGAATGCAGGTAAACCGCAGGACAAAACAGAACTTTCAGCTTAAATGTAACCTCTGTGCTAGCACCCAGCTGTAGAAATTGCTTAATGTCAGAGTGTTTTGGAAAACAACCACAAGAGAGAGCAAGCATTAACTGGAAAGGCTACATGGACAGTTTGTCTTCAGGAGAATCACAAGGAAGTGATAGATAATTTAGAATATGTGCTCTTAATGCCACCCTAACGCGGATTTTCACTGAAGGGGTCAAGTGGAAGCCAGCTGACATAAAGAAGCAGTCATCCATGAGAAATATTAAGAATCTCCCTAAACAGAAAGGATAAACAGTTGGTCTACAGTACAGTAAAAAAGATAAAACAGCTGTAAATAGCAAAATGGAGGAGTTCTGTTCTGCAGTGAGTGCTGGGCAGGGGAATGTCAAGGGACTGTCACGGTATTGACTGGTTTGCAGTCCGAGTCTGCGCTGTCAGCAGTACAAAACTTCGTGTAATAAAAAGCAGTTGGTTTTGACAGGAAGTTCTTAATAGTAAGCACGATGTGGTTGTCCAAATCACAACAGGTTTTACAGAAAAACGTTTCAGTTTTTAAACTTACACAGCTGGTTTTTTGGAAAGTTTATGTACATAACGCAGTATCTGTACGCAATGCAATAATGAAGTATCTATGAATGTCAAGATTTTGATGTAAGCAAAATGTAATACTCTAAACAAGGATTTCCCTGTTTATAATCACTGAAAAAAAGTCACCTACTTTTAGGTGGCAGCAGATTAAGTTTGTATTCTCACGGAGTATAATAGCAAAAAGCTTTCTGTCTATTTATATAGGTGTTTTTCTGATGTGGTAGTTGCCAAGATACAACACACAGAACCTGAAACTAGAAATACTTTAAGGTTTATCTTAAGTAGACTTGATTGCAGAGAAGTGAATGAGTCGTGTATATTTCAATTATTTATAAAATGTTTAAATTTGTGTGTATTTTATCTAAAGACTTTGGCTGTTATGTATGAAAGTGAAAACTATCTCATTTTATTTTAGAACATTACCCACTCCCAAAACCTATGGCAACGTGAAAGACGAGAGTTGGAAAGATGGCTGCTACTGAACTGCAAAGCTTAACGCAGAGTTCCGGTGATCATGGATGCTTCCTCACCAGGCTAAAAACAGCTTGATTATACAAACTGTTCAGATGTGACTTTTGGGATTTGTAAGAATTCCAGACCTCTCTGTCTCTAATTAGCACAAACTGGCAGAGATTATAAAGCAGCACTTTAATGACATCTAACATCAGATGTTTGGTGGTCATACAATCACTTCTATATTAAATTGCTATCAGTTCTAGGGTTTTTTTTCTTGCTTGCTAAAAACGTATCAATATGAGCATTTATGACAGTGGCCAATGTCTGGGCAAAAACCTAACGAATGCCAAAGAAATGCCCATCTTGAAAAACAGCAAGTATAACAGTCAACTTACATTGTCCAAAACTTCATTTTCAGCCTCTTTTAATTCAGCAGAAAGATCGGTGAATACGTACTATTGAAGTAAGACTACGTTAATCAGAGCTAATATTCTGATTGCAGACTGCTACAGTGGTAGTGAAACATTACTTTTAACAGTTGTATGAGATTCTCATTGGGGAAAGTGGTACGTACGTCCTTCAGAAAGGATCAGAAGTTACCCTGGAGGATTAAGCAGAACAGTAAGTGGTAGCCATGGCTTTTATTAACATTAAAAATTTGAATGTAGCAGACACACACAAATGCAATAGTATAGATTGCATCTTTCCTATGTTGATTTATCAGCTTTATGTGCTCTCATATGTTTGATCGCCAAAAGGGCTTAGTATCAGTTGTACAATCTTTCTAACCTTAAAGTTCCTGGCTCAGGAAAGATGGCCTTTGCTACTGTAGCCACATTTTTAACACATGGCTCGCTATTTGGGGAAAACTTTTTTTTTTCTAGCAGGTTTCCTTACAAAGGAAAGAGCAAGTCGTAATGTTAATTTGTTCTAATACCATACCACCATGCTTGCGGCCTGGAGCAACTGTAAATGCTGAGAGTTAAGGAGAAGGAAACACAACTATGCACTTGTAACATACAAATTTTAAGGTAATGAGTTGACTCTTGATGCCAAATGATATTCATTTAGGTGATGTTCCATGGTATGAGGGAGTTTTCTGTATCCTATTTTTTTACTTTCATCCATTTCTTAAATTGGTTTATTTTAAATTGTAAATATTTTTACAGAAGATATTGCCCATGTAAGTGTGTTGAAGTATGTACTTTGCCTTACATATGTGTATCTTACATTACTGGTAACAGAGTATGAAACCTGCTATGTCTGTTTACAAGCTATTAAATTCCTCTGGTGGCTCTGACTTATTCTAACACATTTTGCTCAGAACAACTCTATTCATATATTTAGCATTTGAACCATTGTTTTCTGGTTTGGAAGATACCATGCAAACATATGTAACTAAAGTTGTATTGGGTGGGACTAGTTAAATGGAAGGGATTTTGTTTGAAGCTTTTTCAGTATTTTGGATGTACAGTTGATGAAGTAAGAGAATGTGAATGGTATATCCTTTGTGCAATGACTGACGAACACTACAAGTTGGATTGGACGGTAGGTAGCCTTCAGCCCCATTAGTATCTGAGTTCGGAACTGCTGGTGTATTTTGACTCCCACCACTAAGAGCATAACTAACCCTGAAATTCTAGCACTTGAATTTTAGGCCAGCATTAACATATTCCTGGATGAAAAGCCATGCAATACTACTTGACTTGGAAGAAGCCAAATAGGAAGGAGTGGAGACTAATTTGCAGCTCTAATTATAGAATCATAGAATTGTTAGGGTTGGAAGGGACCTTAAAGATCATCTAGTTCCAACCCCCCTGCCATGGGCAGGGACGTCCCCCACTAGATCAGGTTGCTCAGAGCCCCATCCAGCCTGGCCTTAAAAACTTCCAGGGATGCGGCTTCCACCACCTCTCTGAGCAACCTGTGCCAGTGTCTCACCACCCTCATGGTGAGGTGACTCATGGTGACTCAAGCAAACTTTGGGTTGATGAATGACTTCACGCTCCAGACCAAGATCTGTGCTGAGACTTTGAAGTTGGGGTATCAAATATACTGTAATTCAGTAAGATTTCAGCAGGGATAAAGAAACTACCTTGCACCAGTAGACCAGTACATACCACTAATCTAGTCTCGTGTCGTTCACTGGCACAGGTAATGGATGTCCGTATCTCATGTCACTATTAAGCAGAAGAGGGGAGTAGATCAAATGCGCATATTCTCACTAAAGCCTGAATTTGAACATTTCAGCATTTTACGAAGCAATGCTGCAGTCTTCATTGGAAAAAAAAAAAAAAAGGTGAATTTTAATTGGTAGATTTTATCAAACACTTGATTGACTTTTAAATTTTGAAAGTCAGTTTAGATGATGATATTGGGGGTTTTACTATGGCTGCATCAAACTGTTGTGTATGTTTCCTTAAGTTAAGTAATTCATCACTTGGGTAAGTTCAGCTTAAGTTTTTATAAGGATTCTTTTCTCTGCTGTTCTCCCCTGAAATACAGCGAATGACTTCCTGAAAAGACAGCCTGTCTGTTTACTAGCAAGCCTTTGTGCATTACCAGTTTATGGATATCAGGAAATCATGGGGCTCTGTGTTTAGAGATTTACTGCAGAAGTGTGAAAATATGGATTTGATAAACTAGTGCCTATGATTTACTTAACTTATGTTTGATATAGTAGTAAGGGTTTTATGAATGTGGATTACTTTTTGTGCCAACAGCTCAGAATTGTTGTATGTGTGTAGGCAGAAGGACTTGTTCTGCTTCCAAAGTTATTTAATTTTTTTGTGTTTGAATGTTTTTGTAAGTGTTAAAAGTGTAAAAAAAATATATAAAAAATATTCTTACCACAAAACACTTTTCTGGATCGTTATTTTTATAACAAATTGGTTTTAAAAGCTTTTAGAAATTTAGAGGGTATTTTTATAGGGCTTTTTTTGTTGGTTGGGTTGTTTTTCAAGAATCATATTCACTTTTCCAGAAGTTACCAACATCAGCTTCTGCCCCCTGTGATTCATGAGCAGAGTACAACGCCGTGTTTGGGTGAACGGTGTGATTTCGTTGCCAGACTGAGGTGCGCTTGTGTTGTGCCTCTGCTTGGGAAGGACAACGCTTAATTCAGAGTCATGTGAAAAACCGTATTCTGAATTTTCATCCAGAGCGATTTGTTTGTGCAATTCTGTGTACACAAACTGCCTTTCTACTTCCACAGGATTTGTGCTGGCGTCAACCCACCACATGAAACATTTTTTTCATTTTGAAAATTCCGGAATTTATGCAGGAAATTGAGCAATGTAAAAGCGTAGCGAGTAAGCCACCTTTGAATTGTGAAGTACACATCTCGCTCGTATATGAATGCCTCTATCTTGTGGCTCACGTAAAAGCAAGAAGTTTGTTTTGAACTGGGTAACGTTCTGTAATCTGCGTTTCGCTACAAAGCAATTTATCCAATAGTAATGTGAATGCCATATTTTTCTTATTTTGGTATTAATAAAGTTAAGCTAGGTTTACTTCTGTTTGGTGGCCACTTACTATTAAATCTGTGTAACAAAACTTAACCTGTGAGGCTTGCTATTAATTGTTTATCCCAGCATAGTCCCCTATTTTGTAACTAAGCTAGTAGATTAAATTTATTTCCCCTAGTTGGCTGACCTATTTATGTAGAGCTGGCTTCACCCCTACTGCTTCTAAAATGTGATCCACTGCAGCCCCCGTCATCGCTTTTAGTTCTGGGGTCAAGGACCATTTGCCCCACAGCCCTTCAGGAAAATAGAGCAGTGTCAAAATCGCAGGCAATGAATAGCCTTTCCCACTTCTAGTAGGTTTCTGTAACAAACTCTTCTATATTAAACTTGTTTATAATTAGCGTCATCATATTGCAAGACTCCAGATGGAAAATATTATTTCTACAGTTCACTTATTTTGAGCAAAGGCATGACAGCCCCCTTGGTTTTGGTGCACAAGTGTTAGGTCATGTTTTATTCCATAGCGTGTTACCCTCCAGGAGTCTGACTGCAAGGGTGAAGGAAAATAAGGGCTAAACACGTAAGGAGGCAGAAGGTTGGAGCTGCTTATGCTGCTGAAGTCTTGGGGTGGCTGCAGAGCATGCAGGTTCAATCATTTAAAACATCTTTTAATACAAATATTTCTGAGATAAAAAAACCCTGGGAAACAGATATGACAGAGCTGTCTTTAGTTCTCCCTCTTTTGATCTGTAAGAACAGGAGTGAACTTAGGATTATTTTTTTTTTTTAATTTTTCCTTTTTAAGTAAAACAGGTGTTATGTGAGGTTGCTTTGATTTAAAAAACACACAAAAAACCCCCCCTGCTCTGGACTTGCGTGTGCCCTTCTCTAGTAGGAGGCTGACACCTAGAGGCAGGCGGGCTGGAGGCTGTTCCAGGCTGTTCCAGGAAGATGAGGCTGGGACCCCGGCACTCTGGGTATCCACGTTTTACCCGCAACTTCACGGTGAAGAAGATGCTCTCTGCTCGAAGAGTTAAAGAACTGAAAGGAGTGGATTCCATTAGATTCACTCTCCACAGGATTGTTTTATAATAGCGTCTTCAGCCCTGGTATCTGATAGAGTTATACTGCGCATCGCTGTCCTCTTTATACTAAATGATAAACTCTCTGACCGCGTTAAGCACTTACAGGGCGCAAAACGCAACTGTTGTGCTTGAACTAATTTGCAGATCTTCGGCAGGATTACAGGAACGGGCAGCTGAAATGATTTCCTACCAGGAAAGTGATTTTTCAACTTGGTGCATCATCCACATCTGTTACAGTGAAATAAATAAATAAAAATTTCTAGCATTGAAAGCTGGGAAGCCTGAGATTTTCTGTGCAGTGTGGCACTTTCACATGAGACAAAAGTGGACTGTATCACAAGACTAAGACTAAACAAAAGAAGATACTTCTCCTGTAATCTGAGCTCCTGTCATCACCAGAAAAACAGGTAATCATCTAAGTCCATTTTCTTTTGGAAAATTATTTTAATACCTCACAAAGATAAAGCTTAGAAGAGAATGGCATGTGATGCCTTCTCCCCCAGAGTGTTCCGCCCTCCTTGCTTCTAAATTATCCTTGAAAGCTGACTTCTGTTGTCAGCTGCAGCGAGATTCAAAAAATATCAGGGGTGAGTGGCGTGTGCCTTCCTGAGGTGACGGTGTGGTCCGTCCCCAGCATTACTCTGCTTTTGGCTATCACGCATAACATGCAGAATACAAACTATGAATTCTCCTGTGTTCTTCTTCATTCTCTTTGCCATGATTTTCTTGGGACTGTAGCCAAAATTGCAACTTTTCACAGCCCTGTTCTGAGAGGCTGTTTAAAAACCTTGCAACAACTTGGTCCTGTGTCAGACAAACTTATTTCCCACGCGCCCCCAGCATGTGGCCTTGAAGCCTGGCACCAGCGGCCTCCACATCCCTCCAGCAGCAAGGCTGAGAGAAGAACCAGGTGAACACCTGCCACCCCTGCCCAGCTCAGCTTCAGAGTCAATTTGGGAGATACTTAGTGTGATACATTTTTCAAGTTTTCTTATAGCCATGGCCATTGATAAAACTGAAATTAATGGAATCAGTTTTCATGTGAACGATAACTCATTTCTGAAAAGCTATTTTATTGCTAAAAGTATTTGGCGAAATTAGTCAGGTAGTATGCTTTTCTGTTGGTTTCTACGTAAGCTTGTTGGTTTTTTTTCCTTCAAGGAAAGAGCATTCCTAGAGCAATTCAGCTAGCTTCTTTCTGTAAGAAGGGTGGCTGATGTCTTCAAAAACATTAAACTGGTCCAAGTTAATGTTTGGGGGGCTATGCTTGAAAGGAAGGTGAATAAGGACACTTGTGTTCTCTGTGTTCCCTGCCTCCATCCTGCCCAAGAGAAAAAAAGGGCTTATTTATATGGGAGTAGGTCACCAATGACCGGACTTGGGACTCTGCATAGCCTTAGCTGCTTAAAGCCATGTAGGTGAACAGGAAATGTCTGGGCTGTGACATGCTGGTGGTGGGAGTGTGAAGTGGTCAGGGGGACGGGCACGCTGGGCTTCCCCTGGTCTTGTGCTCCTCCCAGGCATCTGGCCTTGGCCTGGGACAGAGACCGGCTGCTGGGCTGGACTGGGCGCCCCCGGCTTTAACCCCAGCACCACTGCGCTCTAACTCCTAGCAGTCTCCTGTTTGTCTCCAGAGGCTCTGCCTCGGTTCTTTGTTTCCCTTCAGACACTATCAGCAAACAAATCCGCACAACCCATTACAGAAGCTCGGTTCTCTGAGCCTTACCTCCCCGTCACTCAGCAGGGTTAATGCTGCCGTATCGTTTCACAGCTGCTGCTGCTCTCTCTGTGCTTCGGATGGGTGCCGAAACACTGATGGGAGAAGGTGATGCTGGAGCAACCGCTGGGTTACAAGGAATTTGGGTTGCATCCCGTTCAGGGTGGAGGGTAAGGCCAGCTGCGCTCCTGGCTGATAGACCCTGGTAGATGCCAAGTTAAAGGCGCACTGCAGAGCCTTTCTTCTTCAAGCAGCGCTGTTTGTCTTATTAAAGAACAGCAGGACCGGCGTACCTTGTATCATCTTAAATATATCTTCATCACTCTCCTCCTTGAGAAACGAATTTTTGTTCAAGCACATGCTGCCACTTTGAGTCTCCTCTCAAAGAAAAGGGGAGCTGGAGGGGGAGAAGATCAGGGAAACCCTCTGTTCCTCATGCTCTGCCTCAGCGCCTGTTTTAACCTTGAATTTCTCAGCTCCACGGTCATCCATTTACCCCTACATTTACTCACCCAACTGCTGAGCCCAGAGCAAGGTTGTATTGTTTCTGTTCATCCAGTCCCCACGGGGCTAATGCAGGCACATAAAACCACTGTTAATGCTGCTTCAGCTGACCTGTCTTCAAAGGAGTTATGAAAACCTTGTCCTGATTCTCGTCCTTTTAAAGCCTGGATGTTGGTGACAGCAACGTGGCATCACCACTGTCACTCAGCCTCAGGAAAGCCCCCCGGAGCAGCCCCCTTCATCCATGGCCAGCTGTACTGGCAGGAGCCGGCAGCTCCTGAGCCACAGGGTGCCCCTGCCCGCACAGGCAGCACGGACACAGACGCCTCCCCAAAACTCTGCTGCAGCGCCACAGTTAGCCATTGCTGACGTCACGCACCACTCCTCCCAGGTGGATGTTGATTCATAGAACAGAATCATAGAATCGCCTAAGTTGGAAGGGACCTTTCAGATCATGAGTCCAACCATCAACCTAATGCTGACAAAACCAGCGCTAAACCATAGCTCTAAGCACTATGTTTACCCATCTTTTAAATACCTCCAGGGATGGTGCCAGTGCTTGCTAACCCTTTCAGTGAAGAAATTTTTCCTAATATCCAATCTAAACCTCCCCTGGTGCAACTTGAGGCCATTTCCTCTTGTCCTATGGCCTGTTACTTGGGAGAAGAGACCGACCCCCACCTGGCTACCCCCTCCTTTCAGGGAGCTGTAGAGAGCGAGAAGGTCTCCCCTCAGCCTCCTTTTCTCCAGGCTGAACACCCCCAGCCCCCTCAGCCGCTCCTCATAAGGCTTGTGCTCCAGACCCCTCACCAGCTTCGTTGCCCTTCTCTGGACACGCTCCAGCACCTCAATGTCTTTTTTGTAGTGAGGGGCCCAAAACTGGACACAGCCCTCGAGGTGGGGCCTCACCAGTGCCGAGCACAGGGGCAATCACTGCCCTAGTCCTACTCACCATGCTGCTGTTGACACAGGCCAGGATGCTGTTGGCCTTCTTGGCCACCTGGGCACACTGCTGGCTCATATTCAGCCGGCTGTTGACCAACACCCCCAGGTCCTTTTCCACCAGGCAGCTCTCCAGCCACTCTGCCCCAAGCCTGTAGCGCTGCAGGGGGTTGTTGTGACCCAAGTGCAGGACCCGGCACTTGGCCTTGCTGACCCTCATAGCATTCAGTGCACGCAGCCCTCCTGAACACCTGCGGGATCAAAAAAAAAAAATTCATTATGGTGCAAGACTGGGTGATAGGAGACCCTCAGCAGTTCCCACACACTTTGGCGGACGACTCGTTTGTTTTCTCAAGGCTCGGGTCCTTGTCACTGAATTAAGTCCTGGTCTTCCTAACTGGCGTGCCGGGAGCGAGGGGTCGGTGCCTGCTGTTTAGAGGAAGGGTCGGTCAGTCAGTTCGTATTGTGTCTGCTATGGCGGGGTAAGTTAAGAATGGAAATTTGGTCGACCTCAGTTTACGAGCCCAAATGTCAGGGAGCAGATAACGTCTATTGTAAATGTCAGAGTCGAGGGATTTTTCTTTTCCCCTTAAAAGAAAAAAAAAAAAATCAACAAAGATTTAGTTACTGTATTTATGCTGCCATTCACCAGGCTCAGCTCCACTGAGTGTGAATGGTATTTTCCTGGCACACAGCCACACTGTGGGAATATTAAAAGGGACTGGTGGGGCTGGTGAAGGCCCCAAGCCCGGCCCAGCCCCCTCCAGCAGCGTTCAGTAGCACAAGGCTCCCCTAAGGGCTGGCAAATCCGGGCTACCGTCTCCTGAGCAGAACACAGGGATTGCATCGATATC
Source organism: Chroicocephalus ridibundus (assembly GCF_963924245.1). NCBI lineage: Eukaryota > Metazoa > Chordata > Aves > Charadriiformes > Laridae > Chroicocephalus > Chroicocephalus ridibundus. Next base: position 70,802,067 of record NC_086288.1, read on the forward strand.
TGGTGGGCTTCTCACCTTTATCATTTATCTCCACACGACAATTTGCCCAGGGCAGTGAAACGCAGCCCTCCGCAGGCACTCGCCCCCCTCCAGCCACCAGTGCCAGCCTTCCTGCCCCACGGCCCGCTCTCAGTAGAAGAAATGGGAAACTCCTTTTCCAAAACCAACCTTGCAACCTACTGCCCCAGCCTTGCGACGGCGTATTGGGCTCCGCTCCTTTCTAACCCTTATTTTCCCACCTCGAGAGAGGCGCCACATCAGCTTAGGGCTCCTTTCCCCGGGCTGGGGGCCTCGATGGTAGAACTGAAGAACGAAAAATCATCGGTTCTCATCATGCGGCTCAAACCGCGGCAGGGCCGGGGTCAGCCCATCCCTCCTGCTCCTCGCCGAGGCCATTTTTCTGTCCTGCTCTCCCCCATAAAGGCTCTCAAGTGGTTTTTTTTTGCGTTAGCAGATTCTTTCCATCAGCATGTTCCCACTTTCTGCACCCTCCTCATTATGAAGATGATTAAATAACATTAATTACCAAAGCAAATCACTGAAAGCTGCCTACCAGGAACCTCATTTCAAAATTCAAAACAACAGGTAGGTTACATTTATAGCCCATTTACGCACTCCTTTTAGCCCTTCTATTGTACTGCCTTTTGTGCCTTTTTTACTCCTATAAATACTGCCGGGCTTTCTTATTTTGCTCTCCTCGCCGCCTCCCCAGGGCTCTCCAGACACTAGAGGGAGGTCTTGCTTTCCCTGTGCTTTTCAGTCCAAACTTCGGTCTAGTCCAGCTTCCATTCACCACATTGTCCTGAACTTACACTGAATTGTCCATAAGGTCCTGAAGGAATTTAACAGCTGCATTTACCCCAGGAAAGCCCCAGTCGGAAGGAAGACCAAGGGAAAAAAAACCACCTCTCGTACAGGCCTGTGACTTTATCTAAAAGAAAAGAGCTAAAATTCAGCTCATCTTTCCTGCACGTCACCTCTAATTCATAGAGATGCCAGGCTGCACCCCAGGTTAGCAATGAAGGCTCCAATGCCAGTTTTGGCATTTTCATCTTGTTTAGATTTTATGATGTAGGACTTTTTATTTTTCATACGTATCACAGAGCCTGAAATATCCCCGGCAGACTTTACTCGGTGTCAGGTGGATTTAAACCTCCCGACATGTTTAAGATTTCAGAAAAATTTTCCCACTGGGTGGGTTTTTCCAACTAAATGTGTAGCACCACCCAGCATCATCTTAGGTCCGCGGGGGCGTAAAAAAGGCCTGTATTGAGCTGCTCACAGCTGGCATGGGTTACACGAGACATACACCCCTCGCTTCTCTCCGCGGCAGGTCCACCTGCGGTTAACACAGCGCTCCGGTACGGCCAGCCTCCGGGGCAGCTCCTCTCGGCCACCCAAGTGGCCAATGGACCACCAACTCCCACTGCCACAGCCCTGGAATTACTGGGGGCTAGGAGCCTTTGTTGCACAGGGCTCTGGGCCAACAGCAGCGGCTGCAAACTGGTGCCGCTACTACTCTGCAATGGGAAGGATGGGCCAGTCTCCTTTTCTGCAGAGCCTGGCTTCTCAGGGCTTCCATGTTTGGGCATCTGATCCAAGACATCCCCTGGGAAAAGCACCTGCGTTTTCGCACAAGCGACAGTGGAATTTGCATTTGGTACATTAGCGCTCGGTACGTTGGTTGCCCACCTGCTCTTACTGTTCCTTATGCCGTTAAAATTGAATTTGTGGTTACTTTAGGTCTTTCTAAAATCTGCCCCGTAGTTCTCAGATTATGTCTTTCATTATCTAGTAAAAATATCCAGGCAAAAAATTATCTAGCCAAAAATCTCCTGAATTTGAAAAGAAAAGGATGGGGATGCTAACGGTGAGGGCCGGGGACAGGGAGCAGCCGAGAGCTGTGAGGCAGCCTCTCCACCTGAAGGGAGAAAAAGTGCTCGGACGCCTTTGCTGCGCCACTGAATCAATGGGTTTAAAGGAGTCCTTGCAATGAAATCCCTGGGTTGGTTATTGGTGCTCGCTGGAGGAGCGCAGCGAGTCGCCCTCACTGCGGAGCCTCTCTGGGAGCGGGATCCATACGTGTCTGTAGAGACTGAGGGTGGTTGCTCATGGCTTATGGCATGTCCTATGGAGGGTTTCAGCGATACCACTCAAATGCTTCGAGAAACGACAAGTGAAAATTGATTCTGTGGATGTTTAGCAGCTGCAGAGACACAGCGATGGGGGTTTTTTTTGTGATGAAGGGATCACACTGTACATGATTACTCCTCGGGACTGTGGTACCTGCTGGAGCTCGGTGCGCTTGTCTCCAGAGCGCAGCTTTGCCATGGGAGCGTGATCTCCAGCAAATTAATTAATCTCAAGGTATTGCTGCTCCGTCTGTACATGAGCATGATAATGTAATGATCCTGTATCTTTGCACTTGATAGCAGACTCTTTGGGGAATGGGGAAGGACAGAAACCCCTCCCTGGCTGGTTTTGTCGGGACCTGTTTTTTTGGGCCTTCTTGGCACCAGTTTGAAGCAGTTTGCTTTGTGAGAAGGAGTTTCTGTATTCCCGTGGGAAGAGTTGACTCCGTTATCTCCCTGTCCTGCACAGGGCTCCCTTGCTTTGGGCAGGGTTTGGGTGGACATCCCTTCTGGGTCTGGGATTACTGCACGGTCCCGCTCACACCTGGGTGGAGATGCTGAGCACTGGTGCCTTACGCAGCTCTTTGGGCAGCTGCTCTTAGCGTCCCGGTTTGCATCGACTTCAGCAGCGAGCCTGTCCTCCTCATCGTTACTCAGTGTTTAGGCTGCCCGTTTATACATGGGTAAAATATACGTTTCAAATATTTTACCGAGAAATGACATGTAAAAAAATATATGTATATGTAATAAATGTTATATATTTAATAAAAGAAATATAATAATATTTCTAATCTTTTGCTTTCTGATACTATCATGGACTGAGCAGAGATAAGGAGCTGTCGAGGTGGCCATTTTGCACATATTTACTACAGTCTTTTGTTCTTCTTGAATTATTTCACCGTGAAATAAAGAGCCGACAGCTTTTTATTCCTTCCTCCGACTATCCAACCTTCAACAGCTCTGTCCATGGCCTGTTATCTGGCAGGCCGCACGCAAGATGCTGCCAGTTTAATAAAATTCGCAAGTGGTCCAGGCCGCAGACTTGAGGTCTGGGCTGTGAACCCCTCCTGAGGTTTCCAGCTTGGCCAGACCCCCCAACACCAGCAGCTACGACCGCAAGTGCAGTCGCACCACAGAGAGACGCGGAGTTTTATCGAGAGCGGCAGCGTCACAGCGGAGCACAAAGCACGTTGGCACGAGGTACCAGGGACCCGGGTAACCGGAGGCCGGGAGGAGCTTTGCAGGGTCACCCCAAAGCCAAGTCAGCAGCTGGAGCTCACCCTGTCGTGGCAATGAGACCTGCCCGACGCCCCCCCCGGGACACCCCCTGCCTCCCAGGCTGGCCAGCCTTCAGCACCATTGACTTTATTTGCCCCAGCACTGTCTAATCTGAATGTCTCTTACAGCAGCTTAAACCCGTTGTCGCGCCGTGGGCTTGTTGAGGGTGTTATATGGAGGCTGCTTTCAACTAGTGGTAAGTGGAGACCTCAGGCAGGAAGGAAATGTCCTCCTGGCTTCACACCCGGCATTTCTGCTCATGCGCCCCTCAAAGGAAATAGAAGATCTTGTTGACAAAGGCATTCACGCGTTCATCTTCCTGGCAAACCAAGAGGTCTACAAAACCCAGGGCACGTCTTCCTCAGCTGCAGCAACGCGCCAGCTCTACTGATACCATAGGGTCACAATTCAGAAGATTCTTTAGGTTATTAAAAAACATCCTACTTTATCGCGGTTTTACAAGTGCACATAACACCTCGTGTCATGGCTATTTTCACAGGATTAATATACAACATTATCCAAGACAAGCATTAAGAGATTCCTATTATTTCTTCCTGCTTGCCTGAGATTTCTTCTAGTCAGCTTGAGATTTAATTTAGGTAATAACGCACCTATTTTGAAGGGCTTGCTTATTTTGTGATCGGTATTACTGATACTCACTTTTATTATTCAGTAAAAATTTGGCAGCAGGACAAGAAGCATTTTTATTCTGTGTTTGTTACAGCTTCTAACACAAAACAGTCCAAGTCCACATCCAGGCACCTTCGATGCAGCGAAACAAACGGCAACTGAGTGCAAAGGTATTTTTTTTGCGGAACCTGAGGTAGAACATCGATGCTATTAACTCTTCTCTTTCCCATGGGGCTCACCATTAATATCCCTTTTAATATGGAGAAAGCTTTGGTGGGAGAGGGTTGTAATTTGTCTTTGGGGTGTCTGTCTTCAATTAAATGAATAGTCTATGAAGCGACTGCTGCTGTAGGTATTATTAAATTTACTTCTGCATTTTTTGACATTTAAACTATTCTAGGGGACAACACAGCCTTGGTGTCATTTATTCTGATCTGGCATTTTTTTTGCAAAACCCCAAACATAGATTTTATAGGCACAAAACCACATTTGTGTGATCTACCTCCATATTACCTCCCTCGATTTATGTTGTGAACCCTGACCAGGCTCCCGCGTAGGAAATTAAGAAGGGGGGTGGGAGCCTCAATGGGCGATGGAAGCCAATAGACTCAACCGGACCTGGGTCTGCAACTGCACACGCATCCTAAAGCCCCGCCATCTACCAGGTCGCGCGCATCCCATTTGCAGTGTGCTCCCTGCCCTCGGTGACGCGGCTGTCCCCTCACGGCCACCAGGGTCCCCCTGCACCTTCCCCCAGCTCCCGCGGGCGCTGGACGGGCTGTTTGCGGCACTCGCAGGGAGGAAAATCGGGGCTGCAACAACCAAAACACGCCCGTCTCTAAAGTACGACTAAAACCATCTCCATGCCAGGGCCCGTGCGAAGCGAGACCCTGCCGTACAAAACACCATTTGACTTTTAAAACTGAACGCAGCGCCTTCAGAAGCGGCCTCATCTCACCTCCTGTCCCTGCCTGGCTGGACAGGATGCTAATTTTGGCTCTGGTGGAGCGAGGCATGCATTAGTCATCAGGTCATTTATTTTATTACGACTTTTCATCTTAATCCTGATAATGCTCCAGAAAAAGATCAAATGGCAACAAAAGTGAACAAAAGGGAACAGCGTCTGAGGCAGAATTATTTCTTATTTGAATTTGGGTAAAGGTATCTCACATAAAGGCATATAATTTCTTAAAAGAAAAAATTGCTGCTAGTAATTGTTTTATGGTTGTAGGGGTACAACTGCCACAATGAATGACCGTCAGCAATCACTTTACAAAATTATTCTTCAGTGATCCCCTGATTTCATCTCCTTTCAAGGACCAGAAGCCTGTTTCTAATGGGGTGGTTGGCAAAAGATCTCTTCATCTCGTTTTTAAAAAGCTGGTCACGCAGCCTTAAACACTTAGTTCTAATTATGAATTATTGGCACATCGTGACCCGAGTCAACACTTACTTGCTGATTAATGGTCTTCAGACGTCTTAAAAATAAACATGGGGGAACACCAAGGATAACAGGAGCGTTTTGTTATAACAATTCCTACCCCTGAACCGCCAACCCAGAGCTTCAGCGAGAGGCTCCGTCCCCGGCCGCTCGGAGAGGCTGCGCGGAGAGTGGGGACGCAGAGGAGCCAGCGCACACGAGTAACGCGGCAGGGGCCGTTTCCCTTCCGCACCACTTCAATTTAATAAAATCTCAGAAGGCTACGAGTTGCAGAGCACCGCTCCCAGGGGAGGCGTAAATACGGAGTAGAGCTGGACTGAAACAGGAATCATTTGGAAGAGGAACTGGAGGGAGAAGGGGACAGGATTCCCATGAACGGAGAAATCACAAAGGCAGCAGGGAAGAGGAGAGGCAGACACAGCGCAGCGGAGGAGGGAAGAAGAGGAGGAGGGTGCCTGGATATCCATCTTTTCCACCTGGGCCAAGCGAAAGGGAAGGATGCTTGGGAGCAGCCCTGAGGAGAAGGACTTTGAGGGTGTCGGTGGTCGAGAAGCTCAACATGAGCTGGCAATGCGCGCTCACAGCCATGAAAGCCAACCGCACCCTGGGCTGCATCACAAGCAGCGTGGCCAGCAGGGCGAGGGGCGGGATTCTGGCCCTCTGCTCTGGTGAGACCCCACCTGGATCCAGCTCTGGAGTCCTCAGCACAAGAAGGACATGGACCTGTTGGAATGGGTCCAGTGGAGGGCCACGAAGACGATCAGAGGGCTGGAGCACCTCTGCCATGGGGACAGGCTGAGAGAGTTGGGGTTGTTCAGCCTGGAGAAGAGAAGGCTCTGGGGAGACCTTATTGCAGCCTTCCAGTACCTAAAGGGGCTACAGGAAAGATGGGGAGGGACTATTTGTCAGGGAGTGGAGCGATAAGACGAGGGGTAACGGTTTTAAACTGAACAGGGTAGATTTAGATTAGATATCAGGAAGAAATTCTTTACTGTGAGGGTGGTGAGACACTGGAACAGGCTGCCCTGGGAAGTTGTGGCTGCCCCATCCCTGGAGGTGTTCAAGGCCATTGGAACTAGATGATCTTTGAGGTGCCTTCCAACCTGAACCATTCTATGATTTGGTGGGATCCCGCCTGCAGAGGAGACAACAGGGACGCAGTGATGACTCCTGTCGAGGAGGGGAGGAAGGGACACGTATCTGATTTTCCCCACCCTGGTATTCAAACCCTGGGTCTGCTCAAGGACGGTGGCTGTGGGATGAAAGATGCTGATTATCGTGGAGATTTACGGAGCCCGATGGAGCCATGGTGATCAAGCTAAGGACGAGACAGAGGGGAGTTTAAGAAAAGCAAGCTCGGGATGAGGCGTGACAGGGCTGCGATGGGGCCAGGTGTCATGTTGAAGGGCAGCAGAGAAGCCTGGGTGGCAGGGACGGCAGGTCTGTCCTAGCCCTTCTGCACCACAGCCAGCTGTGGGAGCAACGAACTCACGGGAAACCCCTGGCTCTTGTGTGTTCTCCGCCTATGTGGTCCCACTCTGCCTTGGTGTGAAACACAAGCGGTTTGGGGCAGGAGCAACGTCCATCGATCAAGCACATCCTCAGCAAAGCAGTTTCTGTCTGGGTCTGGCAGGGAAGGTTTCTTAGGAACAACTTAATGGCACAGACCTCAATGCTTCAGCTTATTTCAAAAATGTATTTTCTCGCCTGTTTTGTGAGCCACCTCCCAAACAATATAAAATTAAAAAAAATAAAAAACCACGAGTCTGTCAAGATCTTACAGCTGGTGGCTCAGTGAAGGTGGGCCACGGGTGGGGGTGACAAAAGGTGCAAAGTCCCCTCCGTGCTGCTGCTCTTGAGAGAGGGAGCAGGCGCCTTGGGTCAGAGAGGGACCTGGTTCAGCAAGGGACCAGCTGATGCCTCCTTCCTAGCACAAAGACAACCACGGAAGAACAAGCGAAATCACCAGTATCTCTGCACAATTATGCTCCAATTCCTAACTCTCCTGAGCCACTGCTCTGGATCTAAGTTATAAATAAGAATAGCCATATATATTTCATGGATTTTATCACAGGCGTACCCTAAACCATGTGTAGGGGATCATGCAATACACCTTAAGGATTATTTTAATCCAAGACGACGACAGCAAAGACCTTTTTTTCCTCCCCCGTGCAAAAATTCTTACTGTCCTATTAAGTCTTAAATTCCATTTTTATTTCTACCCATAACCTAGCTGCATAGCAAGAAAAGCAGAGACAAAGGGATTGTATGTTCTATGAAAATCAGAAGCTGCTCCTGCTAGGTCTCACCTCAACATCACTTCCACAGCAGTATTTTGTCCCAGCCTCTTCAGCAGCACCCCCGCCTAAAGGTGCTGACCGAAAGCTTTCCGTCCTCCAGGACAACCCTCTGGATCCTCTCTCCCCCTGCAAGCGCCCGGCACGGCTCCACAAATCAGCCGGCAGGGATGTGCAGAGAGGCGAAGGATGACTTACGGCCGGATGACGCCATCCCGCAGCAGCTGAGCTCCGCCGCTTCCCGCAGACCCCGGCGCAGCACGCACCGAGCCGGGGCCGGAGGAGTGGGAGCTGAAACGGATACCAACCTGGGACGGGAAGAGCGGGAAGAGAGGGGATGCCCACCCTTTGCCTTCCCAGCGCACCCCATCATCCTGCTTTCACACAGCACTCAGAACCACAGCACACATGCCCGCTCCTGGAGTGCGACACCGTCGGGATTTAGGCTTCCAAGTCCAAGACTATGATTCACCTGTGCCCACTGCATCCATAACCTGCTTGGGATTTGCCAACCAACCCTTCTTGCCTGAGGCTCCGAAGCCCACGGAGCGATGGGTGTAACAGCTGCGCACACCAGACCTCCTCTTGCCACCCCAAATTCAACACAGCGCCCACAGAGACTTCCTTTGGGGGACACCGAAGGGACCTCCTTGCGTATACGCAATTTTGTAATAATGCTGGGCTTTGCCAGATGCTTTTAGCCTCTGGCAGAAGCGAGTGATTCGAACATCATCTTCACGCAACGTGCTGGAGCAGCCACCAGCTGAGCGAAGAGCAAGGTCGCTTTGCTCATTTCTTACAGCACTGCCAAAATTCCTAACAAGCCTACCCTTTATTTTTCACCTTTGTTTCCAGTTAAATAAAGGGAAGGCACAAAAATTCCCATTACAAAAGAGCAAATAAAATTCCTGGTGTTTGAAGGACTTCTCCTACTCCAGGCAGGTTTATAGCACGGGTACTCTTTATGGAAATCAAACCCCTCCTAAAAATAATGTGAGGCAATATTATTTATAAAAGTTACAAACTACAACAAGCTCATATTTCATTGAATCCTTTTCCCCCCCCTCTTCTTGCTCTTGCTGTCTCTTATCCTCTCACCCATTTTTCAATAGAAGGACTAACGAGGAATAATTTGAGAATGATACATGATCGCGTTTCTTTGCCAAGTCTTTTTATACTCAAATAGTCATTCTGTTGCTTCCTGTAATAACCGGGTAGGCAATATGAATGCTCCTGCCCTCCACAAAAGAAACCAGAGAAGGAAGGAGCCGTTGATTTACATACGGCGCGGTGTGCGCTACGTGTGAGCCGGCTGCCGCCCAGCCAGATGCTGCAAAACTACTTAAGCGTCACTCCAGACTCCCGGCTCCGCTTCAACGATGAAATATCGGGAAAGCCTGAGGCAAGTTAAAGAGACAAGACCCACGCTCAGCAGCAGATACGACGTGTTTTCATTCTACGCGCCCGTTGTGAAAATATGCCGGGTGCCACCCAGGGTGACGGTACCCCCCGGACGGACAAATAGTGAAGGACATCGGCTGGGTTCAGACTCGGGTTTCCCTGAAGTCAGCGGTGATGCTCTCGCTGAAACCAAGAGTTGAGTTTGAATTACAGCTGAAAAATTTTACGAAAAATCGCAAGAGGTCTTAATTTGTTACGACATTTTCCCATTAGTTCAGTGCCCCTTGAAACTGAAGTTTGTGGTGGGTGGGCACTGAACCAGGACGCATCTGCCTCACTGGTAAGAGAGTTTCACCATATCTGGGTTCACTGAACTCCTCCTGCAACTGCCTGTACGATATATGTCATACCAAAATATCTTCCCATGACCAGCCCTGCTCCAGCGGGGAGTTTGGGGGGTGGCACTTGGTGATAAAGCAGGAGGCCTGGCCTGTGCCCTTCACACCTGCTCGATTAGCAGCTGCCCCGTGCCCTGCACGCCTGACCCAGCCTGGGCTTGGTCCCGCTGCAGGGAAACCCCACGAGCCATCCTTACAACCCATGATAAGCAAACAACCTACATGTTGTGAAGCCAAATATTGGCTACATGAAGGATGAGATACGATACGGCAGCGTTAATACCTTAAGAAGCACAATAAATATGCTGCAAGCACTTTTCTGCATACACCGGTCTGAAAATGAAGTCTGAAGGACGCTGTTGGCTCCGAAAGCCAACCAGACCCCACACTCCCCTCCTCCAGCAGCACACGGAGCCCAAAAATATGAACGAATGCAAGCTGGATCCTATTTGGTTGTTCAGCTCTGATGACTCATCTTCCCTGCGCTCTTCTTAAGCTAATGACAAGGAAACAAACACGGGCAGAACGTTATTAAACTTGGCATCATTTTGGCAAAGTTGCCGTACCCAGGATTTTGTCACTCGGTACTACTTGTACTTCTTTTGTCCCCCTGTGCCGCAAGTAAGAATTAAAGGTTTAAGAAGAGGAGAGTTTGTTTTTCTCTTGAGTCACCAATAATTTCCACTGGAGTCCTGGGACAGCCTAAAATTTTACCAAATAAATTTTTGAGAAACTTGCTGTCTGCTGGAGCTGAAGGCAAACAGCCAGTCACGGCAGCTCCCATAGGCTCTCTCCTTAAATTCGGGGTGCCCCCCTTGGGCTGCGACCCAGGACGCCCCACGCCGAGCAGAGGGTCATGCTCAGGGTGGGAGCCAAGGGGCAGCCCCTGGGGATGCTACGCTGAGCCAGCTACTCCCACCCAGGAGTGGGGATGTGAAGGGGCAGCTACAACCCCCCTAAATCCTCTGGGTGAAAGAAGACAAGACGGTTACGCTCCCAAGACACGGCCAGTGGCAGTGCTGAGCACGCAGAGAAAGTCACCAACATCCCTCCGGCTCTCGGAGGCTGCCCTCCTCTCTCGGGAGCTCCTGCCCGGCATCCCATACAGCGTTTTCGCTTTTGAAGGAAGCAGGGCAACACGCAATTATTAAATGAAAAGTATGAAATGGGGGAAACATAAATATTTCAAGCACAGTTTTATGACTGACAACGCTATAATCACTCTCGGATGTGATTTCTGGGTGATGGGTAACATTTCTTACCCTGGTTTGAATCCGTGTGTGCTTGCGAGCTCGTCTGCTTCCTCCACCCGCGTGGGCTGCCCTGTAACGGTACCACCACAGCTCCCGGGACGCCACCAACAGACGGCGGTGCCTCGCCGACCTCCTAAAAGGGCTTGCCACCCTTCCTCACCCATTCCCCCCGCGACAACTTGCCTGGAGGCAGAACGAGCTTGGATGGCCCTCAGCAGAGGGGGGACCGGTGCTGCCCACCCACATCGGGTGACACCGCGACGCAGATTGTCTTTTTGATGCTGATGACAAAGTGAGCCCCCCCCGGCCCCCGGTTCTGCTCGGACCCCCGGGAGGGTGCAGGCGGCCCCAGAAGCGGGCTGCCGGGGGTCGCAGCGGGGAAGAGGGGGGGTTCCGGCCATGAGCCCCCGCCGCCCCCTGCGCTTCCCCCCGCCGGGGCCGGGCGGCGCTGGCGGCCGGGCGCTGGTGGCCGTCGGGGCGGCGACGAGACACCGCCCACAGCGGGGGGGGGGGGACGGGGACGGACCCGCGTGGGTCCGGGGACGGACGGGCGGGCGGCGCCGGCAGCAGACGGCGCGACCGACGGCGACGGCGGCACATCGGCAGCGCCCGGCCGGGGCCGGCCGGGGCGGGATGCGGGCTCCGCCGGCCGCCGGGGCCAGCCGCCTCCGCATCCCGCACTGACTCCCCTCCCCGCCGCCCAGCTCCCTCCTCCGGAGCTCGGCGGGGAGCCGGCGGCTCCCGGGGGCCGCGTAGCCCATGGCCGGCTCCGCGCAGCCCCCGACGGCGGCGGCGGGGAACGGCGGCGGCCCCGACGGCGGGTCGCTGTCGGGGGACGGCGAGGCTTTCGGGGACCGGTCCCTCAGCCAGGGCCTGAGCGTGCTGGTGGGGCTGGCGCTCTGCGTGACCATGCTGGGGCTGGGCTGCGCCGTGGAGCTGGGGCAGCTGGGCCACCAGCTGCGGCGACCCGTGGGGCTGCTGCTGGCGCTGCTGGCGCAGTTCGTGGCCATGCCGCTGCTGGCCTTCCTCCTCGCCCTCATCTTCGCCCTGGATGAGGTGGCGGCCGTGGCCGTGCTGCTGTGCGGCTGCTGCCCCGGGGGCAACCTCTCCAACCTCATGTCGGTGCTCGTCGACGGGGACATGAACCTCAGGTAGGCGCCCCGGGACGCGGGGAGGGTTTGCTGGGCACCTACCGGCGGGGTTGGGGGGGGGTGGGGGGGGAACAGCGGGACGGACGGGTGTTACACGGACCCCGACACACTCCTCGTGTCCCCCCTTCCCTAAAAACCCTGCCTGCCCGGCTGCAGAGCCCCCTTCCCGCGGGGGCTGCGGCTTCCCGGGGCTGCCCCCGGCCGGCCGGTGGGTGATCCGCTGTCTCTTTGGTTCCCCCCCGCTCCCCCCCGGCGCAGCATTATCATGACGGCCTCCTCCACGCTGCTGGCCCTCTTCCTGATGCCCCTCTGCCTCTGGATCTACAGCCGGCACTGGATCAACACGGCGCTGGTGCGGCTGCTGCCCCTGGGGGCAGTGAGCCTGACGCTGGGCAGCACCCTGTTGCCCATCGGGCTGGGGGTGCTCATCCGATACCGGCACCCCCGCGCCGCCGACCTCCTGGTTAAGGTAGGCACAACCCCGGGAATGGGGGGAACAGGGTGTCCTATGGCAGTAACCTTTCCGGTCCCTCCGAACCGATAGGAGCTTTCACACAGGCATATTCCGCTACTTAGGTGGACTATAAGGACATATAGCCGACAGAAAAAGCTGGGACGGAGATGGAAAGCGAGGGGAAGGACAGGTTACCCCCGCGCAGCTGCACCCTGGGAAGCAGCCTGGACCCTGGCGCAGAGGCATTCCCTGGTATCCTGCTCCCTCCCTGCTCCCGCTGCACCCAGGGCTAGCGAAGCCAACCCGCAGGCACACCGACACTTCCTTAAAACACGCACACAAATTAGCTTAATTACGAACGGACAAGTGAAGCACAAGCCGTGGCTTTCTAGTTTCCTAGCAAGTCGCCCCAAAGCAAAATGACAGAGGGTGATTTCAGCCCCTTCCTTTCCTGGGCTATGATCAAACACCACCAAAGTCCTGAGCCGGGAGCAAACCCGGGAAGGGCAGTGCAACCACGATTTGCAGTTTAGACTCTCTATCAAGCCTCTACCTGCTATGCTTATCCTTTTAAACTAATGACCCCTGTGTTGTTTATCAATCTCTGTATCTGTTGCCAGATTTCCCTCTGGTCCCTCCTGGTGACTCTGGTGATCTTGTTCATCCTGACTGGGACCATGCTGGGACCAGATCTGCTGGCACATATTCCTGCGTCTGTCTATGCCATTGCGGTGCTGATGCCTCTAGCGGGGTACGCCTTGGGATACGGCTTAGCCACGGTCTTTAAAATGCCCCCGCACTGCAGGAGAACAGTGTCTTTGGAAACAGGGTGCCAAAACGTCCAGCTCTGCACCGCCATCCTAAAACTCACGTTCCCCCCGGAGCTCATAGGGGGCATGTACATGTTTCCCTTGCTTTACGCGCTTTTCCAGTCGGCAGAAGCGGGACTCTTTGTGCTGGTATACAAGATGTACGGGAGAGACAGCTACAAACAAGATACGCTCGGTGAAGAGGAAGACACGGATATTTCCTACAAGAAACTGAAGGAAGAGGAGGTGGCCGACACTTCGTACGGCACAGTGACCACGGAGGAGCACAACTCCATTCAGATGGAGCCGACGCAGACGGCGCTGTAGGCAAGATAAGGAGGTGACACCCGGGGACGTGTGATGTGTGTTGTGCTTGCGACCAGGCTGGAGCGCTCGCCATTGCGCAAGCGGAGCTGCCCGGCCTCCATCATTTCTCCAGCCGCTCCCATTGTACAAGGTGATGTGTGTTTATTACTGTGACAGTTGTATTTCCTCAAAAATACGTATTAAAAAAAAATAATAAAAAAAAAAACAAAGGAAAAAGTATCACTGCGACGCAAATAACCATACATCTTCACGCAAAGAGGCTGCTGCCCGCCGGAGCGCGGCAGGAATGGGCAGGAGGAAGGAGACGAGTGTTTTGCAGAGGTGAAGCCAGCGCAGCGCCAGTGCAGATGAACGGGCAAACCACCTTGTGTGCGCGTTACCTCCGTGCCTCCCACCCGCTCTGTAAAAGCATCGTGCTCATTGTTCTCACCACAAATACATGGCGAAGCCGAACCAAACCCGTGTTCCCCGCTGATTAATCCCGCGGGGGCAATTAAGGGCTGCTCTGTCTGTTTCACCAGGGGAAGCCTGTGCGGGGGGTGGGTGGTGGTGGGGATGCCTTGCCATGGGCCCTGCGCCCGGCGGGGATGGGAAGGGGCCGCCGAGGCCGGCGCCCGTCGGGGGCGAGGGAAGCCCGGCCTCCGTCCCGTCCCGCCCCGCCCCGGGGGTATTTAAGGCCGCCCTCCCCCGGGGGCTGCCCCGGGTCCGTCGCAATGGCGGAGGAGGCGATGGAGAGCTACCTGTACGCCGCTTACCACCCCTACTCCTACCGCTACCCGCCGCCCAAGGGCAAGGGGGGCGCGGCGGGCGGCTGGCGGCCGCGGGGCAGCGGCTACTTCTCGGGCTACGGGGAGGCGGCGGCGGCCGCCGAGTACTTCGACAACTACCAGCGGGCCCAGCTGAAGGCCATCCTCTCCCAGGTCAACCCCAACCTGACGCCGCGGCTCCGCAAGGCCAACACCAAGGAGGTGGGCGTCCAGGTGAACCCGCGGCAGGATGCCTCGGTGCAGTGCTCCCTCGGGCCCCGCACGCTGCTCCGCCGCCGCCCCGGACCCTCCGCTCCCGCCGCCGGGCCGCGGCCCCGGGAGGCGGAGCGGGAGCGGGAGCAGGAGCAGGAGCAGGGCAGCCCCGCCACCACCAGCACCCGCGCCGTCCGCTTCCCCCGCACCATCGCCGTCTACTCGCCCATGGCGTCCCGCAGACTCACCGCTTTCCTGGAGGAACCGGAGCCGGAGCGGCGGCCGCAAGAGGAGGCGGAGGAGAAGGAGGAGGCGGCGGCGAAGGAGGAGGTGGAGGAGGCGGCGGCGGCCGTCGAAGAGGAGCCGGCCGCGGTGCGGGAGCAGCGGGAGGCGGAGGCGGCCGCCGTGCGGGCCAGCTGGGAGAAACCCGCCGAGAGCGGGGCCGAGCCGCTGGGGCAGCGCCCGGCCGAGCCGCGGGGGCAGCGTCCCCCCGCCACCCCGGAGCCGCCGGAGGGGAGCCGGGAGCCGCCGGAGGAGGCGCGGGCAGAGCCGCCGGCCGACCCCCAGAAGCGGGAGCCGGCGGCGGGCAAGACCCGCCTGCGCTTCCAGGTGAGGGGCGGCCCGGGGGAGGGGGAGGAGCGGAGCGGGGCCCGGGGGGAGCTCGCCCCGTCGAGTAACGGTTGTCGCCGGCAGTTCCTGGAGCAGAAGTACGGGTACTACCACTGCAAGGACTGCAACATCCGCTGGGAGAGCGCCTACGTCTGGTGCGTCCAGGGCACCAACAAGGTAGGGCGGGCTCGGACCATCCCCGCTCGGCTCGGATCGTCTCGACCACCCCCGCGCTGACCCAGGTCTCCCCCTGCCCCCCCCCACCCCCTCCCCCAGGTCTATTTTCGGCAGTTCTGCCGGACCTGCCAGAAGTCCTACAACCCGTACCGCGTGGAGGACATCACCTGCCAGGTAAGGGACGCCTTGGCCTTGCTCCGGGTCACCCCTTGGCCACCTGCCCACCCACCGATGGACCGATGGCCACCTTCTTCCCCAGAGCTGCAAGCAGACGAGGTGCACCTGCCCCGTGAAGATGCGCCACGTGGATCCCAAGCGGCCCCACCGCCAGGACCTCTGCGGGAGGTGCAAAGGGAAGCGCCTCTCCTGCGATAGCACGTTCAGTTTCAAATACATCATCTGAGTGGGATGGGGGGGGTGGATTTTTTTTCTTGTTTTTGTTTAGGTATCTTCTAGAAAACTGCAAGTAGAGCAGAATTTTTTTGTTGTTGTTTGAAGGTAGTTGGTGAGGTTTAGCTGGGAAAGCATGCAAATAAAAGTATCGCAAAGCACGCTCAAATGATCAGGTGGGTTTGTGCCCAGCTCAGAGGGTGCATAATTGCAGCTTCTGTAACTTGCATAGGGGAAGAGCCTGCAAATAATATTTTGTAATTCAGTGATGTCTTGGCAACAACTGATGTGGGACTTCATATCATTTCAGGTGGGGAAGGATGCATGTTACTGCTCCTACCCTTGAACTAATCATACACCTCAGTTCAACATCAAGTTTACATCTACAGTAGGTAGCAGAGCATTGTTCATGAACAAAACACCTAATGGTATTCACTTACTGTGCACATATCCGTGTAGAAAGACTCCTGCACCTGTTCTTCATCACTAGAAAATGATTAGAAATGCTGTGTAAAAACTAGTCACTTCTGCTGGTACAGCTGGTCTGCATTTACCTAAATTGGTGTTCTGGGGTTGTAGGCTAAAGCCAAAGAAAGCTTGTGGTTAATGCACTTTCAGGGACATTTCTCACAAACTGCTGGGGAAGGGAGTCACTGATGTGATGGTTTCTTGGTAAATGAGCTTCCCATCTTCACTTCCACGAGGTTACCAAGAGACATGACACTTCAAAGGCTCAAAATATGATACTGCATCTGCCTGGCTTCCTCTTGTATCTGCAGGTGATGCACAAGACCTGTGCACTCAGTGGCTTACACTTGAAGAATTTGATCTAGTTATGGTTTAGGTGTCTACCATTGGGGAAGGATCAAATTCCTGACCGTTATGGGATTGTGTTTGCAAGTAGGAATTGCACTTCTGGTGTTTGGTACTAATGGAACAACCAGCGTGGTGCCTCCCAGATCATGCTGTCAGTGGTAGTGGTCTCTGCAGGGACACCATGCTTCAGCAAGGCGTTACAAGCTGACTCTACTTTACACCCCACTACTCTATCCTGTAGCCGAGGAGTTGCATAAGCTTGGAGGAAAACATACTTTTCTGAGACTGCTAATAAAGCTGTTAAATTTGAAATTGAGCATAATAGTGCACAAAGCCTTTTGCAGAACTCTTGAGGTAGCTTCTATTTGGAAAGACTGATTGATCTTAGCTATAATGAACTTACCTACACCTATATCCAGCTTACTTGATACCACCCCATTGAAGACTAAAGGGGGAACTAGTCTGTTTAACAGCTTCAGCGCCTGGTTATCTTGCGTCTCTAAATGGAAGATAGTATATGGCAGGGTGGGCAAACATTGTCCCTTTGTACCAACAAGCGTCCATTTGGAGGGGCAGTGAGTGTTAATGCTGTCGGCTTAACTCATCTTGCTGTAGATTCCTGCTTTATTTTAATGTGCCCCTTGAATTTCCTGCAGTAACTAAGGCTTAATGCCTCAGCACCAATTTATTACCAAGTAATTTTATTTATTCTTGCTCCATTAATTATTATAGCAGCATGAAGCATTCTGGGAACAAGTAGACCTACCACCCCCAGAATGTGGGGTACCGTTTTATTTCATGCTTCTACCTGAAGCAATTTCCCCTGTATCACAGTGAAAGGAACTATCCCTTGGCATTACTGAAAGACTCTCACAACAAGTTCCACCCTTGCTCTGTTCAATTTGAAACATACAACTGCAGTCAGGCAGTTTTCTGTTGTAGATGTGTGTGCCTTGCACTCACCTGTAGTTACAGTGATGAGCAGTGGCAAGTCTCCAGCTTGAGGAGGAACACAGCTGAGGTCCCCTCTGCAGCCATCTACCCATAGTATGCCTCAGCTTGCAGCTGATCTGGGATTTCTTTTTATTTCAGAGTGCATTTCCCTCTAAATAAGTAAGTTCTTCAATCTGTTTTTCTGCTTGCCTTCCCTGTTCTAACGGCTGTAGTCTGTTCCTGAGGGATGCAGTGGGAGTGACTGTGATCAGTCTGCGCACCTTGGTAATGAGTTTGAGAACTTACTTAATCTCAGCGTCGTGTCAGTATGAAGTCATAGGGCAGCTCATAGCAATACGAGCACTCGAGTGTTTCTGATTTATACAGATGTCCTTGCAAGCGCTGCTTTGAGGATTACTTGCTGCGAACACGGTGACTCTTACGCAGTTATCATCAGTGAAATTTAGTGCAGCTTAGAGTTGTCATCCCCACTAACTCCAGTCAAAGCAGGAGCTGCTGTGCTTTGCTAAGGTGTAGAGCAGACCTGGCCCATCTGAACTGTATGGAGTGCTTCAACAGCAACTGGTCCAACCACGCAGCTGATGAAGGCTCCACATGGCAGATAGGAGCAAGGAGCCGCGCCGGCTTTTATCACCTACTGCAAGGTTTTGAGGCTTGGAGGAGTGGCGTGCAGTGGGCAGCATTACTGAACAAGCTTTCCTTCATCCTGGAAGATTCCTGAGTTCTGCAGCAGCTCTGTGTGTCGCTCCTCTTACATAAATAAATTCAATGCTTTTACTGCTCAATGCCAAAGTACAGTTCTGCATCCTATTCCACTTTACTGCTCTAGCACGTCCTTGACAGCGTCTACTGCCTATCACGGGGGCTGGCTCCTAGACTCAGCAGAAAGAAGGGAAACTACTCATGACCTGCGTGATTGATTGACTTCTGTCATTATGCAAAGCAGAAAGGAACAGCCTTCACGCTGCCAATTCTTCAAAGATATCTTGAACTTGCCCTGTACAGCTTTTTCATGACGAGATTTTTTTTGCGTGCGTTAGCTCAGTCAGTGCTGTATTTGCTGCATCTTACAGAAGAGCTTTACCATAGCTTCAGGTTTGGCACAGACCAGCACTGGGTAATGCAGGGTGACAGCTTAGGCAGCAGTTGAGTCATTTTGGACAAGCTTCACCATGTTAAAGCAGTATCAAAACCAGTCAGCTAGCATGATCCTGCTCCACAGGGCTGGTTCCACTAGTCATTGTAAATACAGGAAGATGTTTAACATAAGGAATTATGTACACAAATTCAGGTTTGAGTTGCAGGAGAAATCCTTTAACAGCTTCAGAAGATGCCTAGGAAAATGCTGTTGCATTGACAGAACATAAAAGGAAAAAATGTGATTTCAGGGCACCCAGGCCTCTACTGTCAGTGTTTCATCTGTTTAGCTAAAGTATTTAAACTCTAGCTTGTAAAAATACACAAAATGACAGATACAATGTCCTTTATTTTTACAAAAAAAGCTGGTAAAAGATGATGTAAATAAAAGTGTAATGCGCCACTAAATAAAACTACTCGTCCCCAGTAAATACTTATTAAATAATTAAGAACACCATCTACAGTACCACAAAACCATCAAAATAATTCAATTTTATCAGGGACAGGGAAAAAAATACAGTGATTATGGATGTGCCTTGACCAGTTACAGAGCTTGTTAGGATAACAATAACTACTGTCAGCAGTCCAACAGCGTGCACAGTGCCTTCAATTAATGCATTTCAGCATAATTACATTTCTAGTGGGGTCCAATTTCCCCAAAAAGGCAGAGCTAAGAATTTCAATTCTACATTCTAAACTCTGGAATTAGAGCCCATTAAAAAAAAAAATCACAGTGGGTAAGAGATGTATATAAAAATACCGGGTGTTCCTTTCAAATCACAGGAATCATGGGACTACATTCTTTTTTTCTCTTTTTTTCTTCCATTTTTTTGTGTTGTTTTTTGGGTGGTTTTTTGTTGGTTTTTTTTTTTTTTTTTTTTTTTTTACAAAACGCTATTGGTTTCAACAGAATCCAGTTTGTTTTATGCTACAGACTTTGACACTGAACTATGAGTATATTGCCTGTTTGCATGTTTTGGTAGTCAGTCATTTTTTTTTTATTTTTTTTTCCCATATAGTCCCAATTCCTTAGGCTTAAGTTGAGTCATGAAGATGCATATCCGTGCATTCAAACTCCTTGAACCCTGCAGACTACTCAGACTGCAAAGTAAAGTACGTGACTACCGACAGGGAGAGCCCCCCCTTCCCCTCATAGCTTTATACACCTACTGTCTTAACAGTGCATTGCACAAATTTACAAGAAAAATACTGGTTTTGCACTATACAGTTTCTAGAATATATACAGAATAAAATAAGTTAACTTCTAATGAGAATTGCTGATGGGCAGCATATATCTTTAATATACATTTTAAAGTCTCTGCAGGCAGCTACTTTTTGGTTAGTTGTTATCAATATTTGTAACATAAGCACTGATCAGAGAACTGAGCAGCATTCCAATAAAGTTAACAGATATATTATTTCTTTTAGAAACACCGGGAAATCCCAGTTTAAAATATTATTAAATGTCCTAACATTTACACACTATGAGGATTAGATCTAATAAAATAAAATTTCTTCAAAAATAATCTTGCAGCTCTTTTAAGCATGCTCTGAGACCTTATTTAACAATCATCCATACCTTCAAAAAACAACTGTCACGTAGCCATACATTCTAACTCACACACATCATTTCCTTGTTACAGACAATAAAAGCAAATAAAACATTGAGAAGGTTTTTGCAGTCGCAAGTCATTCCACTCATGTTCGACCACACATTCTTCATGACGTTGCGAAGTGTCTCATTAGGTATTAGTTGATGATTAGATCTACAACAGCTGGAAAGCCAGGAAGCCTTGCAGGTCTTCAGCCAAAATAAACCAGCCTTGATTTTAGCCTCATCCCACCTGCGATATTGATTTAACCTTTAGAGGCTGTTACTGCAAACACCATTTATAGTTATGTTACAACAGAAAATAATGCATATGTATGCATTACATTTAAGCCCTTTTCCTTTCATGGAGTTTTTATACATAAATTTAATAAAAAAATACTACTGCCACACAGCTACTGTGTAGAAAGAGCAGTTAAGTAAGACGTTCACTTCAACTTTCAGATTTTTTACTTTTGATGAAACAATTTCTTGCTGTGAATAAACTGTGTTGGTTGTCAGGACTGCTGGAGGTTTTCTTTTCTTTTTTTTTTTTTTTTTTTTTTTTTTGATTTCACAAAAGGTGCTCAGTAATAGTCCGAAGCGTCTTCATCATCAGTTCTTTTCTAACTGACAGCTGTTCAGAATCCAGTGCTCACAAGATTAATTCCTGGTTTGATTTTCCCTAGAAGCTGATAGGATTGCACCATGCGTAGAGACTCTCGAATTTCTAGATTAAGTTCCATCAGCTTTGAGCTGGCCTCAGACATGTCTTGGTTGGAGCCTACTACCGCAAAGCTACCAGTTTGACCAAGCGTCTGGTGACGGAAATATATGTGCAGCAACGTTTGAACTGGGTCATCTTCAGAACTGCCAAAGATGTCGTGGGGCCAAATAGATCTGTAAACACAAAATTTGGATTTAAACATTAAAAAAAGAAATTAGATGTTTAAATACTCTTGTTCTTTAAACAGACATTTGAACAGAAGACATAGGAAAATGCAAGAGAAATGATTCTTCCATTTTATTTGTTAAATTCTAAAGAACAAGTACTACTAGAATTGTGGGGTTTTTTAAATTGCAAAATGCGATGAACAAGCTACAATGAAGCAGCAGTGCTTGTCACTAAGGACATCTATCAAGAGCTGAAAAAACCCCTCTGCAATAGCGCCTATCCCTATCTTTAAATTAAAAAGGCCCATTAGCAAACTCAGGTCTGAAAGCAATCCTTAAGCACTTACCTGAACGCCTTGACCTGTGCTACAGCTGACACAAACTCCTTGTTTCTCAGGGTTTCAATGAGAGAGTGAATAGCCGTTTCCGTGCTGGCTTGGGAAGCCTCTGCAATTTCAATTTCTTCCATACCACTGTCAGACGCAGCCTCAGCCTCTTTCAGAGAGCTCTCCAACAGAGCAAGTTCTTCAGACATGTTTATGACCTAAAACAAATACAAGAGTTACCTTTTCTAGTTTAAACATATTTTCAGCCAAATTAACTTTCAGCAGATCAGACATTTTTCCTCCTCTTTGCAATCATAAATGAGAGGCAGAAAAAGTACATCCAAATATTTGCTGCAGTTGCTTAAGGATACAGTTAATTTAATGGCCCAAGCGTGCATGTCGGGGATTTGGGCTTTCCCCGATGAAGTTTCCATCTCAATTCTTTTAAAATATGTTTCAAAAAACACATTTCATTTCTCCCCATGTCACTTAGTAACAATTAAACTGACAAGAAGAATTAAACACTGGAAAAGTATGGCAGCAATTGTGTTATTACAAGGACAAGTTAAATGCGAAGAAAAAAATCTGGACGACGGGTAACCCAGCAGAATAGCTGTCGTGCAGCCAGTGCATATAATACTATCTTTAGCTTTAGCTCCAACGTATGACTAAAAGACAAGGCCATTGCTCAGAATATGATTCTACATCTGACTAACTTAGGCAAGAAGTGGGACTGATGCGATGCTGACCTTCCACAACCCGATGAACTCACTTATTCGCAGCCTCTACAAAAATCTGGAAATCTGAGTGAGGAACATGCATCATTTTTTCCTAAGCTACTCAAACCCCAAAGACTTTGACCCCGCTTTTTCATTTTCCTCCCTACTGTATAAAGCAAGACCAGGCCTATTTTTTTTCCTGCTACCTCCGTTTATGGCATTACAGACCCAGGGAAGAACTTACAGAAGATATTATTAATAGCATAATGTCTAGAATGCATTACTAACTGCACTTAGGATGGGGACTAAGGTTGCGGCGTAACGGAGTGGTGGCTGAAGTGACAGAGTTACATAAATCAGCTGGTAGCAAGTGACGGCGTTCGCGATAGGAAACACTGGGGTGATGGAAAGGGGCTTCATCACAGAACTCTGTTGATTGGAGTTGATGTGCCTTGATTGTAGCGTAATTAGAATACACCAGGAACGCTGCTGAAATATTTAAAACCCTCATCACTGGACTCCCTGCATTCCTGTCTATTTAAGAGCTTTCAAGCTGTAGAAAAATCAACACAGATAATTGAACATCTCAGAAAATTCTTGCGAGCTCTACTTAAGTCTTTTATTAATTGGCTGTAAAACAGCTGGTACCCTCCTTCAGCTTCTAAGAAGATGTCCCACTGATGAATATGTTATCAAAATGTATTTTTAATGGTTTGGTGTTAAAATGTCAACAATTAGCAGCTAAATGGCATGGTTTTCATTACCTCTGCTTCTTTTTTGATTGTTTTCACTTGGCTGATGAGTTTGCAATAGGCTTGGAACAGAAGCAGCAACTGGAAATGCAACTTGTACAGCCTCCGACACAGCTCCAGCTCCTACAGATGTAAACAACATTATATTCAGGAAGTGCAGAACATCTACTATCCAATACAACAGACAATAAATGACAACTTCTTCAGTATAGGATGTGAAAAATTAGTAGTTATTTGGTTACTGAAGAAAATGCCAAGAAGATTTAGAAGCTAACATAGCAGGAAGCTAATGAAAAGCAGATGAAAGCTTCACTCCATTCTAGATTTACAGGTAGCCTCTCTCACATACGTTTAAAGTTTACTTTTTAATAAGAAGTTACATTTCTAAGAAGGGAGGGGAAGGGGGGGATGTGAAGTGATTCAAAAGGCATTTTGAAACGTCACGTTCCAAGCCAGAGTTTCATAGACCTCTTACTTTTATTGTTGATATTTTACTATTCTAAATTCAAGACCTAATATGCAAAAGAAGCAGTTGTGGTCTGTAAGTATGGGATCTTTCATAACCATTAATATAAATATGTAAGCACAGTATATAACCTGGCCCTGAGCTTACAACTGCCTGATGGACTAAGAGGAGAATAATTCCATTCTTGGAGGCAAGAATAATGTTTCCTTTATAAAAGGTAGCTCCGATTCTATTTTAGAAAATACCATGTGATATATTCTTAAGGAAATGAAACAGCAGCATTAACTTATGCACTCTCTTGCTTCCATTTTTATGTGTCTAAAACACTAGTCAAAGTGCAGTGTTAATGCCGCTTTACATACAGACATAAAAGCTAGTGCTAATGGAAATAATCTTCTATAATGTTCTACTAACTACAGGATCCTATTATCTACAAAGGACCAACAGTTCAATGGGTTAGATGATGCAAAACTGAAGCACACAGCGTTTTTGTAATAGTCTATGACAAGACATCACTATGTCACAAATGGACAAGACAGATGGAGACCAGTTTGGTGACTGGCATGGTTAAGTATTTGATAAATCAAGAACCGTCACTTACTGCTAGAATTTCCATTTGCTAAGCAAGAAGATGAGCAGGTCACAAAAATACAAAGAAAGAAAAAAAGATCAAGAATTAGTGTAGGAAATAATTTTAATTCGGGTAAAAGATGCCCCAGGTAAAATGGAGGAGGAAATACAAGCAACATGCTCCAAATATACCCTGAACAGAAAAAATTAACAGACTGAATTTGACGTGAAATTACTTGCTGCTATAACTAACGACGGATAGTATCGGCACAACACGAGTAACATACTTCCCTTACAACCCTGTCTGGCCTTTATACATTGTGTAGTCTTAAAAAGGTATGCAAATTTAAGAAAATCAAAACCAAGGACACTTAGTTCTGAACATGTGTACAATGCTTCTTACTTGTTCTATACCACTATAGTTTAAGCAAAAATAATGCCTTTAGAAATTTGAGGTATGTTAATTTGGATTCTGAATCAGTTTAGAAAATTCTTGATTTTGCTAAACTCAATTCTTAACACTTCAAGATTTGTGTAATTTAATTGCACTTGGTTTTTACCAGTTATTTCAGAAAAACGTTTGGGAAAGAGGGATAGGGAGAGAAATGGTCAGAAAATATATTTGTCAGACCAGGGACAGGAACTTCACTTCTGTGCTTTCTACAGCACTGTACATTGATGGCATTTAAACAAGTACCATGGTCATAGCGAACACGAAGATGCAACCGACGTCCGATTCCAACGGGCAGAAGCAGTTGAGCTTTACTAAGCACACAGTTATACACGATGTGTGCAGAAGTTATATGCTATGTGCTTAACAGACTATAAACATCCTATGGTTTTGTTCTCTCCCCTGTGCTATCATATACATAGCACAACTATTATATAAGCAGAAACTTCTGATGCACAGAACACGGTGATGAGATAAGATCTTGAACTGCCAAAGCGGACAACAATTCTACGACTCACTTTAATGAAGCACAGAGAATCAGACTTTGAGGAATGGCCGGGTTGATTATTTAACATTTTTAGTCATTAAGTTCTCTAAGCCAAGTCTCATTATTACTGTAAGCCATAAATAATCCCTCTCCCCAAAATCACACCTTGATAGCTATTCTAAAATTTCAAAAGAGGTTTTCCTTTAAAAATGACTTTGTACTGCCTCAGTGTCTTTCACATACTTGCTCTCTTGAGAAATAATCTGATTTTTCTACCTGCCAGTCCTGTACAAACAGTCTAGCTAGAGTCCGAATGCATCCTTTCAGGCTTGCGTGTAAGTACTAATAACAAAAATCCAATAATTAGGTTTACTTGCAGGTCTGCTGGCAATGCATGAGCCAGAACAGAATTCATCTCGCTATTCCTTCGCTGTATCGACCACAGTGCTAAAAATTAGCGAGAAAATCCTATTTGTGTTAGTGAATGAATAATATCTGTTGAATGAAGCAGCTCTGTTTTCCTGAGCAAGACAACACTTACATATTTTTAGCATTAACTGGTTGACTGGATAGACTTATCAGCCCCACACTCCATTTACAAGGACTTTTGAAATAATGATCTTACACTTGGTAAATTCTCAATCTCCTTCAAGTCACTATAAGCTTCTGTGAATAAATTTAGAACTTATGTAAATTACGTCTATTTATGAAGCAGGATAACAGGATTCTGCCTTCGCAATGGATACCATATGTTAAAATGGTATTAACTGAACCTGCAAGTGCAAGGAGCACAGAAAGAAAAAATTGCCAGCATGCCTTGTAGGCTAGGAGTGAAAACCACAATCAAAACAGGTCCCCACAAATATTCAATGTGAATGGTCACATAACTCCTTTTCAGAGACTATCTTCAAACCCTGCAGAAATGGGAACGAACAGACAAAACTGCCTCACTCAGAATGCCGGATTCTCTCCCTACAAGTGAAATGAAAGCCTGCATGTGGCTTTTCCTCCGTTTCTTAGTTTCCCTAGCTATACAGTGGGAACAGGAACATTTACCCTCACGGTAAGAATGGTTATGTTCTAACAGTTAAATGTTAGAACACTTCCTTGGTGTATATAAACAACATTCTAAATAGGGACTGAAACACATAAATGCTGCTTTTTTATTAATACATAGAACATTTACTGTATTGTAATAGTAAAAGTTGTTGCATATTTCTAAACGCGTACCAGTCAGTACACAAAGATGTAAACCAAGTGGCTAATACACTAAATGTTGTGTTCACAGGCAAAGCAAAAATCCTTGCAAATGGCAGCAAATTGTTTTGCTTTATTAACTATGCTTAACCACACGAAAAAAAATTTTAAATATGCAACTTTGATGTAATATAAAAATTCAACACTACATTACCACACTTTTCACTACTCTAAAAATTCAGGGGCATTTTGTGATTTAGTTTAAAAAATATACATATATATATATATATATATATAAAAGAGCAAATGAAAACTGTATAAAAGACTAAACAGTCCATGCACACAGTAGATATTTCTGTTGCTGACCACGACATTTTCAGCAGCAGAAACGTGACCAAGTGCATCAATGAATAGAGTTTGACTGAATAAAAGGAATAAAATTCCTCCTTTTTCAGCTTGGATTTTGGATTTTTGTCAAAATGTCATTGTGAAAAAGTAAGTTCATCCGCTGCCTGCAATTCTACTTTCTTACATTTTTCACTGTTTTCATTACAGGAGTCTAGATGGCAGATTCCTTGTACCTTCTAATGACAGATTTTGGATTTGCTTTTTTTATCTACAGTGTCAATATTATGCGGCTATTGTTTAAAAAAAAAAAAAAGTCCTAGTCTACTTGGGGAGAGAAGCTATCACTCTATCACTTACTATAGCAATTAGTAATATTAAACATGGATGACTGCCATGCAAATACATACAAAATATTGAACTAATATTAATAGGTTATTTCACCTATTGTTGTTAGGATGATATTTTGACAGAAGTGTTTAATGAGATTTTTGCCATACTGTTACTTTACTCCCTGTTCGTTCCCACCCAAATAATGGCTCCAAAAAGGTCATATGTGTTTATATAGTACTAATTATATTAAATTCAGTAGAGGTTTTTGACTAGACAGTTTTTCTGAGCGTATAAGCAGAATGCTCATCTTTTTTCTTCTAGAAACAGCTGCAGAAAAGCAGACTTGCTGCTACACAGATGGTATCTAGTCTGCTTATCTACTCAGTGTTATTAAGTCTAGAACCCAAGATGAGTTGCCAACTTTTATTAAAAAGAGCCCTTTTTATTAGACCACTACTTCATAAGAATCTGAGTTTCCAAAAGATAGGATGATAACTGAAATGAAAAGCTTTTCAGACGTTTTTAATCTCTCTGCAAATATTGGAATTTTTGTGCAATAGATACAAAGATGTTTTTTAATCTCATATCCAGAGACTCAGAAATGACATATACCTACCTGGGCATCTGTGTTAGTGCCATGAATACCATCATCAGTACCAAATGTTCTTTTGCAGTCTTCTAGCCACTGTAAAATACAAACAAGATTAAACATCTCCTGGAAACAGAGCAAACCGAAGACTGTGCTAAAACTGCATGAGACACTTCATCAAGTCTTGCACATTCTCAGATTAGGTAAGAAATTGTGATACGAAATCAACCATTTACCAGTGTTGTTCCCACTAATGATTTCCACTCCCATACATCACTTTGTAGTTTTTATTGTGTCCCCTCTGTTGTAAATTTCCTGGAGCCTTCATTATCCCAGACAGGGATAGTGTACTTCAGCATAAATACCGATCTGTGATTGAATTTGGGTACTGTTATAGTGAGACGAGCGGGAGGGTGGAGGCAGAAAAGTCCCTTTCATTAAATGAGATCATATCTTGTCTTTACTCGCTACACAAGGTTTACACCAACATGATTTCTCAGCATTTAAAATATAGCACTAATTCAAATTAGAGAGTAAGTCTGTTACATTTCTTGGGACTATTTAGAAACAGAAGGAAATAGAGCTACTCTGTGTAACTAGATCCAAGTGCAGGTTTACCGAATGGAAAGAAAAAAAATAAATTCTTCCATGGGAGTTTAGCATCACCTCCAGTTCATACAAGCCAGGGAGATGAAGTATTCTCACATTACGCAACACAAACATGCAGATTCCACTCGGTTTCACGAAGACAGGGCTGTATTTAACCCCAGTTCCTACAGCAGACAAGTTCACTGATTGCAGTGGATCATCTCTTCTAGCTTGAGCCAACTATGCAAATTTAAAAGTGCTAATATAAAGCATTTGGAGATTCAAATATGCGCTTATTAGACAATACGACCTGATCATCCCATCGACACAGTGCCCAGCGTATTTTTCTGCACAGTGCAAACAACTGCAAGCATGAGGTAATTTGGTTATTACTGAAATGGGAATGCGTCATGTTGAGATAAAGTGCAGATTATCTTCTGAAATGAAGAACAGGCTCTATACATCCAAGGAAGAATACTTTAGCATACTGTGTGCTTGCTATCTTGAGTCTCACAGGAGATCTTAGTGACCTTTTTCTAACCTTTGTCTGATGCAAGAAAAAGAAAAATGTGATTTCCCATCTGCTCAATTTAATAAAGGCTACTTAGTGAATTAACTAGGCCTGTGTGCTTATCAAGAGGAGAAATGGAATTCTCTAAACACCGCGGTGTCAGCTTCAATTAGTGACATGGATACCAATGTACACAGCAAATCTCATTTTTCTTTTTATCTGACAGCGTCCATCGGTAACAATGGAATAGGCTTGCACTGGAACAAACAGCATCAGCAATTGGGAAGCTCGTATTTATTTATTTTCACACACTGCCCTTTCAAGATCTTTCTAAAATCTTAAAATCAGTCTGAATAAAGGGTGTGCCTAGAATGTCATGACAGACATATAACTTTGTATTTTCTACTACATTTATCTGATTCAGTAATCTTTGTCCCTAATACACACATGAAGTTAACGCAGTTTCCTTGCAAGGAAATAGAACAGTAGCCTCAAAAAGGTGACAAAATTAATTTGCTAAAAATTTTTTACACAATATATGTTCAGCATGGTAGAAGGACCTAAATTTTCTCTTTGGGAACAGCAGTAGATTGTGTGACAAAATAATCTTCTTTATATGTTTGCTTTACATCAATTTATGTTTTCCCCATATGGCTCCTACAAAGTTTCAAGAAACTGCAGCCCAAGCGTCTTACTTTTTACATCTGATTGATGGGAATGCCAGTACAACACACAGCACTGCCAGCGCCACACATCATCTTATTAGGGTAAAGTTTAAAACGCAATTTTTCCTTAACGTACAGAATTTTCCAGTGGCTGATTCCAGAGGATACCAGATTAACATGCAAATTATATTTACTTCAATATCTGTTAATTTATATTGACTTTGTTATACAATAGTCCAACCAACACAGTTTGATCATTTTTCTGCATGTTTCTATGAGAAAAGCAAGGATCTGCAATAAGATCATTATGTGTTTTGCCTTAATACTTTCAGATTGAATAGGATACATAGCACAATTGCCTGCAATAACAGAAACTCAGATTTGACTCGAGGAAGTCTCTTTCAGTCATTTCCTATATTCTGTTTAATAGGGCAGAGTAAGAAAACCAATAAAACACATCCGAGAAGCAGTTTTGGAATATTCTTAGTCTACATATACTATATAATACACACACCCCCCCAAAAAATAAATTGAAGACCAATGGCTGAATAAATGCTTTTAAAAAAAAGTGTTAGAAAAAAATAATTATCTGAGATAATTAGTCACTACTTCTAAATTAACATGCTAAATAAATACTTAAATAATGCACTAAATTAGCTAAATGACATGCTAATCAAGAGTCAGAAATGATCGGTCAAAGCTATACATTCCTTCCTCCTCAGAACTGCTTCTTTCTATTTATAAATAATTAAACAAAAATCTCTCAGTTATTTCAGAACAATTCCTTTCATCCTGTGAACCTTCTTCCTGCTCCAGTCACTCTCAAATCCTGTGGCAGAAGACAGGCTGACCACAGAAACATGTTACTGGACATCCTTTTGACAGCTGCACTAGAGAAAAACAACACTCTCACTATGATATAATGACAGAGGCCACCAAACTGATATCCATATTCCTTCAGCAAGTAAAATAAATTGCAAGCAAGCTCTTAATACGCAGCGTGGATTTATGTCGGTATGATATGCAGCAGTGCAAAATTAGCTAAAAATACATCAAGAGAATTCATGGCCACCTGAGAGAGACACAATTTTACCTCATCTCACTTTGACAAATCAACCAAGTGATACCATTTGTTACTGCTATGATAAGCTGCAGGCTAAATGAGTTTATTTATGGAGAAGTCCTCGATGTTTGGATAGTCACCATTCTAAGTACACATGCATGAGTTCTTCTCTAACCTGCCCCAAATCTTCCCGTCTGACCCTGGCCCAAATAAGGTAGCTTCTCTGTGCCCCAGTGGTGCTCTCTAAAATAAGGCATAAAATACATTATTTTCTCGTAGGAGTGATGACAGCATTCTGTACTGGAGATTGCCAGACATTAAGTATTACATGGAGTAAGGCAATCTTCGTCATTAGACGTGCACTTTGTTTCTGATTAAGCCTAAATGGCAAAACACAGCTCATTATGTTAGACCTCATGAGTTAGTTTACAAATTGTTATTACCATAGAGCAGGGCAAAAAATGCAGCAACTCTTTTACGGAAAAGCTGGCTTGGATCCTAGGAAGTTTATCTACATTAACAGTGGCATACTTTAGCGTTGGTTTTGAGGAAACCGCATTTCTTTCGAGATCCTTTCCACAAAAAAGTGGATGTCTATTCTATTCAACAGATGAGCTGTCTGCAACCTTTGCAAGGCAGAGCCCATCGTTTCCTAATTAACTCAACACGATCAAGAAACATGGAGCCACTTGTGCTGCAAAATACGGCTCTGCCAAGATGTCATGGCTTGAATTCCGGTTCTGTTTTGCATCACTCGAACTTGCCTATATGGCCATTGCTATGGCCTCACAGGCTGCTGAGATCAGTAAAAAGTTCCCTCAGATGCATATTTAATTTTCCTAGGAATCATCTTCTCTCTACAACAAAAGCCCCATACATTCTCTCTCTCTCCCTATACCTGCAAAATTGACCGTAGATCCATGTTTTCTTTTGGCTCTTGAAATAGGAATCTTCCCTGTTTCAGTTTTCTGAAGTTAGTATCTTCCTTCCTAAACTTCATACAAAGGTTCACAAAAACAAATATACAGACCCTTGCTACAGAAATTTCAACTTTAAACTTTGTGTTTCTTTGCCAAAAGGATATAACCACTAACAAATACCTTGAAAGCTAAACTGTATTATTCTAAATAACTGCCATAAATGGCAATCTCCGTCGGATCCAATTGCAGGATAAGAGACCTAAATTTGTCCACGTATGACACAGCTGTTTAAGCCCCCATTACCATCAATGCAGATCCATTCAACCAAAAGAAGTCTGAATACCTATTCAACCGAGCAACAAGTCAGTACCTATATTAGGATAAAATGCATTGCTTTCTTGATTTCTTTTATTGACTTGATCCTTGAATACTATGGGTGTTAAGGCACTTAATTCACATATAGATAGTTATCTCTAAATGTCTTAATCTGGAGGTGAATCCCACCCTTCTAGTCTAATGAAATAAGCCAGAAAGTTCATGGAGAAAAAAATTACCGTGATTTATTGATATTCATGATAAAATATCTGGATATTTTTAAAAGAGGATTTTTAAATCAGGGATGCGCTTTTCCCAAGGCTAGTGCATTTGCGCAATGTCATATATTCAAAGACAATTTCAGAAATATGTGCAACAAAATTGAATTACACATAAGAAAAACCTCAGGTTCAGATTACACACATAGAATAGTAGTAAGAAAAGCAAACAGGATTTTATTTCGGAAAATTTTCCCCACAGTTTACTTTTAGATACCCGTGTTGAGTGACCTGCAACACTTTCTTGATGAGTAGGTTCTAATATTTTTTGCTTTGAAATCTAAGAGACTCACCTGTTCTGCTGCCTCTCTTTTGACATTGTAAGTATCCAAGTGTTCTTGGAGCTCTAGAACACTGAACTTCAATGTCTCTAGCAGGCCACAAGACATTAGCTGAAAGATAAAAGCAATCACCTCTATAGTCATGTAACAGCTGACTACAAACCATGTAATTCTAATATCTAAATTATATAATATGAAATTCCAAGTCCACATTTGGAAAAACAATCAAATTAGAATTAGTTGGGTACAGATCATTCATGACACCTTTGACTTTAACTAACACGTGTAGCTATATCAGTTAAATCAGTGAACAGTTTTGATTCCAAAATAAGAAGGGCAGTACCTAGTTAACATCTGAAAGACATCTCAAAGGGATTTTTAGATCTTTCAAAAAAAAATAATATCTGATATACACACAGCTAGCATAAATAGAATAGCCTGCAGCAGGAAAAAAGGCACTGCTTCAGTTTGTAGGAACCAGGAACTGTCAATGCAGGAACAACTGGAGATTTGAAGGATTGTTTTACTATTAATGACTTTGCCTTTTTCTACATAGTTCCAAAATCTCTTTTTTCCTCAGGGGATGCTACCTCAGCTTTGCTCCGCACCACTTCTCCCTGTAGTTTTATTTCCACCTGTGCATAAAGATTATTATTCCACCACCATATTAAGACACCGCTACTCCCAAACTCTATGTCTGTATCAACCAAGAAGCAGGTAATGGCTCTGTGTCACAATGCCACTGGGCACTCAATGTGTGCAAGACACCCAAGTGCAAAGAAGTCAGTGGGCATCTCATAACAGCTGTAGGCCACGAGCCACTCCCAAATAGCTCCTGAACCCGTGCTGTGATGTAAGGGGGCATCTTTCTGCTGAAAACTACTTTCTGAATGAATCAAAGGCCAAATTTGGATCAAATGCCGATCTTGTACGCGTGAGTAGACATCATGAAACCAAAGATTTATGCATGAATGTTATTTTGGATTAGCCACTCGTTGTGCATGAACGTTATTTTGGATTATTTTGGATTACTCATTCTCTCTTAGTAGGAAGTAATCTGATAAACAAGCAGGTTCATTTTAATTATCTGGAAAGATTTACTTACCCAATATTTGCCAATGTAACAACACTAATGCACGTATGTGCATAAATGTGCACGCACACATACACACAAGTTTGTATACTGTTGTGCCTATATATTTATTTCTTTTTGTATTTTTTTTTTACTTATTTATTTTTTTAAACACATATGCTGTTCTAGCTAGAAACTAGAGTAACTCTTCTTGTAGCTTCTTCTCCCAAACAGATTTATTCTTTTTTTTCATTTCTACTGCTTTTAAAGTGGCATAAGTTAAGCAAAGAAATGCCCTATCCGTATCATGTTTTTTTAGTCCCCGTATTCTAAATTGAGAGTGTAACAGCAGAGCTGCCCCTTAGCACCAAGGGCAAAAAACAGGTCAGGAGAAGAGTCTCACACTGGGTAAAGGCCAAAGGTTCACCCATCTCAGTCCCCCATCTGACAACGTCTAATAGCAGTTGCTTAAGGAAGGGCAAAACAGGGCAAGTGCGTGGTGATCCACTTGCTCCAGAATGCTTTCTTAGCCTCTGTCAATGTCTCGTTCTGCATATTCAAAAATCTATCCAGGGCTATTTCTTTCCTGAATCTCGTTAGCTGCTGTTTGAAAACATGAAGAGACACTGTAAAAAAGGACAGGGCTTCACAGTTACAGCCGTGGACAGATTTTGCTCCTAAAGGGCTGAAAAATCATAGCCTGCATACTCATATCCTGTACGGAAGCCGTTCCACCTATTTCATAAACCTTGTGATCTTTCTTGGAGCCTTTACCATTTCAACTGCATTTTCTCTGAGAGCAGGGGACCAGAACTGCCCCCAAAATTCAGGATGTAGGTATATGAGGGATAAGTACATTAGCTCAATGATGTTTTCTGTTTTGCTGTCTCTCTTCTTAATTACTCTAGCATAGCTTTTATTGACTGCTGCTGAACATTGAACTGACTTCTCACGTTATTATTTATTATAACCCAAGATTGCAACCCAAACCCAACAAACAATTCAAAGTCTTCATTGTGTATTTGTAGATAGAATGTTATTCTCATGCATCACTGAATACATACATAAACAATATAATTTAAAAAGGCAAAGTTGCTGCTGCTAGGTAAGTAGTCTCCCTTTTTCTTCTCTGTGCAAAGAATATAGAATAAATATGAACAAGCAGGGAAGATAAACAGCAAAGGAATTTAAGCGATGTCCAGTATCAGTAAGTTCCCTCTCTGTTCACTGTTACTGCTGGAGGTTTTCAAATGTTTATGATACATAGCGCCCACCTAAGATTTTAATTCCTTTCTGATTTCAATTATAAAAAGCAGATGTTTCAATTAGTGACGTTAGAGAGCAGCCTTTCAAAAGGCACATTTTATTCAAACCTTTGAAAACCTTCCTGAGCATTGCTATTTTCCAAATGTTAAAACATCATTTTGTATGGTACATAAAAAGGTTTAAGCAGATGGATATTTCAACGTGTGAGTTTATGAGATTTTTACCGTTTCCGCATCCACAAAGACTGTCGGACATTCTGAACATATCATCATCACTTCCAGAGAACTTTTAAATTTTGTTCCAATGCGCTGTAGACTTTCGCCAAGAAAGCTGACTGAATCATTTGTTATAGATACAAACTTTCTTTGAATGGTCTAGAAATCAAATCAGAAAAACATTTATTTTACATTGTATTTTACTCCTCCTCCACCTCTGGCTTTGTAGATTAAGAATTTCAGGGCAAATTTCCATCATGACAGCATATATTTTTGTCATTAAATTACAAACTAATACATAGTTTGCTCTGAATATTTATGTAAAACTAGCTCCAGAAAATGCAGTCAATTAATAAGTAAAACCAGCCCGTACCTATACAGACAATTACTCCTTTCACATCTAGGCCTTTAGCATCAGTATAGCTGGACAACTATTTGTCTTTACCCAGTATAGATAATAGTTTGATTAATTTTCAAGTGTTTGTGTTGCAGAAAATTACATACAGTTTTACGAGTTCGAATACGACCTGTGTAGCCAATCTGTGTCCAAAATTGCCACCTGCAGGTTTCCTACCTTCTTCAAAAATCAGTCCTATGCATATCATGTTCGATTATGTAGACTGTCAGCTTGGCCTAATACAACACTGTGCTTTACTATATATTATTTCATAAATCCTAGAAAGTTACATGTAGAATAAAACTATACAAAAGATGACATTTACAGCTGCAAAGTTAAACACAACGTAGGAGCCAGAAGGCAAAATGGAAAGGTCCAGTCAGACAAGACCTCAAGGGTCTCCTTTAATCATTTTAACCCTCCTCTGTACCCTTTAACAACTCCTCAGAACACTTCTTTGCCCGGACTCGAGCCCTGGATTGCTATTGCCCCTTTTCCCAGAGTATCCACCTTTCCAGTTGACCGGGGGTTATTCTGTTAAGCCACAGAAAGCTTCACCTTTCTTTCTAGCTCCTTCTTTAATGAACACAAGGAGAACATGAACCCCTGTTTGACCAGTTTCAAGAAATGGATGAATGTGTGAAAAACAACTGAAGCTACGCTTTAGTATAATACAGAGAAACTAAACTCCTGATGCCTAGATGAAGCAAAAAGACAAAAATTTAAAACCAGTAACGGGAATTCCACAGCACACTGGCAAAATACTTAGTTTAACAAAAAATGGAAAACGGGTATAGACACACAAACAAGTGATTCCATCAATAAGGTACAGTATGAATTCTTCATATAATTAAGTTACTTCACCTTACTAACTCTAAACCTGCCCATATATATGGGATAAAATGCATGCTAGCGTGGTAAAAAAAAGTGAGGTTTTCACCGAGAAATTTGTTATGATATATCAAACAGCAGGCAAAATTAATATTGGAGATATAGGAAAGGGTTGGAGTCATAAGGTCTTGGTTTGTAGTACCGAATCTGCTCTTAGCTCACTTGGCACATTGCCTGTAAATAAAATGGATTGATTGCGCTTCTCCTATCCCACAGGAAGTTGCAAAGAATAATGCACGTCCAGGTGGTACCGCTTTGAAAATGTAAAAAAACATCCTCTATGTATAGGGAGGAGGGAGCCAGAAAAATTAAGCCATAGGCATTTTGTATTGGATAGCAGAGCTATGAGGTCTGGTAAAGTTAGAGAGAGGCATTTGAAAATTCCAGCTTTAGTGGATCTCCTGGTGTTTCAATTACTTCTCTGCAGAAAAAAAACTTTTCTCCCAAGACAGATGCAAGATAAATTCATTAATGTTTGTCATGCTGCGATCCTATAATAATGAATCCCACAGAAAACCCAGGAGGAAGTCATTAATTCTGTAATCAGCACAGAACCTGGGCGATGTTCAGAAAATAAAAGAAGGGACACAACCTGAACTAAGAGCTTACAGGAAACACTGAACTGTTGGGGTTTTTTTGAGCTGGATTTTTGTTTCCCCTGAGTAGAATCACTCCTGACAATGAATAGAGCAGATATCACATGGAAAAATAGCGTATGACCATATAACGTTCTTTTAGCAATGTGTTTTTTTGTCTGCTTTTGATTTGCTTTCTAAAGCTTCTTGCTACCATAATCTTGCAGCTTTTGCAGTTACGGAGGGGAAGAATAGTTTTGAAAGCAGGAGGACAGGGTTTCAGACAAACGACCAGGTACTGGCAGCCCACTGACCTGAAACAACCTTGAGAAGACGTGAAATGTATAGACAGCACAAGATCCATCTGTATCTGACAGCATTTGATTGACGTGGCAGCGCCAGGCTTGCTCTTCGTCATCGTATGCCACTGGCTGGAAGGCTGCCAATATGGCAGAAAGAAACGGTGAAGGAGGTGGGGAAGTTTGTACTTCTGAGAAGCCATCCTGTTCCTCTTCGTCTTGGCTATGAATAACAAACAGCAGAAATTAGCTCCTCAGAAAATTTTTTAGGAAAAAAAACCCCTTCAATTTGGTAAGAAGAAAAAAAATAAGAATTCAGAATAGTGTTTTGTAAAATAAATAATCAGGCAACTAAGGTAACTATGAACCAAGAAAACAGTAAAAAAAAAAATCAAAAACTTTTGCTACACAATATAAAAAAATTGCTTATACTCTCAAATACCTCTGAAGTTTATTAAAACATGTTATTTCTATGCATATCTATAGACAAAAGGCTATCTGTAGGTTATATGTAGCTATATATACAGTACTCTATATATACACACACACACCACTCAGACTGTTATTTTTTCTTGCCCCCAATAACTGTATAACATTCAATTCTTCAAATTTTATTCATCTAAACATATGCTCCACCAATATCTGTAACAAATTCTAAGTTTCCTTAAGAGAAACACTCATTTAGCAAGGCAATACTATAACTGTCTCAAGTAACATCATAAGCGAAATCAGAGATAGATTGGAACACTTTCATTTTTATGCGCAATCAATTAAACGTGATTTGTTTGAAGAGCATTCTGCAGTCATGCTTTCCATTAGGCACGAAACCTCCAATAAAAACATCAAACTAGGAATTAATCAATGCTGCTACGTACAGTCATTAACTTAATTGTTAAAGTTTTCTATATTACTAGGAATGATACGTTTTGACATTTCTTGCATAATTGTACTTACACAGCAAAAAGACATGTGGAAGGATTCCAAGTACAGATAGTTTATTGAGATAATTTTTTAAACAGGTACCATTTTTCTCTATAACAACCACCTCATTCACAGGGGCACCAAATGTCTTAAATAAGAATTAAACATATCTTAAACAAGAAGTGTGGGTGCCATTTGTAGGTACATTCATTTTAATAGCACAAAGCTCAAAAGCTAAAATGCAATCCTTTTGCATACTATCTGTAAGCATAGCCTCGAAAAGCTTTTCAGATATTTTCTAACTAGTGTATCAACCCTATAAATAATCACCTCTGCTACTCTTCAAAGCAGAGCTACGGGTTTGTTTGTTTGTTTAGTGCAAATAAACTAAAACCTTAAGAGACCTTCAGATGCACACTAAGAAATAACCTGCTATTAACTGGTACCAGCCTTTAATTCTGGCAAGGTGTAACGCAGTAGGTTGCAAAATTCCATTTCTCTTCCCTGTCCCAGCAGAACCTTCTCAAACAACTTGGTCTTTTACAGCTCCCGTTGTGTCCTTTTCTGTAAAAGGCTCCTTAAATGATCTCTCTGACAGAATATACACTAAGTCCATGTTCCTATATACAGTGAGTCTATGTATTATTCAACCCAAACTTCTGAACAAATTTTAAGTATGAATAATTTGGAATTTTTTGTTTGTTTGGGGTTTTTTTATTTGTTGGGTTGGGGGGGGTTGTTTGTGATTTTTGTTTGTTTGGGGTTTTTTGTTTGTTTTCCCTCCTTCTTAAACTGTTGCTTTCAAAGTACTTAGGGTTTCAATTTAAACGTGACTCAAACAGCTAGGACGTACTATAACTTTTCCTCTCAATAGTTATTTTTGCTCTCCATATTAAAAAATGGAAAAACGGTATTTTACTTTAAAATGTCATAGAAATATACAGAAGACCGATTGACCTTAACACGGAAAATAAACCTTGGGCAAATTCAAAGACAAACTGTCCTGACTCCTACAGGAGTTTTGATTAAAAAAAAAAAAATAATTTAACATTTTTCCGCTGTCCTTTCGTGCCAAAATAGGCTCTCTGCCATAATTCAGAGCAGTTCAAAGGCTTTTCTATGTTGTATTGCTTGCAGCAGGTGGCTGCCAAGAAAATGGTCCAAAACACCCTCTGACCTCTTTTACATTTCTAGCCTGTCGATGGTGATGAAACGTGCTAGCTTTCTTTTATTCAAGAATTC
This sequence comes from Chroicocephalus ridibundus, assembly GCF_963924245.1. Taxonomy (NCBI): domain Eukaryota; kingdom Metazoa; phylum Chordata; class Aves; order Charadriiformes; family Laridae; genus Chroicocephalus; species Chroicocephalus ridibundus. The sequence goes on from NC_086288.1 coordinate 70,840,896, forward strand.
TCATCGTTTCCTGCATGGCTGTTTTCCCTGTACCAGAAACAACTGCTGAGCAAAGTACTGAGTTTATTTGCTGTAACAGGCAAAACCAATCAACCATTATTTCAGATACACAAAACATCATTTTAGATACTTGTATTACAGGATTCGTGGAAAACCCCGCACCATAAGAAACCCTACTTTAATTCATGCGCTAATAACATGTCATTTCTGTTACTTAGAATCAGGATTAATCTTACCTAGACAAACCAGAGAAGTCAGCTTCTTCTTCTTCACATCTCTCATCCAGCTCTTTCAAAGCAAGAGTGACATCCTCTTCACAGATGGATTCGGAATAGCTCTCAGGCGCTGCTGCCTCTGCCAGTTCCGGGGTCTCTTCCAGCTCAAGAGATTCATGACAGACCAGACAGTCCTGTTGTTCTTGTAGTAGATACGACCCAGTGTCTTCACTAGCAGTGCTAACCTGTTCATCCCTTACTGCTGAACTGCCTTCCTGTGAAGCAAACACGCTTTTATTACTTTTATTGTCAGGGCTTATGTATTCTTCTCAGTTCTTATTACGGTAAAGTAACAGAGTCATAAAATACTCTTTACAAATATCCATTTATACGTTATAATAATTCAGCTCTTTGAATTGTTCACATAGTTTTACTTGAGCAAAGACAGGCAGACTATTTGTAATGTTTATAACTTCTGGTTAACATTAATATCTTAGACTATGACTTATCATTTATAGCAAATACAATTTCTCAAATACACTCAATTAAATCTGTAAAGAGAACACTCCCAGAAGATACCTGCAAATTGCTTCAAACTTATTTACATCACAATGAACACAACCAAGACTTTCATATTTTACTTTTTTAGGTAAGGACCAAAATGACTGCCTCATGCTTGCCTTTGGGGTCTGGAACCAGTACAGAACACTTCTTCTTTCCGCTCTCCATTTTAACAAGTTTCTAAAGCACAACTGAGCAAACAGTATAACAGATGAACAATGGAAAAGGGACACTCCATTATTTTTCTTATTTTGCTATTACTGTTAATATGGGGAGCTTTAAGGGTTTAACCCTGAATCTCTAAATGTAGGCTTTCAATCACTGGCATTTATAAAGAGATGATGATTAAACTCAGGCAGGTAATATCAGAATGACCCCTTCTCCCTTCCCTCTTCCTCCATTAGCATTACTAGACTCGCCAACATCAATATATTGAACAGAGAAATTCAGATTAAGTTAATTTATGACGAATCCATTTGAAGCCTTTTACTGGATTTTTCTGTGGAATAAAAGTAACACTTTCTTGTACTTGCTATTTCCTAAAGGCACAAAGTATCACACATTTTCATCCTTAGTGTGCTGGTCTTGCTCTACTGCCATATCCAAGACTGGTCAACAAACCTTTGGACAGTCTCTAAGCATACACATCACTTCGTGGCTTTCATGAGTCTAAACAGATCCTCTGACAGATAAATAACTGTACACATATTAGAAAAGACAATTCAGCTTTAAACAGAACTGTATCATTTTCTTTCCCGGTGATCCTAACCTCACCTCGCTGACTATGGTACTCCTCAACGTGACACTCCTGGCATTAGACACAGCTAGTGACCCCACTTCTAACGACTCTTTTGTAACAGTGAAATCTGTGATTTTATTGCACAGAACAGCCATTTTGTCACACTGTGCAGCTAAGGCACACGGGAACACAAGGTATTTCTACAATAACGCAGCAAAATAATTTGGATTGAAGCAGTGGTCCATCTCTATTCTATATGATACAGAGCTGCACTGATGAGGTCTAGTAGATGCATGTATGAGGGATACATTTTTAGAAAATAATTAAGTGCTAATTATTAGGTAATGAATTTACAGCTAAGTTAGTCTTCATAGTGCCATGACTCCTGATTTCTGAAGTTTTCTATGTAACATTGGTCATGTCTTTACTACCAACATGAATGTTCTTTAAGTATCTTAAAAATGTGATTTACATAGTCGACAGCTCCACAGAACCTAAGGAAAATTACTTCTAGTAACCCATTCCCCTCATAAATCCACAGTGCAAGTAAAATAGAGAATCATTTAAGTCAGAAACTTTCATATACTTAAGCTTGTGAAACTTACTTACTGTACAAAATTTAAAATATTCTTGTAAGCTAGACTGTAAATTCCCAACTGGAATGTGACATGTCCTTTTTGCAAAGATACACGCTACTGCTGGGAATCAGCCAAATACATTTAAGTAAACTATTTGCTTAACTCTTCAGCATCCCTACAAGAGAAACAAGGAGCTCAACAGCATCTAACCAGCACGCAAACTTGTTTTTAAATAACAACCTTTTTTTTTTTTTTTTTAATTTTACCTTAGGTAAGTTTTGATACATAGTTATTTATATTAAAAATATTTTGCTAACTGACCCTTGGCATGAGATGAAATGCCCACGTTGAAAGAGTTATACATGAAGCATATGTGCACAGGAAAAAAAAACAACTGCACTATGCTGCAAGTTGTGCAGTATAAGAATTCAGAACAAAATTAGTTTTACTGACTTCACGAATTTTTCAGAGTGAGTTGACAGCGTGCATATTTTCAAGCGCATTTCGTTAAGAGTCACAAAGCCAGCTCTCCCTTTTAGCAACAAAATCCAACTAGTTAGCTAACTCTTGTAGCGAGACAACTTTGAGTGTTTGAACCGTACTTGAAGAAAACAAATGTATTTGACCGAATCCCGTATTCTAACAAGTACAAAATAAACCTGGAACACATGACATTTAGCAATTGCATTTACGTGCACGTGCAGTCTTTTTTTTTTTTTTTTTGATATAGCGGTTTTTTCTGGATGCTGTTTAGTCTCAAAAATTAATTTACAGCCCAGTTTAAATGTTTTCAATATTTTGAATGACATTGGTGCTTTTTGTGTGAATGTTTTCACGTGGATTATCAGAAGTACAGCAACTTTATAAAGGGAGCTGCAGAAGAACAATGAATCCAGGTATAAAGTATAAAGGACTGCTCAGAAAGAACTGTGAAAACGTAAAAATGAGTTACAGCTGAGAACGTACCACAAGCGAACAACGGGGAAGACAAAAGTTCTATCATGGTGAGTTTCATTCTACAAAATCTCAGCATATATACATCGCTTCTCCCTTTTGAAATCTTAACATAAAAATATCTATCCTATGAGGAAAAAAATGACCCCCAGCCAAAATTCTATGGGAACAAAAATGGATGTTGTAGACAAGCAGATGAAGCGCTGACAGAACAATTTGTTTGACAATCTAAGCGCAGGTGCTCTACTAAAGTTGAGACAATTTATCAACTGCAATGTAACCAAACACTTCAAAAAAAAAAGCACACAGGCAATCATAATGGAAAAATATGGGGGGAAAGCTGCTTTGTAGAAGTCACAATATTACATTTTTAGAAGGCTAGGATTTTATCACAGGAAACCAGTCACCCACACTTTCCCTTTGTTGTATATTCTAAGTATGTCTTTTGTTCTCACAGTTATCTTCGTTAAATGTTAGCTAGGTGGATAGTTTACCTGCTAATAGGAGTGATTTTTTTAGGTAGCAAACAGGGATACTAGAGCCTTTGTCCAGAAATCCCAGTCACTTGAGCCAGTCAGTCGACTGCTTAAACCAAGTTGGCTGAAGACCCATTCTTAAGAGTAAACAGATAGGAGTATCTTAATTTTCTGGAAAACTCAATAAAACTGTACATTCTGTTAAAGATGGGATTAGCAATGCCTGTCCAAATAAAAGTCGGATTGCCAGCAACACCAATAACTTTAACAGAAGAGATAAAAAGTCCACCTAAACTAAGCCATTTCAAATTAAAGAAAAAAAACCCAACATACTGAGGTTTTAGCTACAAGTGCTAAATATTGTACGAATTGTAGCAGATGATAATTTTATTTTAAATGAGTTTTTTTTAATTTTAAATTATGCAAAAGATGTAAAAAACCAAGAAACTGAAGTACTCACAGATTTGCAGGCGGCCATTAGCTTGAAATCTGTCTCAGTCCACACAGGCCTTTCCAAAAAAGTATACCACTAGCGTTTGTGGTCCTTTTTAAAGGATTATTTAATGGAACCAACTGCTAACACAGCTGGCCTGAGGTTTTACTCCCAAATAGCACCAATCACATTAACCCAAAGAAAGCAAAAAAAAAAAAAGGGGGGGGAAATAAAAAAGTATTTGAAAGAAAATGTTGCTCAAGAAGGATTTCAACCATATCAAGTAAAAGCATCTTGAATATTAGCCTATTTTCATTCTGCACCATGAAATGATCATTTTCAGCCCTTCAAGAATATTTTTAACCTGTAGTAAGTTCCCTCAGTCCACCCAAGCAGTTTTCATACTGAGGGAACATCTTGCAAGAACATTCCAACAGGTTAGAAATATTAAAAGCAAATCAAATAATCAGTGTAACAGATGAAAATTCAGTTGAAAAGAAAGACAAAGTTGCTACTAAATACTAGAAGGAGCCCAAATCAGCCATGCACCAGCCCACATTTCTCCCCACCTCAGGCAGCTGGTTGCTAGAGTTATCTAGAGGAGAAGCCTCCAAACTTGGGGTCTCAGTTCTGATTTGAAGCACCTCTTCTGTTCCCACACTGCTAGTGGAATCTTGAGACTGAAGCGATAAACCAGCATGGTCTGATATTGTTTCATCTATGGCAGAATCGCTGTTTAACTAAGAAAAGAAAGAAACGTGAAACTCTTCATAGTTTACCAAATATACAAATTACAGGGAAAAACACCTTAGTTTTGAAATAGGCTGTTTCAGTACGGTTAAATATTTGAATTAATTTACATATTAGGAGTTTAACAGCTTTAAACTGAAACCATTACAAGCATCACATGCATTTTTGTAACATCTAACTCTGAAGAGAAGTTTGAAGTTATCCTTAGGATCCAGAAAGATATTTTCTGTCTTGTTCTTAAAGGTCTATGGCACTGGTGAAATGCTAGACCGAAAACACCGAAGAGCAGAGCTTTGTTATGGGCAACATTAATACAAACTTTGCCTAAAGTCTGAAAAGCAGCATACTACCCCTGCTGCTCCCCATCCAGTCAATTTTTTCCTAATTTAATGTATGTAATGCAGAGAGACTTCTGAGCAGCCAGCATTCTTGATTTTCCTCAGTTTTATGTACACATGCTTCAAAATCAATAATTAAATTAGCAATTTCAATGGTCACTTGCTGCTCTTGTTCTTATTTAGTATTTTGGGGTTTTTTTGAAGCTAGGAACCCACAAAGACACACACTTATATATAAACACATGCAATTTTGTGCTTATATTTAAAGAAATATGGTAAACAAAGACATTAATGTTGCAATAGAGTTATAAACCTGTCATGTACCACCAGTAGGTAAAGTAACTCTTTTCCTTCATTGATGCTGTTATGAAATAGAAGCTTACCCATATTAATTGAGTTCCTCTTCACTTCACTTAGGCTGAGAGTGTGAGCCACACTTCTCCATTAAAAACTTAAGTTCTCAGATTCCTTTCAGAGAAAAATAACCTACCATCTGCGAACGAGACAGTATCTGACTTGCAGTCAGGGCTGCTTCTTCTTCTGAAGACTCATCAGTATCTTCCTGGTTGGTCAAGTTCAAGCTGGGTGTGCTACCAGAGTACTGACATTCTTGAAGAGACGGTGTGTCTCCTTTGTCAATACTGTCAAGAGAGCGCCTACGAACGCCCCAGTTGAAGTTGTCCATGCTTTCACCCTGTAATTAAAAAAATTTGCACACATATGTATGTATGTATTTCAACATAATAAAATTAATACACAAATGCCACACAGAAAACACAAGTACTGAATGCATTATGAGCAGAGTTTCAATCAGCCCTTTAATTTTATTAAAATTTTAAATACCTTGTTAAAAGATGTTTGTAAATAAATTAAAATATATGGCAAATGAAGTAGAAATCTTTTGAATATCTTCTTGGAAACTAACTCAATATATAATCTAGAACTATATCAGCATCAAATTTATATATCTGACTAGAAAGTACAAACACATCACAGACAACAACAGATGAACGAGCCGGGGCACCAGGCTGCAACTTACCTGCAGCTCCTGGTTAGCAAAAAGGAAAACACATAGAATTAGAAAGAACGAGGACAAACACTTAAAGATACTCTAGAACCAGGGAAAAATGTTTTATTACATAAGATTTGCCAACAGTAAAAGACTGATTCAAGCTCTGAAAAAAGCTTTAGTCAAAAAGCTAGTATTTAAAATAATTCCTCTTTCTAATGGGAGATTGATAAAAAAAAATAAACAAACTGATGACAGAACACTAAAACCAGCATGCTTATGATACATTTTCTCTAGTGTAACATGTATAGCAACTGTTTCAACAAACAATACATGAAATTCTTTAACTAACACACATGAATCTAAACTGACCACATCCAACTGACAAAGCATCATCAACATTAATTATATACAGGCTGTAGAAAAAACAACATCTTCATTAACTGTTTTACCAGCTACTTTGTGTCAGTTTTATGAAGTGCACCCTAAAGACCAATAACTGGATCCTTTCTGTTTGCACTTTTTAAAGCTGGGATACTTGGGTTTCACACATCCAACATACTAAGCGAAATTTATATCTTAAAACACTAGTGTTTTAATTCACAGGTACAATACTGATCTTTGATTTTCTCAAGCACCTTGTCATTCTTCAACAATTCATCTAAGTAAGACGGAAAACCTGCTCAGTTCACTTTGCCAGTCTACAAACAGTTCTGAAAATACCACATCTAGCCCCAAGTGTGCAAGTACAGGTTCCAAAACTGCACTAACAGAGTAAGTGTCTCTTGTGGTGACTTAAGATCATCATGACGCGTTAAATATATACAGCAAACTAAACATGTTGTAGTCTCTTTCTCTCTTAGTGACTTGTTTTTCTCCAAAAAGGTGAAGTTATGGCAAAGCAAAAGAACCCCCAAAACAACTAAGGACTACTTCAGCAGGCTGAAGGACTTAAGTTTAATCTGAATATTACTCAGATTTTACTGAAAAAGCACCAGCTTATACTGTTGACATTTAATTATTATCAACAAAGAACATTCTACATTTTTGGTGCAAAACTAGGCAGCTCTTATATCAAGAACGCAATTTACATGTAATGTCCTAAATTTGTAAAAGCTGTGCTTTTTCCTTTTTTTTTCTATTTTTGCAAGTATAGCACTATGTGCTGCATACAGGCAGTAATGAGAAAGAAACTGTCTTTTCTTCATTATGATCTGCTATTAAAATACTACAGAAAATGAAGTTAAAGACTAACTTGGTTTGGCAAAGTTTTCAGCTTCTGGCATCCTACCTGCAAAGCCCCATCTAGTGTTAAAATAATGTTTTACTACTACTGAGCCTTGATTCTGAATTTTCTGACTACTTGCATTCAATATAGGAAATTGTATCTGTATAGGTCACATACAGGCAACAGACTATAATAAGCCTATACTTCTAGAAGGTGTAAATATTAGCTGAAGTGAAGCAATACACGGGAAGCATGAAAAAATGAGATAAAACTGAAGTATTAGGGGGGAGAAAAAGCAAGATTTTGTAAAAAGGGCTACGTTAATCAGGAAGAGAACAATCTTAGGGTTTAAATAGGCAGATATTCTTCTCAGTAGCTTGTTGACTCATGACCTGCAAGGGTCTCCATTACTAATTCAATATTTTGTATAGACTGTAACAAAGCACTGAAAGAAATTACAAAGCACTTGATTTCTTCTCCCCAGTCCTTTTACAGTCATATTTTAAGCTTTAGCAAATTCTGGTCTGAAGCCTTTTATTTATCCCAAACAAGTAACAACTGTTAACAGAATCTTTACTTTTTCTCAATATTTTGTTTTGTTTTACCTCCCCTCTCTCTTTTTGACAGGAGGAGAAGTGGAGGAAATGTAAGAACTGCAGACCAGATATAATATAAAAGTCAATGCAAGCAATTACGGTGCCCGAGTCAATCGTATACAATGAGATACTATATCATACAGTTTGTAACTTTGAAAGCTATTCTTCATGTTTTCAAAATGCAGAAACATACCAGGAACTAAGATTATGCCATTTTCTTAACATATTGTTCCATAATTAAATTTTCTAATGCATCATGCCTGGGTGTTCATCCTGTCATTGGCTTATACTGTCATATCCCTTCACTTTCAGATTAAGTCACTCAACCCTCCCTCAAAAATCCCAACTCTCCCCCAAAAACCACCCAACAGTTTGCAACAACTTAACACTGCAAAGTCTGAGACACAGGTTTCTTTATCGTGCAAGTTAAATTCAATCCTCATAAATTCTTCCCAACTGGATTAGTTAGAAGAGCTGCCAATTCCTTAGAATTGCACCAACATAACCTAATCTTTAAAACGTTCTCAAATGGGAATACACAGAAGAAATTCCAAGGTCTCACCTCTGCATCTTCCAATTCAACATCTAAAAAGTCAAAGTCTTTAAAAACTCCAAATTGTTGTTCACTGGTATTGTCTTCTACAGCCACTTCCTCCTCTTGAATCACTTCTTCTGTCGTTGAAATAAGGCTAGTCTGTTGATCTCCAACTTCCAAGTCTTCATTAGAAGAAAACACAACCTGTAGATACGGGTAAAAACAAAAATAAAAACTTCCAACTTCTGTAACTGCAAAAGTCAGTTATCCTGCTTCCCACGATCTAATGGCGTTAGTAGCAGTCAGCTTACCACTATCATCACAATACTAAGGCAAGTGCAGGCTGCAATTTGTTTCAAGACTAGTTGGATTTTAAACTACATCTTTAATCTAGTGATATTGTTCTCTCCTTAATGTAACTGAGTTGCAAAGGTACAAATAAACAGAAAAAGATATCCGTGAACCTTCCTTTTCATAACCTCAGTATTAGTCAAACTTAAGAAAAAAACCATCCATCCACATAACACAGGCCATATCATTTTTGCCTACCAATTTCTGTCTAAGGACTGTATACCTTTAAAAAGACATCCAATACTGGCTTCCAGTGACGATAATCTTCACAAACTACAATTTGCTGTTTCTTTCTACTTGCATTTTTAAAAAATATCTTCAGTTTCAGCTTTCAGGCATCTAATTTTATTTATTTTAACCTCCTCCACTAGATTAAAGATCCACCTCCCATCAATACTTTTCCCCAGGTAAGAACTTCTATGTCACAATAAAAAACTGTATTCTAGATGATAACCAAGCGAGGCTACTCACTTTATTTTAAAAGCTTTTAATGTCATCACCACCATTAAGCTTAGTAGGCCAACGGGAATAATTTCTGTGCCATACACAGAAGTAACACCATCGGCCTATTTTTACTCAATAGTTAAGACTATTGTTCCTACTGATATCCATGTTAACTTGAAGATGTGTGATCCAATTGTCATTTTCAATGGATTCTATGGTATTTTCAATACAGCATCAACATACTTGCGGTCCTCAGCCATTGCTGCCCCTTCTCTCTAAAGCGCATCTTATTTATAACGGACTAGATAGAGATTTACTCAGAACAGGGGAGACCTAGTTCAATTCCTTCTTCTAGCCAGGACAATTAAAATTCATACATACAACCTTAAACATACAACACGCTATTCTGGAGTGGCAGTGGAGTCCTGCTGTTCTGTGAAGAATGTAACATGCTGAGAAGACGCATTATGGAGTAGTCTGATCAACGGAACTCCTTAGTAGTCAACAAATTAAATTTGGAGACAAAAGATTTGAGTTCCATTTCAAAGACACTAAAAAAATCTTGTTTTGATAACTACATAAGATAAAAATTAAGAATTAATCCTAGTAATTTAGCTTTGCTTTAAAACATACAGTCCTTCCCCTATAAGACTGACCTTAATTCACTGAGACGGCAATATTATTTTTGACTGAATTCAAATACTGTTTTGAAACCTGTCTAGTAAAGAATGGCGCCCACTGGACTTCCTAAGGAATAATAGTTATTCATTACTTATGATTCCATCTCTTTTTAATTCTTCAACTGGATTTGCAAATTATTGAACCAAAACCAGTTTGTCAAAAACCGCTCTTCATAACTTCACCGATACCTGAAAATGCAATACCATTCTCACTACTGGCATTTAAAAACCAAAACAAACCACCATCACCACTTACTGAAGGATTCTTGGGAAGACCAGATTCTGGACCACACAAAGAAAGCACGTTCATTAGCTTCTCCCTAGTTCTTCTCTGAAAAATACACCACAGAAAATCACATAGCAAGCAAGGCATCTGCTGGAGGTCTAGGTAAAAATGTAAAATGTCTGCATTTTTTAACTAGTCATACTGCATGCTGACATCCTCTAAGAAGATTCTTACCATTTTTTCTTTTCACCAGTTTATATCTTTTAGTTTATGCTATATTCATGTATTGTTTTGCTGAGACACAATATAGACTTCAAATTACATTTCAACAAATTATTTTTTTTAATACATTCATAAACGCTGTCTATAAGATGGGTATAACGTGCTTGAGACACGATGTACCTGAGAGAGCTGTGGTCTCTTCCAGCTGACAGGAACTAATGCATTTGAATTGGAGCCCGAGGAAGTTGAAGAAGTGCTCCGGGTGACGGCAATGACTTTGGGCTTCCCGTTTCTACCAGCTGCGCTGTGTTGATCACCGTACTTATTCCCAATAATTGGTGTCTATCAAAGACAACAAATACTTTCTTAAAATGCAAATCCATATTAGTAAAGACTACACATTTGATTCTAGAATTTAGTATTATATAAAATGTAAGAGGTTTTGTCTGTTTGTTTGTTAGCATTCTATGAAGCCCGTGCCTAATCCACTGAGCATCGGTACAAATACTTCTACCCTATGCAGCAGGCTGCCATTCTGCCCACTTGTGGTTTTTTGAATTATGCAAGTTATATGCTGACAATGTATATTTTTCAAACACGCTTTAAAAACAATTGTGTTCTAAGTTTAAAAAAATGTGATTTCCCTATCAAAATCTAAAAGATTTCTCTATAGAATCATTCAGACATGAACAAATTGTTTTCACAGACCAGCAACTTCACTCACACGCACACACTTCTGAAAACCAAGGATCAAATTCGGCCCCTTCTGACAGGAAATGCTATTCCAATGAACTCTTCGGGAATTCATCTTGTCTCTGAATTATCTGCATGCACTGGAATTTCCAGTAAGGAATTAACTTAAAGAGAAGACTAACAATTTAAGTAACGCTCCTAAGACACCTTTATCTCCAATCATTACCTATGGTTGGCTTCAACCAGAAGCCCTTATTTTTGACTACTTCTAAAGTTTCTACAACTTTCAGATCCCTATATTACACTACAGTCATTTGGCTGCACTCCCCTTTTGAGACACAGAATGAGTATCAGCTGTAATAATAAAACGTATTCTTTTCAGTTCTAATTAACCCTAATTGGGGGGTAGGAGTGTTGTTTTCAACTAAAGGTAGTTTTTCTCTAGTTGTGTCCATCTCACACGGAGGTTCCTATATTCTGTATCCTACTCTCCCCTTTAAATTTTCTCCCCCTTCCAAAGTCAAAACTGGAGTACAGCGTTTTAATCCTCGCAGCCCTTGAACGCACAACCCTTCATTTGATGAAAGCCTGGAACGTTCAGCTGCAAGCAGCAGCCAGCTGCATTAGCCTGCTCTCTGACACAGCTGAAATACCCTTGAGAATAATCCTGTTGACTTTTAGCAATTAACTCTCCAGACATTCAAAGGGGGGAAAAGGCAAAAACACAACATAGAAGAATTCAAAGTTTATCCTTCAGTATGACACTGATTACATGTACGTAAAATTTCAACACCTGCCATTCTTAAAGGTTGTATTTATTTTAAAACATGTAAATGCAGAAGGCCAACAGAAAATAAATCTGAGTTTGCAAGAGAAAGTCATTATTGCATTATAATTTAAATATAATAATTACCTCTGATATATCAAAATGAAAATCTAAGGTCTTCCCAGGTAGCTCCTTGGAGACATTATTAAAAATTTTCGTGAAAGAGATTTCAGGAGAACCTATATCACCTCCATAAGACTTTGGAATATCATTAGGTACCACAAGGCTTGCTGACCGAGACACCACCAGTTTCAAAATATTCAGGGCTTCCTTCCAATATGGACTCTAAAGAGAACGCACACAAATCCCAAAACAATCACTTCAAACAAGACAGCCATTTTTAATGCACAGTAGGGTTTCGCACTGATTCATTGCAAGATTCCCAAACCCCAAAGCTCTAATCTTCTACACGTGGGTGCAAGGTGCTAATGCAGGTGGGCAGCTTTGGACCTTGAAGGCACCAGGTCATTCCATGGTGGGTGGTGAGGTCCGGCCAGGCAGGCTCACCAGATCCAGGTCAGAGTCACAGCCACACCAGATCCTGTACCGTGTCCCCCGCTCCCTCTATTTACACTATGTTCTTTATCATTGTCTGAAGTATCTGCCCTTCATGCCCCAGAAGATAAAAACTGATAGCATTTAAAAGCAAAAACCACTTTCCCTTCCTGGCATCTTTAATTATTTTACACTTACGGGCAGAGTAAACTGAATCTGAAACAGACAAAAATATTTTGTGCTTTGTATTTCCTCACACATTTCAAAGATGTTAGGGGGGAGGGAAAAGCAAAACATTTACAAGGTTTTTATATAGTATCAAACCCACAGAGGGCTTCAAAAAGCCAGGGCAAAAGTATGAGAACATAATACGCTGAGAGCCCGAGTTAAATGCAAATCTCCTTAAAAAGAGGATTAAGGTAATATAAATAATTCAGCAGTTTCAACTACAGCGATTGTGGAGTGGATCACAGAAGAGACTTACACCAAAAGCTGCACCTTGGGAGGGTTACGATTTACACTCCTGAAAACGCTGGGGTTCTCCCTGAAACTTAAATCTTCCAATTTTTGAAATTAGCAGAATGTCTGATTCTTGGGTTATTTTTTGGTTTGGTTTTTATTTTTTTAATTGGGATGTCAAGTTTGTTAAAATTATTATTTTTTTTGTATTGCATTAAAAAAATAAACACCGCTTTCAAGGCTTTAAGCAGTATATGTTTCTTTGTAGGTAATGAGATTCTTCAACAATCTCTTGAATTTCTGTACATCATAAACATAAAAAGAGCAGTCTCAAAACTGAACCATCCTGAAGCAATTTAAATTTAGTAAGATGCATTGTGATTGCAGAGGACTAAAAAAATACCATCTTAGTAGCACCACATTTAAACAAGACATGTTCACGTATGATCTTTTCTTTTGTCATCTGTAACATGTTTTATCACATCAAAAATACCCAGACTTCTCTGGACTATTTTTTCCCCAGTACCATTAATTTTACAGAAGATGTTACTTCTAATTAAGATTACATTCCACGGTAGTGTGGGCTTGCATTAAAAGCTCAGATAAAGGTTAGAGGCGATGCAAGCCGTCGTCAGGCCATGAAAAGTATAGTGATGCTAATCATTCCATTTAGCCTAATGCACTCTGACAGGAGCACAATATCTAAAGTACATATCCATCAATAACAAAACATCCAAGAACACTACTTCTCCTGGTTAATTATGATTAAACCATTTGACTGAAATACATTTGGCAATAATGGCATTCAGGAAAAAAGAAAAGGAAGGTGGGGCGGGAAGAGAATGTCATGCACTGAAATGGTTTTATGCTCCAGGCATTTTCATAAAATCTTTCAGCAAGATGCTAGACCTTCTTCTGCGACACAGATTTTCAGTAAATTGTGTTCCAAGTACAAAGGATCAAATTACCTAGGGCAAAAGACTGTTGTTCATCTTTTGGGGACTTTCTTTAATAAAAAATCCACTCGAATTTGTTAAAGCACACCTTAACGTTCCTCACAGATATACTGGTGAAAGCGATTTAAACATGCATTTAACTGCAAAACTCCCTTTTGAAAACATATACACTTAAATAAAACATTTTTTGCAGTATTATCAGTAAACATTTCCTTATATTTTAACAGATGAAGAATCACCTCCTCTAACTACACATGTAGAGTTGCCTACATCTTTAAATAGACACACGTTGACCCAGGTAACTTGTCACAAAGATGTAAATCAAATTGGACAAATACATAAGCATATAGTGAATTAAAGTACGTAGGACAAGAAATAAAATACTACTGAACTTGACTCTGAACAACTATTTTTATATCTGAAATAAATTAATCCCCCCCCAAATTAAAGTGTAATTTCACTACCACTTTGATGATAAGCAGAAAATATTTTATAGGTTTTCAGAGCACCTACCTGAACATATTTACCAATAACTTTTATGATTTCCAAATTAAACTGCTTCACCGGTGCTGTGGATAGGTCAATATGACTGAGAAGACTGTAAATGATCTGCAGCAAGGACTGTTGCATACTGGACAACCCTTTCTCTAACAGCTAAAAAAGAGTTTTTTAAAATACAGAATTTAATTAGGGCCTTAAATAGTAGCAAAAAGTGAAAACAAACCTTAAAATACAGTTCACTCCCATACACATTTATTTCTCCCTTCAAGAAATTTACGTGTATCACTTTATGTTTTTCCAAATTTTCTTTTTGCATTAAAAAAATAATTAATGCAATAGAACAATGTTCTCTGTCCTAATTCAGTTTTCTTCCCTTGAATTTTGACATATTTATTAGCACAAAATTAAAGCATCTAGTAATAAAACACTTCTCACTAAATAGAAGTGTCCAAACAAACTCAACACCTCAAAGCTGTATGAAAAACACATCTACACCTTAAAGAAGGCTGGTAAACACAACCTTAAGAACAAAATAAGTACATGCGAAGTCATTCATAAGAATGTACAAATACTTAAATAAATCTTCATCAGTTTGAAGTGATATACTTCAAGGACAAGGCCTACAAGCTTTTCACAGAAGTTAGTTTTTAAAGGCAATAACAGTTTTCCTGTATCAATGTCTGGCAGAATCACGTACTGAGTTCTATAATTTAAATGACCTTTTATTATCTACTATGCAATACTTAAAATTGAACTTTGAAATTATTTTTTTGAGTTGTGATAAGGTCATCTTTAAATGTGTACTTGGCTAAAAAAAAGGTCTCTTAAAATTTGCACTATATATTTCTGTATATTGCACTGTACATTTTGCTAAAGCCAAGACAGTGTGCCCATTTTATTCATGTGGTACAGAATATAAATATCTACTACAAAACACTACTGCCATAAAACGGGCTCTTCCATTAGAGGGATTATCATTTCAAGGTACATTTAAATTGTTGCACTTCAAAATGGCAGTAGTCATCCCTTCTCTACATCCTAGAACATTTTAACATTATTCTCCCATTACAGAAGATGTGCTTCCCCACCCCCCCCCCCGCCCCGTATTCAGCATCATGAAAAATAAGGAATTGGCAACAAGTCAAAGTAACATTGATCACAGATCGTCAATACGAGATACGCTTTTATTAAAAATTTACCTCTGCAAGATAAGTTACGAGGTTAAATGTGGCATCTGAGAAAGAGTCGTGCAAATATCTACACACTACATTAATCCAGTTAGCGCAGTCTCTGGAATAACTGTGTGTACTATATAAGCTCATCATATGAGCCAGATTGGCAAGAGTTGGTGATTTCTCCTCTGCACAAACCTGAAACGGAAAAGGCATATTTAATTATATTAGAAATGACAATTTTTAACCTAAGCATTCACCAGTCATTATGCACTTTCCCCAGACTTCACTCTGTTTTCTCACCACTGAAATCAAACTAATCATACGAGCAACACCTGCAGTTTCTGTTGAATTTTGGTACTCGTGGCATCCATGCTCCAAATTTATCTACTACTCAAACCAAACTGCCCTCAACTAGCATCCCTAGCTAGCAGTGCAAGTATTTGAGGGAGAGCAGTAATTTCTGGATTTGTATCAGGCAGGTGCTCCTTTGAGGTGGCCTGCACACAGTTAAGTAATTAAGTGATTTACATATCACAATTTGGGCAGCCGGAGGGCTATGACTGTATCTCCTACAACAGACAGCACATTCTTATTCCCCTTTCCGCATTATTCCTTAAAACGCAGGCTGTCAGGGCAGCGTACCACCGGCCTTGGCTGGAGTTTGTCGGGGTGTACCCTGTACTACAGTTCAGGAATATTCCAAGGTTAATCACTGTGTACAAGTAACCGAAAGAACACGGTACCTTCTCTTCTCTACCTACCAGCCTGAAAGGTAAGGATCACCTCCTTATCATGAGTAAATTAGGAAGTGTGCTTAAAAATTGATTACATTTATATTGAAAATTACAAGCTGCAAAATCAGACAAGGAAGAAAAAGTAAGTGATATCATTAACAAGTAAATTTGTTCTTTACATCTAATGTTTACAGAATAAGCAAAATGTGTTTTTTCATTGGCAAAGGGAAACTCAGGGGTTGATAGGAGGACCAACTCTATATAAATTAGAATTGGATCACATCTTTAAAACACAACATTTTACAGTTATTTCTATGGGACTATTAGAATCCCATGAAAGTATTGCATAAGGGAGCAGAAAAACACAGCAATGCAGGTAATAAACTCCTGGATCCTCCCCAGGTATCGATTTACATACCTTTGCTATCCTGTCAGCTGTTTCTTTACAGAACTGAGTGGGGTTATCAAAATGTTGGATCAGATGAGGAAGTAGGCACAAGATGTTTAAGGGGAATCCTACACACATACATAAAACCAGTTATATTAGCCGTACAGATTTTAATATGACTTAATTTAATGTCGAGTTACGTGAGCATATAACAGCTTCCTGGTATTTAAGAACGCTTAGAGCATGATACACATATGTTCACACAGATACACAAATTATATATACACACACACGTACCTGTGTGTATGTATGTAGAAGGTATATAAATGTGTCTGTGCAAAGGTATAAAAATGCGTAAGATGAAAATAAAATCACCACTAATTAAGCAAAACCATCATGAAACTGAATAGCTTTAGGCAGCACAGTCACATCATTTGAAAAACGTGCAAATGTTTGAAATAGTACTGATTGAGCTATTTAGCACAAGATCATGAAAAAAATGCACATACTCTTAAAACTTCATGGAAGTTTAAAGTTAATAGTCAATACATAAAGTCTTCATGCAGTATTTCTTGGCAGATAATCACTGTCTGTAACGTATTCCCACTACCTAGCACTGTAATATTGACAACTGCAAAAAGCATTTAACTAAAGGCAGTTTTTTAAAGGCAAATGCATAATCACTACTGATTTTGATTACACGTAATTTGATGAAAATGTACATTTTCATTACTTATACAGTTACTAAAGGTACCTGCTAACTGAGAAGGATCCACCAAAGCATGCCTGGAAATTGTGATAAGTTTACTGAGGAGATGAACTGTCATTTCTTGTGTGGATGCTGAAGTAAACCCTTTTAGGAAAAGCTGCTGAAGGCCTGGAAAGTTATTCCATTTCAGTTTATTCTGCACCTTTTCTATCTTTTCCCGACTCTCTGATTTATCCAGAGGCAGGTGAATAAGAAGCTTGTTGAGCAGCTTGAGAGCCAAAAGGTATTCATACTCATAATCTGACTCTAGCAACGAAGCTGCAATCCAAAATATGGTGGCCATCAAGTTGACAGGGTCAGTAGTGGGCTGCACATCATACATCCCTCCCTCTCTCAGGGAGGAAAGGCTTCTAGTCCTTGCCAAACTTCCACCGTGATTTATCCTTCCATCCATTATATCCAGTGTGTTGCTCCGTCGACGGTCACCTCTGCGCTCGCTGATTAAATTCAGTCGCAAAGAATTACTCCTTGTATTGCTGTAGTATCCCAAACAACTGCCACTATTGATGGGACTTGTGCTTAGATTTATCTGTCCAGTGCTTTTCCTATTAGCTGCATACTTGTTTCCCATTACGGAATCATGGTATGAGGTTCTAAAAATAAAAAAAAAAATTTTTTTCAATATTACATATTATTCCATGCAAAATATTTGAATAATATATGGCTTAGAAAAAGAGAAGAAAGAACAAAGATGTTACACTAATCACATATATACACACACAGTGAATATTCCGCTTCATCACCAGGAGAGTATTATGATATATGAAAATACAGAATTTCTATATATATTATTAAAATATCTTTACAGCATAAGGACAAGACTGGGGCATCCCATTATCTCTGCTACCAAATCTATTTGTTACAATCCCACGACACCAAAATAATTACATAACGATTCAGTAAAATCAGAAAAATTAGCCTATAGCATGTAAAAGATGATCTGTAAATGAAGAGCTAGCATTCCAACTTACTTATAGATGTGATAAAGGTAGAGAAATGAATGAATTAATAAATGAAATTATCTACTTATTACCTTATATTTGTCTGAAATATCTGACCTAGAAAAAACAACACTTTCCAGTTCTGATACTGGAAATATATTCCTAGGAATCTTAACATTTTCAAAAACTTTGTCATGGAGTCAAACAAATAAAGATGTCAGCACATTTAGGGATTTTTTTCAGTTTGATAAAGTCACTCAGACTGTAATGAGACACACAAATGACTCAGACTGTACAATTACACTTTTGTCATATGGACAACAAATATGAGGCCTAAGAAAGACTAGCATTTGCTGTAACTGAAGACATTTCTTCTGTATTAACACTGAAATGAAAGTATTTATTGCAGTACAGGAGTTTTCATCTGAGAATCTTAAATTATCTGTTAAAGATTGGTGCCATTCTTTCATTGTACTTATGGGGAAAAAAATAAGATTCCCCAAAATGACACTACTGATCAGGGCCTGATTAGGGAAAAAAAAAATTTCTAAAGGTACTCCGTGCCTTTATTTTTGGGAAGTTTCAGAATAACAAACAACATTTCGCAATTGAGCTATAAGGAACGTCTTGAACGCTGCTGTTTTTTTTTTCTTTTGGTTTTTTTTTGTTTGTTTGTTTGTTTTTTGTTTGGTTGTTTTTTTTTTTAAAGATGGCCTCAAGTGGATAAGTTGAAAAGGTAGCGGAGCTCCTTTTCAGAAAATCTAGATTCTTATGAATTTTGCTTGAGGCAGAATGACAAAAACAAAAAAGAGCAGGCAATTTTGCTATAAGGATACAATTATTCTGCAAAGGCAACAAGAAATTATTTCATTACGTTTGTAATACAGATCTTTAATAATTCAAATGTATAAAAATGTGTAATGTAGGCTGACTAATAAAAGAACTTACTGAGAAAGGGCAGAAAGCAGATCATAATGCTTCATGGTTTCAGCCAATGTATCAATAGCAGACTCTAAGGTCAGAAGCAGTTCTATGACAAAACCCTGGGGAAAGCCACAGGTCATTATAAATTATGCAATATGCACAAGGAGGATCACAGAAAACCTACTGCGTAGTGATACAAAAATGTAACATCAGTATCAGTAACTAAATTATTATTTCATACATCAACTAGAACACAATCCTGATGAGAAAGTTCAAATTAGCTTCAAGACAGGGAAAAACTAATTTATTGCCAAATATTCCCAGAATTAATTCTGTTTTGCATTATTTTTAAGGATGGACTTAAGGATGAAGTCCCTCATTTTGCAATATTAAAAACATTAGATTCACTTCTAAAGAAGTACAATGACACTAAGTTGGATGGTTGTTAACACTTTATCAGGTTAAGTTCTTAATAAAAGAAAACCTAAATTATTTTTTATATGGCTGGTCTCAGGATTCTCTAACTATGAAAGAGAAGGTGTTTTCAGGAAACAGATATATCAAACTCTGAAAGTTCCTATTGCTGCAGAAGAGAATGTGCACAGCTCACCTTTTCATTATTTAATTAGGTGAAAATTCAGAAAGTGTTGTAATTAAAACTGTTTTGATATTTGAAATATCTTTATTTAAGAATAAAAAGCAACTGAATAAAAAATCCTTTTAAATTTTACTCTCATTAAAATAACGATGCAAGTATGTCACTTAGGCAAACTTAGCTTTCTAATAAAGTAAGGGGAAATTTTCAAATACCTGAGCTTCTTCTCCTGCATCTCCAACAGTTTCTACTAGTCTGGAGAGAACATCCGAAAGTGTAGATGCAGTAAGAGGCTGCTTCAGAGCCCTGAAAATCTGAAAGGACCTCCCAGCATAATGCCGAGAAGAGCACGAAAGCGCAGTTTGCAAAGCTACTTCACTGAGACGGTGTTCCAATTGAAATCCTCCTATAAAAGCAAATAAATATTCAAGCAACACAATGCTTTATAAAAAACAAACCCACTTGAATTTAATGAAGAGTAAATTGCCCAAAATTATTCCTAACTTTTGGATACTCTCGTCTTCTACTTTTTTCTCAAGGACTCTTACTCTCAAAAATCTTTCCAGGCGTACAAACTTGTATATAACACTTAACACTGGAGAGGTTTGTAGAGAATAAAACATTTATGATTTGAATATTAAGTGTCCACAATAAATTAATAAGATATTTTATCTCTTTCCTAAAAGATTACATTTAGATCTATCATAATAGAAACCTGAACTGAAGTGCACAATACACTAGAAAAATCTGTTATTTAGAAGCAGTAAGTGATCAACTAGAGTGATTTTTATAGATACCCTGTAAATTGAGAGGCATTCAGAAAAATTCATTTAGTTTGTAGGCTTGGACATTCTATCACGCATCAACTGTTTTCTAACATACCTGAGCTGGACTGTTTAAATATAGATACCACATGCTTTAAAAACACAGTTAACTGTTCAGCACTCTTTATATTAGGGTTCTTGGCCGAAACATCTTCGTGATTCCAAAGTGGGCCTCTTTTCCTAAAAATATAAAAATACAGTAAACACAACAAAATATAAAACATAGACTTCGTCATTAGTATTATTTAGATACCATTTTAAACTTAGACCTGCAAAAGAATCTACTATTTACCACATAAATGAAACCATTTAGAACTGCAGACACAGACTGGAAAGACGTCTGACAACTACCCACTATTATACAACAATATACAAAAGTTAAGACAAGGTGAAAAGCAATATAACAGATCCAACTGAAAAAACTGCGTAAGTTTAGGAAGAGACATTCTCTATTCAACAATATTTAGTTATCTACCAAAGAATCAGTACAACTAACGCCATCATATGCTTCTTAAAACATCCTCCTTTCTTCCCATTTTCTTCCCATCAATACATCACGCTATTCTAAATTTAGGCTGGTGTAAAGCGTAACTACTCAAAAGCTTTGAGAAACAGGCAGGAGTTCAGGTTTATACAATCTTGAGAGCTTAAAAAAAACTATTGTACAAACTGCACCGATGTTGATGGGTTTACAGATGTTCTTTGCCACAAATTCCTGGGGTTTGAATGACCAGCTCTCTAGTACTAAGTAATCCATAAACTCCACACAAATCTTGCAGCTCTCTATCATCTTTATGTATTCCAGCCCTAATCCTTTAGATGGAAAAGGGAATTCTATAAACTGTGTGGCAAGCAAAGATAACAGACTTGCGTAGAACATGGTAAAGACTTTTAAACACTTAGGACATGAAAAGGGTGGTCAAAATTCTCTGAAATTGTTGGAAAGTTAAAGTTGTTCATAGGCTGTATCCGATAAAAACACTTCAGGATTAAATTGTCTCTTACTGGGGACAAAACAGAGACAAAATTAGACAACACGATGCTAAATAGTAAGGGTTTTGCCGTAATATACATGCCTTGACAAAAATGAAAACTGAAATCTTACCTTGAGGTAATAAATTCTATGAGGGTTTTCACTTTTTCATCCTGCTCTACTGAAATGTCAACCTCATTGAGGATGGTGGTGTGCAGATGAGAAATGGCAGCACTTGTATTTCCTAAACTGATGCTAGAAGAGGTAGAACTTGAACTAAGCCCTGAGTCTGTCATTGGGGAGGGCTGGTAATCAGGTATAAAATCATGAACACCTGCTGAAATAAAACCACAATGATTATGCGGTCTTAAGTTGACAGTTAATATTAAATATATAAAAAGAAAAAACAGTCCTCTAAAAAAAAAAAAATCAATAACTTAGCAAACATAATGAGAATAATTTAATGGATGTAATAACTTCAAAGAAATCAACAAGCCTGATATATGCCAAGTCTCCGTGTGACCGGACCCTTAATAAAGAACTGCTAGATCCCTTTTTAAAACCACTGTATTATGTTTGATTTTGTATTGATAATATGACAGCTCATTGGCTTCTGAGGAATCTCATTTTAGTAAGTTGAGACAAATGATATAAACTACTTCCTAATAATGTGCAGATAATTTTTTTTTTGTTAAAACTCAGTCCCAGTGTAACTGACAGCATTTAAATCAGTGAACACGAAGTATTAGCTAGGGAATCAACTTGAAGCAGAGCGCCTCTGGATGCACAAAGTTTCTCGGAAGTTATCTTAATCTCACTGCTGTAAGAATATTCTCTCCGTGTCAATAAAATACAACTGCAGTAACTCTTCATATTAGGCCTCTATGTATGAGGTGCTGGGAGAAAGTAAACTGGCAAGGAAAAGTGGTTTGTGAACCTCTGACGGTAACAATTAGCTCGGTAGATTAGACGATTAGACGGTAAATAAGCTCACGACTCACTGACATCCACCACAAATTTGCACTCTGCAGAGCCGCAGGGTTTGGACTGGGGTATTAGCTGCTTCAAATAAAAATTAATGTTAGCTTATCTGACCTGCATGCGTACCTGTAATCACCTTATCTTAGTCACCAGCTGGAAACGTTTGATGCTGATCTTATTCTAGTTTCTAACAGACATTTTTTTTTTAATAATAGCGAAATACTGTGTCATGTTTAGACATTTTACCCAAACCTGTAAAGATCAGGAGTGGAATGGTTTGTATAGGTCACCATGTATGTGCACTGGTAAAGTTCTGCGAATAGATTTACATAAAAGAATTCTTCCACTATGCCCACTTTTTAATTTCTCATTGCTATGAACATCAAATTCACAAAACAGATGAGTATTTTTGGTTAAGGGCAAAACCGCTTCTGATGTGAACAAAACAGAATGGATTTTAAAGCAATATGCTGCCACCTACTGAAATAATATGAAATACTAGGTTTCAAAAAAATGAACGGTTTCACATTTCTTTAGAAACTACAATAGGCTCACACCATCAAAATACTCCTTTCATAGAGAGATACATAGAAAATATATAGCTTTCTGTATAATTACAATATTGTAATGTTACAGTGAACATTAAAAGGTAATACCTCAAAAAAGTATTCTGATAGCCTATTGAACAATGCAACTACAGCTGACAACAGCCAGACATTTAAAGTTGCTATAAACAAGGAAGAGCTATATCTTCTTGGGTTTTATTTTCAAGGGCATCATAAATCCTGCTGTATTACAGATCCAAAACATAGCGCTCCCTCTGTGGCTTCCAGGACTATTTAATCATTCAATTGTGATCCCTACTCCCGTGACTGGGCACAAAGTGCTAATGTGAACCGTATCAATTTTGACTTAATTAAGACTTGAAGAAATACAATTTAATGACAAGGGCTCAGGAAAATATTACATAAACAGAAGTTTTAATAATTCCTAGAAGAAAAGATAACTTTCCACGTCATTTTAACAAGCAACGCTTAATAAATCTAAAGCCTACCTGTGAAAGTATAATCTAAATGAGTAGTTTGCTTGACAGTAAGCACCCTGGACTCGTTGAACTCTCTGTTTCTGAGTAGGACAGAAGCAACAGACTGGACGTTGCTGCCAGAGCCCATCACTATCAGTAGATGCAAAAGCAGTCGTTTACAATGCTCATAGACTTCAGGGTGACAGTGGTCAAAACCTAACGCAAAAGGAAAATGGAAGAGCTTTATTACATTCAAAAGGAACGCTGAATTGAATTATTTAAAAAATAGCAGTATTCAAACTGGTGTGTTATATTTTACCAGTAATAGATACGTAATTCACTAAACAATGTTTTTTCAGTGTTTCAATATAAAAACAAAAGCATGCAGTTTAATAAACATTAATATATCCTCTTGTTTCTCACACAGGAGTAAGAACAAAGGGAAAAAAAATTGAATTTTGCTATGTCTTCTACAAGGAGAAAGAGGTAAAAGTGGATCCAACAGAAAGTGCCTTCACACAATCCAAAAACCGTCTTAATTATATTCATATTAATCAAGCTGAAAGATACTTAGTTGATTTTTTAAAATATATTGTAAAGATTAACAAATTAATGACATTTCAATACAATGGCAAACATTAATTTAAATGTGGAAAAGAACAGATACATAAGTAGCTACAATTCCTAAGTTACCAGACATATTCCTGTAATTTAGTTACCTATAAAAATTGCATGAAGCAAAAGATGCAAGTATCCTCCCCATTCCACCTTTACACCGTGGTCAACTATCAAGTCAGTCAAAAGGATCACTGCTATATTGCATCTGAAACCAAAAAAATAGTTTGTCAGAATGTAACATTAACTTTATGAAGAGCTGCAAAGAGCTTAACATGCCACTAACCAATATTCTTCCTTAGGTCTATAAACATCCACAAAGATGTATTATAAGGGAAAAGATGAATGCTCATAAGGAAGACAGAAAACTTTTAGTCCTCCTAATTAAAGGGCTGAGAAATCTTAAACTGCTAGACCTGCGAGTAAAACCCCGGAAAACAAATGTACTACCCACTGTATTTAAATCTACTGCCTTTTAATCTGCTATCTTTAAATTACTGTATTTATGCAACACAAATTAAAACATAATGAATTGCCATCGGCATTGTTAAAATAGTTACCTGTGAAGAGACATGCCCGGAGGAGAGGTTTCAGGCAAGTAATCCACCAATGGTGACCAGCAACCTCCAGTAGGTGGAAAAGGTAAAGGCTCTCCTTGGTTGTGCTCCATCACCTTCAACCGCCAGTTTGAATACAGAGGCATCGAATCGCCTAACACAACAGATAATTAAATCATAAAAATATAGATATATATATATAAAAACATTTCTGAATTAAGAAATTTCTTCTAAAGAAATAATTTTAAATTCTTGAAAAGCTGAGATCTGGGAGAAGGGGAGAGGGAACCAGCTGTCAACAGCTGTAGTTGGACACAGTTAAAAAAAAAAAAGTGGTCATTTCTTTTAGCATAAGGATGATTCTACGGAAGCCACGCACAAAACAGAGTAAGATTTTCTTGAATAAGTTCATAAAAGCAATGGATGCACACAGGGACACAGACGCACACAGGAACATAAGGAAAAAAAGGGAAAGTGATCCAATATAATTTCCTTGAATTTCAAACCTCATGTCAGATAGGGAATTAAGGCTGGGTCCCAAGAGTGTACTGGACTCATTTTGAAGAGCTGCATTTCATTATAGGCTAAGGAATTATTTCTCAAAAGCAGGTCTCGCTAGCAAAAATCCACCAGTTTGACAGTTCCACGTGTCAGATAACATCAGCCTGATATATGGGGTAACTCAGAACATGCCACTTTTACAACAGCATAGCCCAATCCCACTGCTTGACAAATGTCAGTGCTCAGAAAACCAATAAATTTGTCAAGAAAAACACGGAAAGACATTTAGTTTTCGATTAAGCAAGCTTCAAAAGTGGAAGAAACATATCAGCTATTTGGTATGAGTGTACACTGTGTTACACATCCAAAATATTTCTCTGTTTTTAAATGAGACATCTTGGGAATTCAGAACGATCAGTTAAGGCTGGAATCAAGTAAGGAGACTGCCTCAACAGTTCAGTGTTTCAGTGATTCTACCAGTTCTCCTTTCAGAAGTATAGCTGCAGAAGTTTCAGAAGTTCATACATGTATCATCTCCTTATCACCTTCTTGACTGGAGGTGACAAACTTCTTACTGATGGAACACATGAATTATCACCTGCTTCAGGATACTCAGTGTTGCTATCACGAATAGCAAAGATGAAAATGACCAAGACTATGATACTGGACGTCACCCATCCAAGCAGTAATGAACACACTGGCTGCCCAGAAGGTCTGCCAACCTCTTAGTAACCCAAGGCTTAGCAGATCTGCATCAGTATGCCCAGCCTTTACAACAAGCTCTGTAGAGGACGTAATGTTCCACTTCCTTGAAAGAGGCAATACGAACCACATATTCACTCTAACCTTTATGGCCTGCACAGAATCGGTCATTAAGGAGTGCATAAGGAGATCCTGATGGACTCCGTTGCTTCAATACAGCACGGGACACACCGGGTTCCACACTGACACACAATGCACAAATTGCAGAAATTTACATCCTGTTGCTCAGTAGCACAAGAAAGGCAAGGAAAAGGCAGTACTGGATCATGTGCCGTACCACATCCAAACAGCTTATCTGGTAGCAAAATCAACTGTCCGTAAAAAAACTGAGCGAAACCTAAGAAGATAGTCTGTGAGAGCGCTATAATGATCTGGATCAGACTGAAATATATCCCATAATCCCATGCAGGATTAAAGTACCAAGTCATCTGAATTACTAACAGCTTGTTAGCTGAAGCAAGAGTTTCAAACAAACAAGTACTCTGACAAAGCATACAGAACCCACCAACATAACGCATCATTTGCTGTCTGACCACTGTCCTCATTTTTGCCTGATTACATGACCTGTTTAAGCCTTCCCTAGCATTGACACGACGATTTCATACCTTAGGCACTGGTAGCAAAAGCACCCACAGTTAGTAAGCCTCTGTTAAATAAAAGTCTCCAAAAGTGTACGGAGTTTCAGGAAAAACTTCTACCTCTTTCCTTACCTCTGCACCTCACAAAAAACAGACCACAGATCACAAAAAACAACCCAAAAAACATCTTCAAAACAAGCTTGAAAATTAGAAGTACACAACAAGATCCTTTTTCCCCGCTACGGCTTCTCAGAAAGTCTTGTACCCTTTTTTATTTTTAAACAGGCCAAGGACTGCTATCATTTAAAAGCACAATTACTTCTAATTTTCTATTTTTTAACTTCTCGTACATCATCTTTTTCCTCATTCATCTCATCTTCCTCCTGCTAATCTCTCCCCTGTTTCTTCTGCCTAACCATCTATCTATCTATCTTTGCTGTTGGCACTGGCGAAGAAAATAGAATAGAACTATTGGGAAGATGTTCACAAGTCATTCCAGAGGACAAGAGAAGCAAAGAAAGTGTATTATCTTCCTTGCACACTCTACTGTAATCAAATGTATGCTAGACTTCAATAGCAGTACTAAAAAAATCCGTATTTTTTAATAGGTTCTTGCAAAAACCACTGATAATGCCTATCTCCTCACATTCCACAACCTTCAGCAAAAGTATTAACTTGTGAAAATCTTTTCTATTCACAGAAATATTATTAAATAAAAATATTACTTTTTTCCTCTTCATATGATCCTCCAGAGCTGCTGCTGTAGCGAGATTCTAGTCTGTGGTGCTGGCGGTTTAAGTTACTGTTCAACCCGCTGTAGATGTCTAGATGTACATAACTGTAGGAACAAATAAAGCAGCATTAGTAACTGACATTGTAACAAAAATTAATCAGGGTGTCTCAGTAAAACTGTATTTCAACAAAACTAAGTGTTACACAAAAATATTTCATCTTCCAAGGACAATCAATACGATACCAAAGGATCTGAGGTGTGTAAGACACATCTCCTGTAGCAATGCCAGATAAGGGGATTCAAGGAGATAATCCACCATGAATCATATTTCTGTTAGGTCATTTTCATTAACAGTTAAGTACATTAAAAAATTTGTTACCATTATACTTAAGCAAGTTCTTCTCACTCTTGAGCAAAATAATGAAATCCCTATTTGATCTGGCACTGAGACACATATATATGTATGTACGTGTGCATGGATCATTCTCTCTCTCTCCACACAGAGTCCAAGATCCTACCTCACTAATCTGATAAACTATAAATAAATCAGAGAAATGGGAGTGCTAAAAGCACAATTTCCAAGCTGTTTCTCCATAACGTTCTAAAATTCTCTCCTCCTGCAAGTCCAAGGTGTACATGGTATATCTTATTAAGAAGCATATACTTTGGGGAGGTGTTAGACAACCCTATAGCACATGCCAAAACTTGGAGAGACTTTCAAAACTGTCTTAATTACTTTACAAATTTCTTCAGTTCCAGCCCCCATGGCAGCCAAATACGTGTCTGTGCCTTGCTAGGCTGAATTCTGAATGACACCTCAGACTCCATAGTCTTCTGTGACTTACTTTCACACAACGTGGCGCCCCCCCCCTAAATTTAACTGAAGTATTGGGGTTGTCTCTTATCAATATATTTACTAATGTAGTGACATAATTATCCCAGGGAAGGAAAAAGGTGTCCAACTGAGAAATTATATTGGAAATATAATTAGTAGGGCTCTCAAATGAGTCGTCACAAAATAAACTGGTTTGTGAATGTACCGCATAGTCGCTACTCTACGGTTGGCAAATGTGCACTTTTTTCTGTGCACGCTTTTTCTCATGCTTGTTATAGAATCCCTACTCCCTTTTCACTTTCAGGTTCTCTATCTCGTATTTAACACAAAATGAAGCGTGCCCACAGCTCCAAGACCACACCCTGAGTAAGTCGACGTCAGCTGTTTGCTTTCCACCACCCTCACACAGGTACCACTGTCTGGCAGATTTCTCCAAAAGATCTGTTTTAAAGCTAGCTGGAAGGGATCTTGCCACAGACACCAGGCATCCAAATACCCTAAATTGGGAGAATAAACTAGCTTTCGGCACATGTGCACTGTTGATTTCTAGCAAGCTAGGAAACCGATTTGTGAATTGGCTACATTACTAAACTAGTAACTTTTGCCCTTGATGTGTCCATATCCATCTGCAGTATAATTTCTCCTATGTAGACATATACAATCCAGTGTAATATTAGCTAATTTAGGCATCAATAACAATCTAGCTATAGCAATACAAAGCCTGACCTGGATTGGTCCCGTTTTTTATTCTGTTTCCTCTACAGCTTTTTGAGGCTGTATATTATTGTGGTTTTACACAGTTACAATTGAGGCTGCTACTGTTAATCCCCAAAAGTATTCCAGTTCTGTTGCTTAAAATTTATTTATAAAACTTACGGTCACATACTTCCTGCAATGTAGACATACCTGGAGCCATTGAGATGCAAGTATTTATAGCACCTGCCAGGAATTCCTGTAATTCAACTAATAATTGCGCTTTGAGGAGATACTTACTTCTCTTCAATATTGTCTTTTATATGTTTACTGTCAGGGTTGCCATCTGTGGGAGCTACCATTGTATTGCTACTAGAAGTGGTACCTGTGAATTATGGACAAAGGAAAAGGTTGGTCAATAAAGAAGAGAAGCAGTCTTAAGCACGACATGATGACCCTTATTCACTTGTCCAGGCCAAGAGCCCTCACCAGGTTTACAGCTCCTGGCACAAATACAAACTGAGGCACAGAAATCACTTTCGCGTGCAAGAAAAAAACCCTGTTGTTTAGACTAAAAGATTCTGAGCTGCTACCATAATTTCACTAGCTGGAAAAAATTTTAAAAAAGTCCTTTCCAGGAATCTCGGAGTCTTCAAAGTAAATTAAGGAGAAAGGCTTGTTTTGAAGCAGGACCTAGAGACCTATTTCTTTCTTTCCTGCATGCTACACCTCACAGTAATCTGTAAAATGTAGCTGGACTTCAGTATGCAGTTAATTCAAACCACAGATTAGAGATTAAAGCCTGCAGTGAAGCTTTTATCAATTTATTTTTAAGAGACGTTTGCAAGCATCACACGGAGCAGATGACTACAATCGAAAATAATTCTGCACCCTCCCCACATTTTGCTACCTTCAATTACACCTAAGTGCAAAAGCCCTGCAATTATTATTTTTTCATAATTTTTAAACACTTTCATGAACAAGTGCCAACGCATCCATCCTGTGATCCGGACAATCCCTACGTGATAGGTCCAGCTGACTCGCAACACTGACAGCTTTGCAGCACGAAAGCTAAGCCCTTGCTTAGATCCCCTCCCCTCCGTGTCTTCTGTGGCTCACTTTGAAAGGTGCTTCACCAAAACCAGCCAGCCTTCCCCACATTTCTCAGCATGTTCTTGGAATGAAGCATGAGGTTGACACTTTTTAAATTTTCAGGGGAGGTTTCTTTGACAATTAATCTATTGTTAATTGTTAATTATTTATAAATAAATTCTCCTAAGTAAGTTCACTTAAATCCTCTTGAATAAATTCCTACGGATGCAGCTTTTGTCTACAACAGAACTTCAAATATGACAACTTACATAGATTTAAAATGATACACATTTTCCCAGTTTGACTGAATTGACATAAAAGTGATATAGTGACAGTAAACAGCGCAAGATCTCAACACAGACAAAGCCTAACGCACCTGTTAATACAAACGTGTTCCATGTGAACCTATCAGATGTTCTTTAATACGAACTCTGGGTACACCAAAAACTGCAGATCTTGCAAAACAAACTTTATATCTTAATTTGTTTTTAGAAATAGAACATTGTACTCCTATTGAATATGTACAGATGAACTCCAATACTATAAGGGGTTAGTAACAGCATGTTTATCATTGACAATAACAGAAGTTTAAGGTTGTAATAAATTCTCACCTGAAGTAACAGAGGGGATTTTGTAACTGGAAGTGATGCGGTAATACGGTGGATTATCCATATGGGTGACTCCTGAACTGACAGGATCTGTAAGCTGAAGTTCACTCACCAGCTCTTCTAGTAGTTGCATTGTTTTATCTCTACCCAAATAAACAATAACTTTCTTTACCTGCCATCAAAAAAAAGTATATGCATATAAAATAGTATCCACATAAATAAAATTCTTATTGCAGTGACTTGATTTAAAAAAAAAAAAAAGGAAAACAAGAGATTTGAATTGCAGAACTTGTTAGAATCAATAGCTACCCGCAGTGCAAGTGAGGATACCTGAAACTTACTTGAGCTCCAAAAGCAAACAAAATTGCTTTCACAGCTAGCACCAGCAGCAAGGATCAGAAACATATCACAAGAGTAAGAAAAGTTAGTTACTTGAGAAGCAAAATATTTTCTTACAAAGGTCTTAGCAACTCCTGAGATCAACATTGGAGCAATTGTATTCTGATATAATTTCTTTTTGATACTTCATGTTGTCTTCTACACTGTTTCTTTTCCGGCAGGTATAACATGTTTCCTCGTGCTACTCTGCAATGCTCTCACATATGCTTTCACAAAAAATAAATTTAGTTTTGAAGGGGCTTGGGGTGGGTTGTCTTTTTTTGTTTTAATACTTGGTCATGTGAGAATAATTGCACTGTCCCTACATGCTGTGACAGGTGCTTTATTTTACTATATTATCTGTCTGTTTTTTAGGACTATTCTAAATTATAGCATGGGAAAAAACATTTCAATCCCAAAATGCTCAAGGCCTTCATATACTCCGCTAAGAATAAACACTTAACTATAGCAATATTTTATTAAGCATAGAGTAATTAAGAAGTCTCCACTACATCTTACTTCAGCAAAATAATCCTGGTCACTGGTAAGCAGCAGCAGACGGCTGCTAGTCAGTGATTACTCCAGACTCCAGGAAATTCATAGTTTTTCTTCTGACATTTTCTTGAGTCATTACTGCTCAATGATTTATTTCCATCCTTTTGAGAGAACTCAAAGATGAATGGTAAAGCAAGTGATCCAGGGCGTTTGGCTTGTGGAATTACTTTGTCACCTTGTTCAAATCATACACACAAAGATTTTGGGCTGCAACATGAAGCTGGATTTCCTGATTTGCAATGAAAACAATTGCCAATCAATGAAGAACTTAAGCTGTCCTACTCGATACCTAGGTTTTTTGACTATTAGCAAAACTTATAATAATTTTTCATTAAAATATTACTTATGGAACTATCTTAATTCTTCTTAATGAACAGAGACCAGCTGCTGCAGTTGATCGCATTTTATGATGGAAAGGAGTTGTTCAGTGCATACTCCTAATAAAATGAATCTAAATTTAACAATCAACTTCCCTTAAGTTTCCTTCCTATGACAAAGGAACAAAAAAAATGCTAAGAAAGATGTAGACATTTTAATAAGTCTTTTCCATTTTTTATGATTTACTCATGAAATAAGGTCTACGATCCACCTAGTATACCCTCAGTTTTGACAACTCATAACTGATAAGACGGCTAGTGGACTCTTTCAGACTTATCACCCTGAGTAAACTGCAATAGTCACTAAGTTGTCTTAAGGTAGCCTCAGCTATCTTTAAGGTGTGATATACTTTCTGTTTTACTTCCTTTCTCAAGTCCATACCACGAACGCTGTGTTTAACCAAAACTGATACTGAAATTTTGACACAAGTGTCCCAAGTAACTCAAACAAAAGAACTGAATTTGATTTGTTCGTAGCATTGAGTGGTCATAAAATATGAGGTGACACTATTATGCGGTTGGAGGTTTTGACACTAGAAATCCTAGAAAATTTTTTGTTTGGTCATCTTTGCTGCTCCACACACAACTCATTTTTAAAATATCAATAGCACTAAAGACAGACAAAACACATACTCACATAAGGCAAAAGGCTGGGTTCGCTGTTCACTCCACAGATACTGATCAGGAAGTGCAAAATTATTTTCAGATTCTTTGGCCAGCTGTCTGCCAAAGTAGTCCAGACATTTTCTATCTCTGACCAAGCCACTTCATCACCATACTAAAAAACAAACAAAAAAAAAGATCTCTCCTGAAAACTCCAGTAGAAAACACTGTATTTGAAAGTGATCTGTACTGACCAAGTGGGACAGGCTCTAGAAAAAGGAGACATAAATTCTGTAAGCAGCTGTTGCCTTTTTAACATTCCAGAATGAAGCTTTCACATATATTAATTTTCATAAACACATTCTGGAAATAACTATTTTATTTTCTAGCTATAAATATAAAAAAATATATCTAAACATATTTGTCTATATTATATATTTTATTTATATATAATATATACTTTTATACATTGTATAAGTATATAAATGTTTATTTATATGCGCATTTATTTCTATTTTTACAGATTTATTTACATATTAAAAAAAAAAAAAAAGCTATCTAAATTTAGCAGACACCTATTCTTCCAGTTGCTGACAATCCTGAATAGAATTCCATGGATCACAGTCTGCAAAAAGTTCTTAATTTGTCGCTTAAAACATGATCTCTCGTCAGTAGGATTCAATGATATCAAGAACTGGCAGAAGCACTGCATGTGACCAATACTTTTTCTTTGTTGGAAGTAGCTATCACAGGAAGGAGGAGGGTCTATCAGCCTCTGGCAACGAGACTGGTTCCAAAACTTGTCTTTGGGATCACAGGTATACAGGCGACTTGGTATTATCTATCCAGCTAGACGTCTATATTGCAAAACAACATTTATATACTTTTACTATATATAACAACTATTATCACATTTATATTACATACTATACGTTCCTCACAATACCTCAAAGCTAGATGGTGTAACTTGGGTATACATAAGCAACTCAACAAATACGAGCAATAATTCTTGAAAGTTTGCTAACACAGTATCTCAGAACAGTATCTTCTTGCACCCTAAACACAACAAGACACAGCACTTAAGAAATTAGTTTTACCTTTGCAGTCATATACATCAGATTGTTCAGAACCATAGCTGTAGCCTGTGGTGATCCCCAGCCTTCTCCTCGCAGCCATCGTCTACTGTTCACCATTATTTCTCTGTCTTTCAAAGAATCTTCTTCATCTTCATCTTGCCGACGAATGGTTGGCAAAGGTTTCAAGTCTACCAACTCGATATTGTTCATCCATGGCAGCAGATAATGAAGCATCACCTGTCTCCCAGCTGGGTGAGCCGTTTGGATTCTCTGACTTACTTCTGTCATTCAAAAATTAGGTACATACAGGAGTTGCAAATCAATAATGAGAATTGTTTTGGCAAAACAACAACCATAAGCCCAGAAGACCATACTGATATAAAGTAATGCTGATACAGACATAATTTTTTTTTAGCTCGCTAGCACCATTTCATAATGATAAAGTCCACAGTCTTCAGTAGAGCTAATTGTAGAGCTAAAAATAATCAACATACTGACAAACAGTATGTTGAAGAAACCATATTAGTATATGCATACATGTATATTACTCTAATTGAAAGAGGGAACTGAAAACCTAGAGGCATGTAAACATGTACCAACTTTGGCAAGAAAGCACTTAAAATTTTTTTCTTCCTCATGCTAGTCCTAGTAGTTTTTTTTAATTGATGTGAGAACAATTCTGCGATTGTTTAAAAATGCTATGGAATAATATTTTTAAGCCATCTACAGTAAATAAGAAAGCACTAGAAAAAATAATAGAAGAGTAATTTTAAAAAACGGTAGCAAATTATTCCTCTGATGTCATTTTTCATGGCTATCAGAAAGTCAAAATAGTATCTTTGATTCATGTTGTTTCCTCTTGAATAGATTTCAAATACAAGTAAACAAAAACCCTCACTCAGTAAATTCCATTTTCTCCATTCATTATGATGATGTTATCTTGTTGTCCTGATTTTAGTGAATCACACATAAATTAGATATTGAAAAATAAGAATTACACATTCTGTACACTGCTTTTGACCCAATGAAGTTGTTTGTTTTGTTTTAAAACCATACCTGAGAAGATAGCAAGCGTTAGTTCAGGATAAGTCCTTGCTAATTCTTCTGACAGTTGATAATACGACATAGAATACAGATGTGGTAAAGGAGAAGGCTGACCCAAAACCCCATCCGTCCGCTGAACTTCCAGTTTATGAGCATAACGGAACATCTTTGGTTCCAAGATCTACAACGGTAATATTCAGAATTTGAAGCTAAGTATAGAGCTACAAGGAAAATCTTTATATAAAAATCGCCTTTTAAATTCATGTGTCTACTCTCATTTAATGTTTCGTATCTATGCAGATCTCCGTACACCTACAGTACTCACCAACACTGTGATAATTTCACAGAAGACTAGCTAAGACTCACTCCACTCGATGAATTTCCAGCAATAAATTTCAGAAATCTGCTTTCACAAAATATCATATTAAATGTAAATTTCTCCATAACAACATGTGAAATACTACTGAATACTTGTATTTCCAAATAATATCAATTTCTGCTCAGCTGTGAGAGGTGGATAGGAGCAACGTAATCTTTGATGTGGCAGAGATGCAGCAGGAGGCTAAAGCAGTTTGATACTTTAAAGTCAGTTTTGGCTGATCTTAAGCAGTGGTGTTCACTTGAGAAGAAAGATGGGGCTGAAAGGGAGGATGATGTGAGTGCTGACATCAACAGGGGTGTGACTTCAGCGGGGACTTTACTGACAGCAAAAACCTTTTAAAAAAAATTCCAAGACCTGTGGTCTGAGCCACAAGCAGCACAGAGTGATTTATTTATTTTTAAACACTAATGCTGCCTGTAAGATTAAGCTTATCCCTAAAGGACCTTGGAAAGGGATATACAAAAGTAAATTAAATGGCTAACAAGATTTTCACTACCATCTCTCCACACAGATAGATGAAAAAAAATATTTGGTATTAATGGAAAAGTCAGAAATCTCACTGCTACCCCAGCAGACAGGGCAACGGGACAAGAAGGAAAATATTTCTCACTGAGGTGCTTTTGGACAAACGGAGCTACACACAACCCTGTTTCAGGGCCAAACCAGAAGAATCTTGATTTAGGTTTGGTCTCTTGAAAAAACAGATATTCTGAAAATACAAGTCTTGAGTGCTTAGATCACGAAAACAGACACACTTCCACTGAAGTCTGTCTGTGCCAGGTAAGGATCTGCCCTAACTATGGACTAAAATAGAAAAGAAAAAAAAATACATTGTATTTCATTACTGAAGGGATAATTAATTAACAACAGAATCATCATTTTTTAATGTACAATTCTTCTTGTAAAAGAAAAAAATATTAATCTAAATTAGCTACAAACCTGTAATAGTTGCATAGCAACTTCATAGATAGCCCTAGTAGAATCAGCTGCTTTAAATAGTATCAGATTCAGGAGGGTCACTGTGTCACACTGGTAATCCCTAGGGAAAAATTACAAGGGTGAAATAAGTAAAATTACATATGGCCTTTTAAAATTTGAATTTATTGAAGTTTAGTTTACAGGGGATATGGTATGGGATAACATTTTGAAAAGTTTCTCGAGTAACACGTACATGCAAACTGGGGTGATCTTTTCTCTTTGGGGAAGGAAAAAACCCAGTTCTACATGAAAGCACACTTTGAAAAGGAAAGTTTAAAGTTTTGAAAAATGTTGTAGTACCTGTTTTGGAACACGCTGGCTATGGCCTTAAAACAGCCAGCTGCTACCCGCTTGGAACCTGTGTAACACCGGTCTACGGCCCAGTACACGAGGTTACTCTGGTCAGGGTTGAGTTCCAAGAGCAGCATGACTGCCTCACAGCCCAGCTGGTGAACCTGTATTCCAGAAAAGAACCAACATATATTTATAAATATAGAAAAAAAAGACCAACTTACAAAAATGGTACAAAATAGGGAAATAGATATTTAATTTTAAAAAACCCAAGCAACTGCAATACACAATATCTGTTCCATTCTAAAAACAATGAGACCACAGCCTAAAATAACAACAGGTGATTCTATCAAACTGTTTAATGTTCAACTTGCATGCACAGCCGTAAATTATTGAAGCAAATAACTAGATTGCTCTACTGACTTTTTTTTCCTCAGTTCCAAGGCTACCTTGAGCTATTTACTATTTCTACTTGTCTTGCTACGAGCCGAACACTGACCTGAAAAACATCAGATAGAGAAAAGCCCACTGGAGTGTATTTTTATGCAGTCATAGCATTAGTGTGATGAAGGCTCTATCTTTTAAATCTAAAGCTTGCCTTACTAGTTAGATGTAAAGCTTGGTCTTCATAACGCCGCAGGACCCCCAGTGGTCTCTACAGTCTCACAAGGGTTCATGTCCAAAATCTTGTCTCCTTTTAATTTCTAAAAGATGTGCTTGTTACTACAACTTAACCTAGCTGATTAGTTTATAAATGATACACAAAGTTTCACTCCTTGCCATTTCCTCTTCCGTTCTGTATTGTCTGTTCTTAGACTGTGATTAGGGGCTGCCTTCCTCAACAGGGGGAATGCACATATCAAGGACAGTGCAAAAATATGCGCTACTAAAACAGCTTTGAGCTTAAGCCACTCTAAAGCATTTAGGCCAATCTGACCCCAAAACTCATTAAAGCTTATGTTGAAAGCACTGATAGTTGCAAACCAACGTTGACACTGCCTGTATTACCTTTTTATCTTGTGAATCCAATATATTATCCAGCCATTTGTATAAATAGCCATCAGATGAGAGCCCGACGTTATCTGCAACAGGGCCACAACACAGTACAGCAGACATAGCCTTTAGAAAGTAATGGACAAACAATACATTTTAATAACTTGGATACAGGAAGTGGTTTTACCAAGTTTATTAAAATATCAGAAAACTAACTTCTATTCAGGCAAGGGAGGAAGACAAGGCTAATTAAAAACTGTTTAATATCTTATTCAAGAAATTATCAAATTATCTTTTTCTCTACTCCCAAATATAAGGAACTGTCAATACTGAAATGTTGAAATATGTAACAGTTAATACCCCAGTTCACTTGTTAATGTACTTTAACATGAAGCCTTTCTCCTTAGGCAACTGAGGACTAAAGTCATGCGAAGTGAACATTTAGTAGTGATTTTAAGAAAATCGTATAGCAAGCACAATAGTTTACAGTATGGAAAAAACCTAAACTGTCATAAATACATATGTAGGCACAAGAGAAAGAGAACCAAGTTATGAACGGCAAAAAAGATGGGAAAACCACATCTAAAAAGCTCAAGTGTTAAATTTGCATTAGAAAAGTCAACCTAACAATCTGTTTCCAAAACTCAAAAGTGCTAAAATACCTTTAATGCACAGTATTGGTGTCTGTTTATTCGCATGTTCCTATCGCTGTATCTGTCCAGGGGAGTAAACATGATACTAAAAGGACCTGCCCAATGACTGAACAACATAAACAGACTGTGGCGTAGACTCTGCTGTGGAAAGACACTCCTTCTCTGGTGTACTGGAAGAAAAGCACAGAGTTAGAGACACACTCCTCTTGTCATTCTTTAAAATAAAGTACGTAAAACAGAAACAGACCCAAACAATTAATATAAAAGGAAAAAACCAATGGAAAGACACAGCATTTCAACATCGTAATAGCTGGATGCAGGTTTACTATGGTGCTGTTTAATACTGCTAGTGTACAAGAATAAGCTATTTATTAGTCTAGAGAATTTAAATGCACTGCCAACCAACAAGACTTTTGCTAAATAGAAAATTACTCATACACTTCCAAATAGTAACAAAAATCCCTCTTAAAAACTCATGCTGCTAAAGTTATATTCAAAACTGATGGCATAAATCGTTTTTTATGAAAGCATTCTGAAACTTCAGGGAAAAAGTGGATTTTTGTTTAAGTCTTTGTTTGTTTTTTTAAATGTACTGCATATTAAACACAGTCATCAGAAGTTATTAAAGCATTTTTACATACCTGGAACGTTTTGAATGATATTTGCCACTAAGGCACTAAAATGGCATCGGATATCTTTCAATGTATCAGAATCCTTTTCATTTTCTGCTTCTAGGAGTTGTCTTGTTAGATCGACATACTCAAGTAAAGTGTTGTTGAGGGAATGTGTTTCATTATCAAGGCCACCGCTTGCACTTAAAAATAAAATTTAAAAAAAATCAAATATTATGACAAATACAAGCAACGATTTTTTTAAACCACCCTTTTTTTTCTCTGGAAAAAAAAATATCTACAACCTCGTCACTGCAATATGCAATCCAAAATTGTTTCTTCATCCAGCTTCTATTTCATTGTTAAATAAAAAGCTCCAGTAAAAGCAAACTAATAATCAAGCCTCACTATCAGAAGTCACTCACCCTTCCACAGAATTAGTTCTTATACTGGGGACAAATGTTAAAAATAATAATAAAAAGCCCCAAATAACCAATCCCTCCCCCCCAAAAAAACCCCACACAATTTGTAAACTAGAAAAAATAATTACTACTACTTGACTATAGACATCTATATTACACACTGATTTTTGGGAGTCAGTCAAGATGTTCAGTCCTTCATGACATGCTATTATCAGGTAAAAGCAATTTATTCTTTTGATATATTCATTTCCAGTCTTCATTGCTTTAGCATCTGACTAGACGCCTGTACTAAACTAAATAAGGAGATTAAAGACTGCATGTGATTCAAACCTGCCCTCCTTTGAAAAAACGTTGTTAGAAGGGCAATTCCTTTCCTCTCAGCTCCCTCCACCATCTTTCCACATTTGTGCTGAAGCCAATTAAAAGCATCCCTTGCACACCAAAGGCAAGATGAGGAGGTTTACGGCAGCCCTTAGTCGCTTGCTAGCTTCCACCACAGAGTCAGACTGGCCTCAGAGAGAAAAGCTGACAAAAGTTCCAGGGTGCAGACTGTGGTTAGGAGATATTTTACATACGCTAATTAAACACCAGCGAGTACCTTAAAAGATAAGAAGGGAGAGTACAATTTTAATGGCTGCACTCTGAAAAGTCAGCACGCCACAAGGGAGAAAGGCATTTTAGCAATGCTTCTGAGGCAGCATTCTGAAATATACTGTAGTAGGCTTGCTTAAAGATCAAGAATTTCACACTGGTTATATTGCTAAGGCTAACAAATAAATGTTTAAGTATCACTGTTTAACAGAATGGGAGGAGCTAGCCTAACCGTCTCCTCGCCTACTTGCCCTTCTACAATTCCACCTGCATAGAAAAAATAATTTCTAGGAGACCTGTAAAATGTATGCCATAATTTTAAGTCTTCTTTCAAAGTGTCCTTACACAAGTAGGGTAGACTGAGGAAAAAACCCAACCCAGTTAACATTCTGTCTCCATCAGAAAGAAAAAGGTCCAGTATTAAGGAGCAGTAGCCCTCTCTGCATAGGACATGCTGACTCCAGGTGAGAAAGAATTCCAGACTGATTACAGAATAGTTGAAACTTGCGTTTTCTGATTTGCATAACTGGTGTGATGTTTGAGCACACACAAACAAGAAGGAACATGACACACT
This sequence comes from Chroicocephalus ridibundus, assembly GCF_963924245.1. Classification (NCBI taxonomy): domain Eukaryota; kingdom Metazoa; phylum Chordata; class Aves; order Charadriiformes; family Laridae; genus Chroicocephalus; species Chroicocephalus ridibundus. The sequence continues at coordinate 70,880,991 of NC_086288.1, forward strand.
GCCTGTTCAAAGCAACGTCCTGGGGAACAGTAGCATTTTAAATAAAACACAGACCACCGTGACAAAAGGTATAGGGGAGGGAGAGATTAGAAAGCCATCAAAATTCCAAGTTTTAAAAACCCATGTCTATTTATTCAGTCGTGTACTAAAACTCACTGAAGAATTTTGCATGCTTGTTATACTGGGTGTCATAAGAATACTAGTGACTTAATTCAGAAGCATAAACAACGCCTTCTCGCCAGTGCTGCCCCTACCTGTGACTAATGACACCAGCATCTGCCAACAGTTCAAATATTCGTACTAGTTGTACTCGTAAAATATCTCGACGCCTGCGCCGTTTCATGTTCTATTCAAGAGAGGAAACACAAAATTAAGTGAAGCAGACGAAAAGTGACGTATAAAACCAGTGTGGCATATAAAAGCATTATTACAGCTATATTACACCTGGCATCGATTATCAGGGGTGCCAACCTTTTAAGATGAGTTAACAAAATTGCTATCAATTTTAATAAACCAGACAATGAACGAATGTTTCCCCTGTTGTGGTTCCAAGATATACTATGTTTGCTATTATATATATTATCAAAATAATGTTTTTTTATCAGTGTCCTGTCAAAGTGCAACATAGAAAATGATGAAGTACAAACGCCAATCTTTCTACATACTTGCGTGCAAGACTGACAAAACACTACAGCCCAGTAACATTTTGCAACAGAAGTGATGTTCCTTCCCATCATCTGTATTTGATTACAAATTTATTACTAATAAGAATATGACAGTTACCACAAAAAATACTGAGTAATCATCTCTGAGTTTGTGTTTGCAGAGACTATTATTCCTACGAATACCTGCTGAGGTTTCTGAACCTTGCTGTAAAACGTGTTTGCCATCAGAAAATTTTTAGTCAGAGCAGTCAGTCAGGTGAGCTTACAGCCTTTTTCATTAAAAAAAAAGAAGAGCAAAAAAAACCACCAAAAACCCCCCAAACAACAAAGTTGGTAGACGATAGAATGCAATTCTATGTCTTAGGTACTACTACTTGTGGGCATGTTATTGATGATATAACAAAGTAACAACTGTGCAAAACTATGCTTAGGTAAAAAGAACTAAAAGAATGTGGAAAAGGTTATGTTAATGTTTTCAGCATTTGAAACAAAACCTATTTGCTACAGGAATAATAGCTCAAAACAAACACAAAGCTCTTCTAATGTAAACACTTCACAGTCATTTTAAAAAGTAACATCTCACCTTTCTATCTAGTATTATTGACAGTTTTTAGGTGCAGAAATTAAAGAACATAACTAACATTTATTTCCTACCATTAGTGAGAAGACAGTTAGAACTGTGTACTGAATATAGGGGAAAATATCTAATTACCTCTGGCCTTCTTTCAAGTGCTTCCTTAATTATAGGATGTAATTCTTCTATGAGTTCCCTGAATTAAAATAAAAGAATTAAAAGGACAGAAACAACCATTAAATTAACAACTCAACTGAAAGGTATTTCACAGCAACTAGCGTTACAATAGAAGTTAAAATACCCTCAGGTTTTCGTACTTTACCTGTAGCTTTCTGAAATAAATGAGCATTTTAAAGGCATGTTTCCCAGCAAGATATTTTCCTAATTTAAAGGCAGACTACCAAACGCATGTCTCAATAATTACCACTAGATTTGCATTCACCAAGTAGTATGGCATATTTCTATCACAGATGATCTTCATTTACTTTCATATTCAGGGTTTAACAAAGCTTTATGGTTCAAACAGATATTATTAGGGGGGAGGAAAAAAAAAAACACAACTATGTTGGCAGCTTATCATACAATGCTTTTTGAGTGTCACGATGCATTTAGCTGTTAATAAAGATTGTTTCTTTAAGGCTGATATGCTGACAGAAGTCAGACTAATCTCTTTGAAAACTGAAAAGCAAATGCTCTGCCGCTGTGGTTACATCTCCTATTTGCTCTGAAGTTCCACAGTCTTTATTACTACCCAGTTCCTTCTGCCAAACTAGGAGTCTCTTACAACTCCCAAAAGGGGGCGAAGGAAAGGGGAAGGAGATCAGTAGTACGGATCTACACAGACAAAACGCTGAAGTAAAAACACGTTGGTTTTACTTTAACATTTGTTAGCATAGTAACTACCACCTCCACTTCAGATTTGTTGGAAGTGTTACACATTTTTCTACTTCTTCTGCTATTGTAATTCAGATGCGTCAAAAGCATAAACCTCTTCAAGCTTTCACGGTAAATGACTGACCCCTCTGTTACATCATTCCAAGGGTCTCCTTCAGAAAATGGGTCCGGGTGATCAGAAAGCTGCACAAACTTTTGTGGTGTGCTCAGTCACACGAGACTTAAGAGACTTGAGCATGGTTAGGGCTTGTTTCATACTTTCTTTCAAACAGAAAACACAAAAAAGAATTTGGAAGATTTTTTTTGGTGCTAAAACAAAAGCAAGAAATCAGTGCAGAGCTGCAATGTTGACGGGTGGGCTACAGCTAGCATCTGGTGTGAGTATGCACATCAGGCAGAGGAAAAAAGCTAGTCCTCAGAAACAAAACATAAAATTCAGAATAAAAAAAAAATGAGAAGACTGCTGAGAATCAGATATGCTTCTTTTTTAAGTTTGCTGAATGAATTGTTTCCAGTTTAGAAAACAAGCATTTCTGGTGAAATCCTTTCTGAAAGCATTTTCTAGACTTGTATAGCACAATTATGATTTATACTGTTCAGCAGATCTTCAGGGTCATGGGACCAAGTCTTGCTTTACTCCTGGTTAGGAGAGTAAAGTCAGATATGATATAAAATTAGAAGATTATCAAAGGAGTAAAACAGAATACTATAACTTGGGACCTGGCATTACAGTTTCAAATACATCTTTGGCTCTTCATCTGCCATAATATGGGACACAAGTGATTTCTCCCTCTTCATCCATCCTCCATAAAGAGAGAGCTGTCAGTTGAGGACAGTGGCATTTTAAAACTCATGGCTTCCTGGCATAGAGCTGCCTTTCCATCTCAGTGGATTTCTAATACACATCCACGGGTCAGAACAATAGACCTGAAGTAAATTTCCGTTGAGGTAGGAATGCCACGATGGCTCAACAGACCATTTTGAATTCGACATTTATCTAAAGACTTGTCACAGTAGGGTAACCAAAAGTTTTGCATTATGAGCTGAATCCAGGTATGTCGAACACGATGTATGAAATTAAACTGACAGAACAAGTGACTTGGCGCAGATTTAATTCTGCTACAGTAGATCACAGTTACCATCACCCAAACTAATCCACGTGGACTTGTCATTGGTACAACGTATGAGAAAGGTGTATTAGTTATGAAGTTAGAGGAGGTTTACTCAGAAGAAAAAGAAAAGGGGGGAGAGGGATGTGCCACAAATGTCAGAAGCTTCAGTACTAGTCAGAAAACAGTTGTAACTGGGTTTTTTTTATAGCTTGATCCAACAATCTCTTTTTAGAGTACAGTTATCATGAAACTCCTACACACAAAGAGCTCAGAAACATATGTTTGTTGGCAATACCAATAAGGAGAGTTTAGTAACTCCTACAAACATGGTTATAATTAACATTTCAAACGTTAATAGTCTACACAGCCTGTTCTTTCATATAAGGGCAGCCTTTAATATCAATAAAAGGCAGCCATTTATTGTTTCAACTAACTTCTTTTTCTTTATGCAGACATGACCTCTACATAAAATTATTTCAACCTCTAAGAATCTTTATGACACCACTAAATGCTAGAAAAGACAACGGTAATCAGTTTTCACAGCTTTTTCAAAATTCTTAAAAGAAAAAAAAGCAAACCTTTTTTTTTTTTTTTGAGCTCTGATTCCCCAGCTTTGTAATCAATTAGCATAAAAACAGATGTAACACAACAGTTACCTAAAAGCTCCTGGGTTGGTCCTGCCAAGTCCCAGCACAAGGGATTCCGTAATTTCCATGCTCTCAGAGCGCATCATCGGAACTATGTGCTTAAACAGGGAGGAAGGGGATGGAATGCCAATGATCTAAGAAGAAAACCGGAATAAAACAGAACAAAGTAGTTACCAACCAATCAGGTGGTGTGACATTAAAACATCTGCTGTAATTTTACAGTCTTCTCACACTGATTAGTGACTTAAAATGATAATAATGAAATTTTTGATCTTTGACACGGAAAAAGACTTTCTGAAATAATGAAGTAGTATTAACTACCTCTCCACTCCTTGTATAATTGAATTTTCATTGTCAGATGACAATGAACGCCTCAATGTGATAAGCAGACGTTTTGCATGTTTAGTGTATCTGCCCCTCCTTGGGAGAAGAAGCAGACTTCTGGCGTCCAACTCCGAAGAGTCCGTTGCAGCTCTCAAAAAGAACAAAGATTTCAGTCTACAGTTTCTCAGATTTAGGGAAAGGATCTTGGTAACAAACAAGTGGAATAAGCTGCTTCTGCCAAAAATCTGCTGCATAGTCCATGAGCTATCTTCACCTCTACTGTACCTTCTGCAGGAAGCCAAAAAGGAGTGCCAAAAATAAGCAAAGAAGAAGCAAAAGGAAAAAAAAAAAATCTGCAGGTGATATGAACCAAAGAAAACTGTCTGTGGTTGGGAAAAATGCAACATCATGCCTGAATAGGTCACTGCTTCAGTTACCGAAGTGAGAGGCTAGCTGCTCAGAACTGCAGAAGTTTACTGACAGCAAAAAAAACCCAACCCTTAATAGTAAACAAAACACTTCTTCATTACTACTAGATAAGACTTTGAGATTGGGTTAATGTTTTCATGACGTGATTAGATTTTGCCTTCAAAAACATAAGCAGAAAGCCTCTACAGCACGTACAAGGAGAAACAAACTGAAACGCTATCCTAAACAAATGAAAAAGAAATGTATACTAAAATATGTTTTAAATTACACCATTTTCTAAAAATCATGATAGTTATTATAACCCTCAGGTGCTTCTACTTCAAATAATTTACAGTAAGCGTAAGAAGAACCTACTCTTGAATCAATGCTATAACCACTGTCAGGAGTAGACGCCAGCGTCTCAGGAGGGGAACATCTCACAGAGCCTGTGGAGGTGGAGGAGTTTGAAGAAGATGCTGCACTGCAGCAAAGAATCAGGTAGTTTCTCCAGAGCCCAATATAGGAGTCACTGCTCGTAGTAGTATTCACTTTCTTTGCATTGATAGGGCTGCTATTAAAAAAATAAAATAAAAAAAGAACGCTCAGTATAGTAAATAAAGCTTACCAGGTTTCACTTTGTTTTCCTACTGAATTTATTTTTCAATTACGTATGTGCCATTGCTTCCAAAATTGTTAACATGGTAAACTCTGAATAAATTGTTTGGAATAGACCATCAACAATGTATGCTTCTATAGTCAAATCTGTTAACTACAATATGGCCAAAGGCATGAATTAATTAATTTTTTACAGCAGATAACCTTTTTCCTAGAGAGAACTGCTTTAATTTTTCTTATATAAAGTTGAATTAAAGTCACAGAAAATATTAACATTTGTCACCTCCCTGAAACATAAAAACATTACAATGATGACAAATCTTGAAAGAATACACAATATAATATATTGTATTGTACTTTAGAAATTAACTTACTTTATATCCACTTGTGGAGACAGCAGTTGGAGTCTGGTATAAGCAAACGTCCAAGCATAGCTTACAGCTGTCGGGCAGTGTTTTGGAAGATTTTCCTGTTTCATAAAACTTGAGAGGCTTATAATCCACGGATCTTGGCCTTGAGTCACATGTGCAAATATCCATATATGTGATGGACTGACCACATCAAACTGGTGGCTGATTGGGGACGAATTCCAGTCAGCCAGAGTCTGTAAATCTATTGAACTGGGACAGTACAGTAAAGTAGTCTGTGTGCATAAAAAAAGAGAACAAGGCAATATTTAATATCCATGCATATTAAGTAATTATCCCTTCATTATTAAATATATAATAAAAGCAGTGTCAAAACCACACTTGTAATAGACAAAACACATTACTTAATTTACGATTTTTTTTACAGAAGTTCCCAATGTGAACAGTTATACAAACATGCTGTTTGGGAAGGAACTGGATATTAGGAAACAGTAAATTCTAGAAAAAGACTCTTTCACTCACGATGACTTTATTTTTCCAGGAGATTCCAGACTCTAAAAGCCTTACACCTGAATTCCAACTTGTTTCCTAAACCTAAAATCAGAAGAGCTTTTCCTTGATACTTAAGAGTTAATGATAAATATATAAATATGGAATTCAGTTGTCATTCATTGATAGTTATAGCTTTCGTCATGGATAAAGGACACAATGACTCTTAAGACACTGTATCGCTGCAGAAAAACGCAGTGGTCTTTGCTTCAAAGAAACTGTAATCCATGAGCAAGATGAGAAAAAATAGATAGAGATATATCTGGCTGTGTGTATGTGGTAGTCATAACAACACACTACTGATCAGAAAGCGTACAATGGTGGCATCAGCCTCATAACATCCCTCAAGATATTTGAGATTTGGGGTTTTGGTTTGGTTTGTTGGTTGGGTTTGTTTGATTGTTTTTCAAGGTGATAAATTGCTGATAAAGTTAGCATGAACACAGTGACACTATCATTTAAAATATATACGATTTATTTGGGACAGTTTTGCAGAATTACCTCGTCTTACATCCAACTTAACATAAAAACTCTCCTACCTGGTCAGCCCCAGTGAGATGTATGAAACTCTCCAGGAGAGTGGCACTTAGTCTGTCCATTACATCTATAGCCAACTCATCTTCACTCTACAAAAGATAAAACACGTAACAAAATGCTCAAAGAAAGTGAAGATAAAAGCAGTTTCATTAAGCAGTCACAAGAACGGGTCATCAATTCTTACCTTAGAAATTTCTAAAACTGTGAACAAGGCCCTTATTTCTCTGAGAACGCTGACAGCTAATCTCCTGGTGGCGGGCCTTGTGCTGCAAAGGATGACCAGAGCAAAGCCTTCCACCACGTGAAATACACTGGAATAAAGGTTCCTCTCCAGAGGAAGGGTATGGGCAGCCCCATTGGATACACCACGCTAAGAAAAAGATCACAGAAGTTAAGCAAATTAAGAAAAAAGTAAACACAACCAAACTATAGTTCCATTATTGGCGATGGTAGAATTAATCATCAAGTATTTAAATCTTGTTTGGCTACTAGTCAAATTTTGCATTATGAGAATGACACAATACCAGTGACTGTTTTTTTAGTACCTCTCTGAATTCAGTCCAAACAAATATCACAAGAAAGTCTTACTTATTTCACTTTCTCACGAGAATGATGCAGCGAGGGTGAAATTAAAAATAAATAGGTAATACTCTTACGCATAGGATTGTATAAAATTTAATTATTTGAACCCATTCTGTTTGCTAGTAAAAAATAGTCCTTTTTTCTAGTTCTACTGTTTAAGTACTCCTACTTAATATATTTCCAGTTACACGTGATGACTTTTAATGGAAGCAAAAATGTGGCCATAAATTAGTGTTTAGGTAATACTTAATAATATTAAAGTAATTTTTTGGCAACAATGCTGATTTAAAATAATAGGTCTAAAAATCTTCATGCAATGTAAAAGGTAAGTGGATTTTTTAATCACTTAACAAAACCAATAATGCTTACTGATAAAATTGTATGCAGATTCATAGATTCAAACCACGTTTTAACATCAAAAGACCTTATTTAGAAATACCTGAGAATCTTGGTTCTTATTGTGCATTTGGGCTGCTTGTTTCCACTGATTTATGAGCTGCACTAACATTTTTACTGCATTGTCAAGAAGCGTTGGGTGGATGTCAGTCACTTCACGCACAATAAAATATACAAATCCTGAAAGAACATCTTCCCGCCAATCTGGAAAATCAAGCATTAATGCTTGGAGAGTATTGAAAGCCAAGGCACGAAGTTCTTCATCCATATGAATTGTCAGCCTGTTTAGAAAAAATACCGGTATCATCACCCTAGATTGGCATACTCTTAACCAGCCTTTATAAATTAAAGTTTGGTGTTAACTCTTCCTTCTTTACTGTACAACGTAGAATACTCCCACACATACGCATTTTCTGCACTGAATAAATCTGAAACTGGCTACTAACAGAAGGCGCTACTACTATAGCAAAATAATTCAAGACTCCACAGAACTTAGTATAAACAAATAATTTTCAAGAGAGATGGTCAAGTCTTTCATCCAGGCACATCTCCGCACGCATCTGAGCAACCACCTCAGAGCTCAGTAGGCAGGCACCCTGTGAGGTACAGGTTATTTTCTTCAACTTGAAATTGAATAGAAGTGATTATTTTTGTAGATAAAGCAGCTTTACTTTGGATATGAGAAAAACTCGCAAAAAAACCCTTTACATATATACTTGAGAATATGTCTCAGGGCACTCTGGTAGAAGACAGTTATCCAGGACTGTATCACTACTTAACGCTTTGTGTCTTTTATGTGATTTTTGACACTGAAGAAAAAGCGTTAGAAAAATCTTATTCTCTCACATCATTACTAACTTTTTATATATATATATATATATAAAAATCAGCAAAGCTTTCAAAGCTAAAAGCTATCATGTGTTTCTGCACCACGACCATTCTTGTATTAAAAAATTGAAAAATTAGGAAGAGGAACGTTTATCACTGTAGTAATCCATAAAGACTGTCTGCATGTACCACAACCACATATTCTCACTGAATGCTCAGTTTACCCACCTGCAAACACCTGGCTGCCCAGTTGTCTTAACTACTTATCAGTACTGATAAAGTACATTCTATTTAAATTAAGATAAGAAATGGAAGAATGTGGGTAGTGTTGGATCAGAAAAATGGAAAAAAGGAAGCAGGGATAGTAAAGAACAAGAAAAAAAAGTATCCTGTGCCTGTCTCACATTTTGGTAATGTCAAACAAGAATATCTTTATGATAACTTACAGTATTAGCAATAGGAAGAAAAAAAATAAAATAAAAAAGGGGAAAATAGTATGACATTAACAAAAAGATAAGTTCAAAAAAACGAAGCAACAGAAATACTTTTCAAAGAATTCTCTCTAAAAATAAGTGCAAGATCTGCAGGATAAATTTATCTCCTGTTACTCTGGCCAGGAACACCTGACCAGCTGCAGAAGGCAGGCAGGACCAGGAATAACAGCTTCTGTATGCACTGGACTCACACACATCGTGCACTGACAAACTCTTACACACACAGCATTTAAAAAGGAACAACACTAAGGGCAGAATTTCATTTCCCTTACCTTGCAAGCAATTCAATGAGGTCAGTCCTGCTCATGCCATCTGGAATCAGTCTTGGGATAGCAGCAATACAAGTTCTAAACAAATCTATCTTAGGTTTTCTCTCACCCCTGTAAGAACAGTTTATCAACAACAAAACAACAGAAAAATCTGCTTTATTACACCAGAAATATTTTCAATGTTGTGTCAAAACTAAGCAGCTAATAAATTTTTTTATAATTAATTAATGAGATTAACATTCATTTAACAGTGAAGTAAAAAGCCAACAACTGTAATGCATTAATGATGGCATCTGCAACGTTACAGCGTAAAAAGGATATGACATAACTGTGACAGGGAAAATATCGTAATTTAGTACATACGTAATCATGTCTTCAGGTTCTTTATTGGACATCTGCACACTAGTCATGCACATGGGCCTTCCAACTTCTTTGTCCAAATGCCTAAGAATGCTATCTAGCGCTTTTCTGACTTGAGGGTAGTATATGGACATTCCTGAAAAGCCAAAGAGTTCTGATCACCTCTTTCATTTGTTCTCATTTAATTTTCACATTTTTATTTACATATTTGCCACTTATTTAGCTTAGGACAAATTTCAAAAAGATGACAGGATGACAGGAAACACACACTTAAAGTGTCAAAAGAAATGCATGTTAAATGAGTAGTAGGAGGTATTATACAAAAGTAGAAGTTTCTTTCAGAAAGAACATAAACAAGGAAGCAACCATCAGTTGCTTTTCTGTTTTCTCAATCACAAGCATTTTTGTTCTAGTTTAAATTTTACACGTTGAAACAGTTCTTCAGAGACGACTACCTCACCCACAGAAGATCAATACAGTACAGGGATCAAAAGTGTCTTACTCCACTTCAGCCATGGGACATTTGGGACGTTCTGGAGTGACATTGTGCTGGTTTTGGCTGAGATAGTTAATTTTCTTCCTAGTAGTTAATATGGGGCTATGTTTTGAATTTGTTCTGTGTTGACAATTCAGGGATGTTTTAGTTATTGCTGGGCAGTGCTTACACAGAGTCAAGGCCTTTTCTGCTCCTCACACCACCACACCAGTGAGTAGGCTGGGGGTGCGCAAGAAGTTGGGAGGGGACACAGCCAGGACAGATGACCCCAACTGATCAAAGGGATATTCCATGCCATGTGAAGCCATTATCAGTATATAAAAGCTGGGGGAAGAAGAAGGAAGGGGGAAAGTTTGGAGTGATGGCATTTTGTCTTCCCCAGTAACCATTACTGAACACCTGCCTGCCGATGGGAAGCAGTGAATGAATTCCTTGTCTTGCTTTGCTTGCATGCACAGCTTTTGCTTTAGCTATTAAACTGTCTTTATCTCGTTCCACGAGTTTTCTCACTTTTATGCTTCTGACTCTCTCTCCCATTCCATGGGGGATGAGTGAGTGAGTGGCTGTGTGGTACTAGTTGCTGACTGGGGTTAAACGACGACAGACATCAAGGGATCAAAAACTGTCATGCTATTTACCACACTAATTGCACTCGGGCTTCTTTGTGCTAATTGGCAGTGCCAAACACTTCAAAAAAAGCCATGGATTTGGTCTCAGACACCAGAAGGTCAATATTGTCTAGCAGCCCTTTCTAAAGAATCAAAGCAATACTCTTAAAATAGACTATCATTAGATTCTCACTAACAATTAAAATAAATACAGAAATAAAGTTACGCAAATGTACTGCTTAAGAATAATTAAAAATATATATATGCACATATCGGAATGCCAACTTAAAAAAAGAATACAACAGACCTATAACTTTTGCTTCCTCATCTGTCAGCGTTTTATTAAGGAAAATTTTCTTCACGCGCAGAGTATTTCCTGAGGGAAGAACAACTCCTGTTGTTGGCATTGGTGGTTCACCATCTTTCTGCTGCAAGCTATCTGCTATGACAAGGAAGACTCTGAGGCCGATATTCATCCTCTTCAATAGCAAAAAAGGGAAGAAAAAAGAAAGAGAAAACACAGAAGAAATTGTAACATTAACGTAACACAGACGAGGCAAAACACGAATTGCATTTTTCCTCTCTTTACGGTTCCAGTAGGACTGGCATTATTTAAATGTTACATATTAGGGTAATGAAAGCAACAAGAATAAAGTTTAAGCCTTCGGTGCCTCCCCACAACTCTGATTCCAGTTAACTGACTTGACACAGGCTAACTGAGATACCAAATATTTTATAGTACAGACACTAGAGGACTTCATGTGAATCTCGAGTATGACGCACTGAAGACTGACATTGCTTAAACATCTCATCTGTTAGATGACATTGTGTCTTGAACCATAAGAGCTAGGTATGACTTCCCTGAAAAAAGGCTTTACAGTTATACTGTAACAAAAGTTCCCACATACTTACTGAAATTGTTGTTGCAATGAGTCTGACCTGTAGTGCTGCTGCTGGCTTACTCACCAGGAATGAAACAGCAACTGTGCACAACTACAATTTCTTCTTTAGTTTTAGTAGAACACCCCTTCAGATATTCATTAAACTGCTTTCGCCCCGGCTCAAAAACAGTTAACCACTTTCCCTCAAAAAATCCCCCAATCCCCTGTTCTCACTGCATGCAAGTAATGAGCTTTTTTTACCTCTGGATTAATAGTGAAGGTTTTAGGTGATTTTCCAACACTAAGAAGATCAAATATTATTTCTTTCATTGCAAAATCCAAACGTTCCTATAAAGGAAAACAGATTGATATGATTATCTCTTTTCTGTTAATATGCATAGTTTAATATCTTGGCTTTGCACAGGTGCTGGGTATCATGTCTTAAACGTTTAAAAAAATAATTAAAAAGTTTAAAAAAAACATTCCTTTTTTCCTATTTCTTCCTATGACTTCATGTTCTTTTTTAAATATAGCACAATTCAACACAGCTCATCCCCTGATATGGTTGAACCATTTCTCCTGAAAAAATTCCCAGACACTTATGCTCAGGTCAAACACATTTCTACAGGTGAGATGAACTGTTTTAGACAATTAAAAATTAGTGATAAAAAGAGGAGCCCCAGGAAATAAGTATAAACAGTGAAGGGTTGTGTGTCCTGCCTCATCACTGTATGACCAGAAGCAAATCATTTTGGAAGCTGAAGCACAAACTATCTGTAAGGAAAACATGTCTTTAATCTATAAGGTTATAGATGGATGAGAGTTTATCTAGTGAGGTCACATCCAGAGTTTTGATATTAGGACAACAGAAGCACCTAAAATAATATAAATCATAGTGCAGTACTAACTACACACTACTGCATGTATTGCATATTTTTTCTGTCTACAGAGGCTAGCCTCCAGGCCAAATATACGTGGATATTTCTGTTTGAATGTTTTATCCCTTATAAAAATATAATGGAATATACTAATTATATTAGTGTATTTATATGTATACACACACACATCCACAACAGTGCAATACAAATGTAAATGTTAATCATCATAATGTTCATACACAACAGTTACTGAAGTTTAAGTAAAATAATTTTGCCACTAGTAGAAAGAGAATGAGTCATTTCATTTGTTAGACATATTTGGGAAAATTCTATTCAAGGTATAAGACCATTAATTCAGTGGAAATATTTCAAAAACTACCCTTAAATTTACGTTTCTTCCAAATAATGTTCAAATAATGCTATTCTTATAGCTCTACCTAGAGGTATTCTTACCTGAGCAATGAACTGAATAATCTTCACAAATATATTCAGAGGTGTGTCTCGTGGGACCACACTACGTGATCCTTTTGGAAAAAGTGCTGATACAATGCTCATGAGACGGCTACAAGAATTTAAAAACAAAAAAAAAAGCCTTTTAAAAGTAACTTTTTATAATAGCATAGATGTTACAGTTCAAATCTGGAAGAGTGTAGGGGGGTTACTACTAAATTACATAGAAACATATGACGGACAGGACCACCCACAGAAGGTACAGCCCTCTACTGTCACAGGCAACAGCATCATGGGTTCATTTCTAAAGTGACCAAGTTCCTGCTTTAAACTAGTTAGTAATAAGTCAGGAGAAAGGGCAAGATCTGAATGACTATTCCAAATTGTCACGATGCTAATTTATAAAGAAAACCTTTTCATTTCCAGCGCATACTTAGTGATGGCCACTTCATACCCTATTTGTTCTGGTACCAAAAGTGCCTTTTAACTTTAATAACTTTCCTGCTTTTTATCTCTCTGCCCTCTTCTATCCCTGCAAAGACAACCGCAGACTCTATTCTCTCCTCGTCAAAGTAACCAAGTTCTTTTGTTTTTCTCTATTAAGATGAAGTCTTTGTTCCCCGGTTTACCTGCCTAGACCATCCCTGAGCTGGCTTCAAGATGTCTTCTGATATCACTAGGGGGGAAAAAACCCCACCAATCAACAGTTTAAAATCCTTCACACAATGAACTTACCTTTGAGTTACAGTGTTGCTTTCACATTTTATTCTAATAACATAAACCCACAATAACCTATACAAAGATTCCAGTGCAACTCGGGACATTTTGGGATCTTTATTCTGTAAAATAAATGAAAAATATAGTTACTGTTGCCTGTGAGACACTCAGAAAATTCTATTATTGCTCTTTTGACTTTTGAGAATATTTTCATTTTTTAACAATTCAAACTGATGTTTAATACTGACTACAAGTTTCAATATGTTTTTATGAAAAAAACCACCCTATATTGCATATTTCCAATGCTACCTGAATATTTAACTAGTAATTCCAGGCTACTTTAGGCGTCTTTCACTCTGGGAGCAGAGGAGTAACTAAAAAGCACATACTCCTCTTGAGATGAACACCAAGGGTGTATTGCTTCCAAGAACTTTTCTCAGAAAGCCGTTGGTAACGAACACCTACTTTATAGCAAACTAACTTATAGTTTGTCTAAAACATCGGAGTAGCTGCTTTGGATCAGGGACAAAGTCTAAGTCCATCATTCAGTTTACGACAGCAGACAGTAGCAGGAGCAGAAGAAAAGAATGCAAAACAGGGCAGGCACACAAGGCACACAAGGATGCGTCTCTGGGCAAGCACTCCAGGCTTCGCCCAACTTCACCATTTCCCGTGGGATGTATTAGTGTTCACTTACTTCCAATGGATTTTTACCGTAACAATTAAGCTAGCTGGACGAGGCTTTGAGCAGCCTGGTCTAGTGGGAGGTGTCCCTGCCCACGGCAGGGGGGTTGGAACTAGATGATCCTTCAGGTCCCTTCCAACCTGAACCATTCTATGATTCGATGATTTTTCTTGAATTAACAGAAAGTCTTGTGGCATAATTCAGCTTAAATTATGCACTGTGTGAAAAACAATTATTTTTTGTCTTAAAGCTGCTACTAGAAGTTTAGCTTTGCTCCTCCGAGCTCTTAAACTGTGAAAACCAGTAACTAACTAACATTCTTAGTACCAACTCCAGCAATCCCTCCAGCAATACCAACTAGGGATTCTTGGTGCATTTATAATCATGAAGTATCCAGCAAGATTCTGGACATGTATGAGGTTATCAGCAGAATAAATGATTCCCAGTTGTCATATTTTTAGGCATTCTCTAAATTTAAACTAAAAGATAAAAAGACAAAAACCACTAAGCAAAAAACCCCAAACAAAATCAACACAAAACCAACAAAAGAACCCTCAAAACACACCTTCCCCATCTCCAGTGAAGTCTCTCTGTTTCAAGACGTATCTATATGATGGCTTGAATCTATCTAATTTCACATGTTGTGGCCTCTACCACAAGCCAAGGAGTCAAAAGCAGAGCACTCTGTCCTCCCAGGACAAGTGGAGGGCAATTTCACAAAGGGTATAAATGGATCTAAGACCATAGTGTTTAAAAAGAGATGGTCGCATCCTTGGTTCCCTCCTCCGCTACCTCACTGCTCCCTTTGCATTGACCCTAGCAATAAGAAAGTCCAACTCACACCTGTAAATCGATCCAAATAATTTCATGGCCATGTCTGTGCAACAGACTATGCAAAGGAGGGTAATTTGGATGGCTTTAACACCGGTAGGTTGGGACTATTGGATTTGGCAGCACCTTATTTAAGAAAGGCTAAAAGCTTATCACAAAATCACAGAGTCAAAAGTGGTATTGCACAGACAAATAACATACACGACTGCTTATCAGAATATTAGAGGGAATAATTTAACCCAGTCTGTGTCAGCTCTACCCTCCCTTCATGCTCACCAATGTGATCCTGCCATCGCCTCTGAATTAGCACACCTGCAACTAACACTGGTGGGTAGATTTAGGAAGGTGATTCGGACAAAACGTCCCTGGTTAGTATTCAGATAACCGTCCCACAGTCCAGTTAATTTACAGCAATGCTACTGTGAGGAAGAAGCAAACACTCGCAATTGTACAGGAGGGTGAGACTGTGATAGATTTGATTTTAATCAACTTAAACAGCAAAACCCCATTATATTATTACTCATCACATTTAACCTACAGGCCAACAGTTCTTGATGTTCAAAGTAGGCTGGTGAATTTATCAGTACACGCATTATCAAAGTCTATCCAAAATGCGGTGTCTAGAACTGAGTAATGCTTCAATTTTCTTATTTCTGATATTCCAAAAGGAAGCTTAATTTACAGGTCCAGAAGAAAAAAAAAATTACTGTTGACTTTCAAACATCTAATCAAAACAATGGTATAGGTAGCAGATTTTTTACAATGTGTTAACAACATTCCATCTGTTTATCTGTTTTAGTGGTTTATCATCCAATATAGCTACTTCTGCTAAGTTTGCCTGTTAGAAAAAAAAAAAAAGGCGGCATTTACCTTTTAAAAAGGGTTACAAAATAAATACAACGATAATTCTAATTTCTTAAGCATTGAAAAATTTATTTATCTCTTCCTATAACTAGGAACTAAACAAATACGCTAGAAGAATATGGCTTTTTCTGTCTTATTGTGGCACACCTTATATCCTTGGTGTTAATATGTCAGTATTTCTTTTTCTCTTTGAGACTATTGCAACTAGAAGACAGTGTATATGACTGTGCAGTTCACCAACCTGGCTGAATTTCAGCCTCTTTAGCTGACGCCTGACAGATTTTAAAGCACTCTATCTGTTTGGGTTTTTTCAAACACACTTTTGTTTAAAATCCTAAAACTTTTGTTATAAATTTTATCAGCAGACTGTGCAATAAGCTGTCAAGAACTGTATTCGGTTACAAAACCAAAAAAGCAAGAGCAAATCTACAGTGTTCTTACATGACACATCAAGACGAGTCAATGAAAGATTATCTCAATGAAGGCAAGAAACAAAATAGCATTTTTTCCATGTTAGTCAAATGTAGTCACTTACTGAAGAAAGTACTTTTTAATACTGATGTTAAACTTTTCTTCTGTTCTGAACTAAAACAATTTCTACTTTTTAAAACCTGCAAAACCAACAGTGTAAAAGTCTTTCAAGTTAGTGCACTGCAAGTTGTTACAGTAAATCAGTTTCACATTTTTTTATTGTGAAAATGTTTTCAAGTTTGCTCGCATGCAAGACACTTTTTGAAATGAATTAAAGAAAAAAATCATACATCTGAATAGGTAGTCTACTTCCAGTGGAAACATGCACTGCTGTTCAGGGAAACCAGCTGTGATATTGATACTCAATTTCACAGAGCCACATTTTCACCCCCAAGGAAAAACTGATATTAGATAATTTTCTGATCTTTCTCCTTTACTCCCTGGCAAGAAAAAAAGATCTTTGAAACATTAGCTATTCTTAGTCCTGTTGCTTCTTAACAGTACTAGCAGCAATTTTACAAAGAAAGGAAAGCACAAAATACAACAATTAACATAAAAAACCAAAGCAAAGTATTTACATGAGACAAAGCAACGTTTCACTGAGTTATAACAACGTATTAACTCACCTGCAGTGTTTCTATTTGTTTTCTGATACTGTTGTTAGATGGCATCTAAATAAAGCAATGTGAGACAGCAAAACATAACAAACATGAGAATGGAAGGCACATGCATGTTAGATGAAAAAAAGCACAAAACCAACAGGTAGCTGACTAGTAAGGACTCTATTCAGTAGAAATACAGGTTTTGCTACAGTGGTAGAAAAAGTTCCTGCAACTTTGAAGGTTTTGTGGTAACAGACGCTAAAGTTAAACTATGAAAAAATAATTATTCTTTTCTACCCAACAGTGGTGCAGAATGATAGACACTTTTCTCTCCCATTTCAGCAGCTTTCTTAAATGTTCCTTCCTCTCCCTGGAAGAGGTGGTAAGGATACCACAACAACTCAGCTTCATCCAAGAACCTATCAGCTTTCTGACAAACCTGCTAGAATTAGTCTATCTACTCAATACTAGTCAAAAATTAAGCAAAATGTTTACAGTAGTGACCCAGTGTTACCATCTGCTGAACAAATTCAGAATTTTGCCTATGCTACAGTGTGTAAAAAAATGCCCTGCTGGGTTTAGTGCTGGAAATAGCATCCCAACTGCTTTGTGGGACAAGGCCAGCGATATGTATGACAAGAAACCTGGAGGTGTTCAAGGCCAGGTTGGATGGGGCTTTGAGCAGCCTGGTCTAGTGGGAGGTGTCCCTGCCCACGGCAGGGGGTTGGAACTAGATGATCTTTAAGGTTCCTTCCAACCCAAACCATTCCAAGATTCCATGAAACATCCTTTGGTACACTCCTGGTCTAAACTGACTCTTACAACTCACTTATCCTCTGTTTGCATCGGTCCAGGCCCCTCGGCTTCCTCCTTCCAGCAAGGCTAGGATGTTCTCCCCATACGATAAGCCTGCTTCAAGGGTAACTAAAGGTAGCGTGCACTGAAACCCAGTACAAAGAGTTTACAACGGCAGTAAATATTGCTAGTACTGGATTGGGGCGCAGAGCACCCTCAGGAGCATTATCAAGCACAACACAGTACCGAAATGCTGCAGGGTAGGGCAGGGTATGCGAAGATATGAGCTTTCACATCATGGCAAATTGCTTATTTTTGTCACCAAAGTGTGACCACATGGTGTTCATTGCTAGGTAAGAGTTTGCACTGGGCAGTCACTAGGGAATAACATGAGCACCATGAACCCATGACCTACGGTACCTCTTGGCAACTTGCTAACGGGCCTGTATGCTTCATAGAATATCCCTGCGACACAGTCTACGTGGTGTCATTATTTCAATCATTAATTTGTTAATTTTAACTAATACAGTAGGGTTGGATGAACCTTTTCAGTACTCTGAAGTATCTCCCAGTAACTCTCAAAATTAAATAACAAAGACACTAGAGACAACAGATTTGGAATCCTTATTGCATTTTACGTATTTAGGTAACTGCAAATAAAATAACTTTAGTCATTAGGAAATCAGGAAGGAAAATGGGGAAGGGGAAATCTGAAAGACTAAACTGCTGTGAAATTCAGATTTATAAATTAATGAGATTACTTATTACAGAGTGCATGCATTTAATTAGCTTCAGAAACAAAGGAACACATTAATTCATAAGACACATGAGGACAGTGGGGGTGTATTTTTCAAGATTAATCTCAACAGAGTTTCTGAACAAGGTAGGCAACCCAAAAAACCAATAGTATTTGGTGGGCTAAATTCAACCAAGCCATAAAATATCCTAAATAATTAATTGATGACACAGCATCATAACACTGCAAATTCTGAATTGCAGAAATTCATATGTAGAATTTCTGCTGAATAGAGCCTTACAGTATTTGTGTTAAGCTGTTAGTGGTTAACAAAACTAAGTAAAATATAAAATGCATGCTCAGCAACTACCAGTTAAACTCACTGGCATTTATAGTTTTAATACATCCATTATCAGCAATGGACGTTATGCCAGAAAAATGCAACTCCTAGGTTGTAAGAAATTTTTTTTTAAGCTTTAAAAACAAAAGCAAAAGCAGCCTCCATAAGCAAAATAAACAACAAAACAAAAATCAAGGCAAATATTGCAAAAGAACTGCAATGTTAGATGAAAAATATACAAAAAAACAACAAGCAACAGAAAAGTCTGAAAGATGTCATGAAAACAAAATGACCCTTAAAAAACAGTCCAAGCAGCTAAACCTGTTTCCATTTGACTTCATGCTGGTTTACATATTTTACTATTAAGCTTCGGAACTGTCACTCATACCTAACCAGAATGAATATTGTGAAGGTGGATCAAAGCAGTTATTAAAATTATCAAAATCAATACATCAGGGAAAATCATGAACTATATTAATTAAAATTAAGGAAAGAACACGTACAACAATCAGTGCTACAAGAAAATCATTAAAACAAATCCCTAATTTCAAGTATCTTGATTTCTTTATCAACCAACTCATGTTTACAATGCTATCAACTGAATTCAGCAGTTAAAGGGACACTGTAGTTTTTATTTGGAAAATACATATCACAGGCTGTAGATATAATCTCTTTTCTAGACTCCCAATTCATTTTCTATTCCTTCAATAAGTGAACAAGAGAGACAAATTTTGCACTTACTATGCATTCTACTTAGAGGAGTAGACAAGCCACTTATTTTCTCACATATAATTTGGACATGAAGAAATACAGTTTGTACTTTCTCTGGCATAAATAGCGTTTACTAGCAGATACTTCTGCAGATTTTACTCAGTAAAACTGACGGTTCCCCAAGAGGGGCCATGTCTATTTCCACCATTACATAGCATCACAAAAACTTACTACTAAGTTTAAACTAATGGAGACATATGCCATTTATTTTTTAAAAAAATAAACATTTTGCAGTGTCCTTTTAAACAGCCAAATATTCATTGTTTATTTGGCGGGATAACGCTGAGAACATATTGGAATAAATGCTATCGATTTGCAACAGTTCCTGAATTGAAAAGGATTCTTACCTTTAGATGTGACAAACAGTTCTGCAGGAAAACGTGCCAGTTATTTAAAAAAAACTGTTTCTGACTGACACACAACAGGCAGGTGATCAATGGATACAAAGCCTATGAGTAGGGGGGAAAAAGAATTGATCAAATTGCTCTTTGCAGACCTCCCAAGTCTTGTACATGGAGAGTGAGACAGACAGTCGGTTCTTGTCTCTCACTCTCACAGTTCTGGCATCGCACGGCAGCCTGTCCCCTGCACTAGGACACACGTGCCAGGCATGGTGTCCTGGGTACAACAGCCATGTCCATGCTAAGAGCCCACGGTGTAAGAGCCGGGCAGGGGACCATGGTGAAGCTCATCCCCTAGCAAAGCCCGATTTCATCTCAAACAAAGACTGAGAGCAGATCCCACCCTTCCTACGACATTTGCTCTTTCTCTGCAACCACGTGATTCGGTTCATGGGGTCCTACATGCTGGGAGAGGGAACTGCCTCCAAGAAGAATATTCAGGAAAAACATCATCAACTCAGTAAAAATCGAAGCAGACTTCAGGTTGTCAAAAATGTTACTTCTGCTCAAGGTCTACTTTTAGTAAGGAACAAAGCACAGTCTAATGAAGTCTGTCAGCATGCAGACTAGCAGGACTTCGCTTTGCTTTCGTAACATAGATTTGTTTAAACACCACATACTTTAACAGAATACATAATGGTGATTAATACCAAATCTGACTGCAGATTATCTTCTTCTGGAGCAAAATTAAAGAATGAGGATGAAAAGGTAAATTGTAATCTTGATGTAACAATGTTTCTGACTTCATAAATAAAATTACATTGTAAATACTAACATCAACTACTTTACGTTATTCTTACGGAATTTAACCACGTACAATGACGTATGCTTTATATGGTCAGAATACCAGAAACTAAAGCTCGTCCCTAACATGAAAGTGAGAATAAATCACTTTAAATTCACTTGCATTTACTGAATATGCCAATTGTAATGCAACATTTAGCTCTACATTTCCAGCAAAGTGACGTGAATCAACTTGAAACATAACTGATTTGGTCATCAAGAATTACCAAATACTGCATCAATGAGAGATTTAAATCCGTGCTAAAATACAGTTTTACAGAAAAAAAACCCACAAATATTTATATCTGAAAGAGATAATAAAAAATATTAGAAAAACAAAGTCTGAGGAGAGGAGAAAACAGGCAGAGCAGAGCTACTAACCGTCTGCTGTTTTGCTGGAAATGTCTCGTCTGACACTTTCATCTTTTAATTAAACATAATTTAAATACAGACTCCCTGAATGCATGTTCTTTTTAGAAGAGACATTAGGTTAAATAACTCTGTGCTAAAATCCACTAAAATAATGAAAAGCAAGCATCGATTTCAAGACAATGTTACAACTGAGATAATACGGCACGTATCTTGCACAAAGAAACAAATCAACATTAGAGCAAATGGACATACACAGTGTGAATGTAACTATACTTGAACTGAGGAGTTAAGATTTAAATTAATACAGCTGTTAGCTTTTCCTTATATAATGTACTAGCTTAAAACTCTAAGATGAGCAAAATGGAGAAGTTGAAATATTTCTTTAAAATACCAGCGAATGCTTCTTTCTTGAACTCAGTTCAAAGGTAGTCTGATAAAGCATCTCCACAAAATTTTTCAAACATGGCACATTCACTTCATTTTTAACAGCCTATTAAAAAAAAAAAAGACACACATAAATTGTTTTAAAAGTTTATACAGAAGACAATTTAAATACACACCAAGATGTCCATGAATCCAAGAACATTCAAAAGGTAAATCTCACTAATTAGGTAAGTATTTGAGTGTATTTATCTGAAATATAAAGAGAAGCATAAGAAATCATGTCATACACTACTCCCATACAGTTAAAAAAACCTAACCAACAAAACAAACCCAAAAGCCATTAAAAAACCCACTATTTTAAGAATGTGGCCTGTATTCCATACTTAAAGAAGTATTTACCACCTAACAAATAAAAACTACACTGAAACTCTTTATACATATAATTTCATAAATTTAAAAAAAAAATACCCATAACTTTTTCACTGTTCCCCTCTGCAATGCTCCCCTTTTATGTCCCCCAGTTCTGAAAACTTAGGAAATGATACACAGGATTACCAGCCAACCAACCATGTAAGTTTTCTTTGTTCAGCTTTCAGAATTAATGGAACAGATACATGGAGCCCTACCCCTTTTTTTACCCTCTCTGTCCTTGCCTACAGAATAGCCTTCCTTCCACAAACCAGGCAGTACCTTCTTCATCAAAACCTCTGCAAGTCTCTTAGGCTTTTCCCTGGATACCTGCGATGATCCATTTAAACATTAGTCTCAACCTACTGTTTTACACTGCTTTATTTATCAAATTGGGGGGTGGGGTGTTAGACAGGGGGGGTTGGCTTTTCTGGAAGAGATTCTCTATATTCCTAATTTCCCTATAATATAAGGTAATTTTTTGTTAGTTTTTATTATCCAAAGTTATTAAAAGATAGACATGTTCACCTTGCTAAGAACACTCTGAGAACATTCATGACGGGGAAGCATAAAAAATAGCGTCTATCTCTGTAACATGTACAAAACCAAAAAGAAAGAACTGAGAGAGTAGTTATGTTTTAAATCACTTCCTACATACCCCCAAATCATTTGTCTTTTGCTATTCTTAAGCTGTAAATTGATCAGTATCCCGCTAGCTCCACATGAGAAATCAGTGAGTCGTTGCCAGCACCACACGGTTGCTTTGGGATATGACCTTGGGCTTACAAATCAGCCTTAACTTCCCCGCTGTAAAAAGTGCCGTCATCCCTCATACCTGCAGGGTCCAAATCAGGTCATATTTTTAAAACTGCCTGAATGACTAAGCAGGAGAATGACAGTAAAGAATTCACAATGCCAAAACCCAATAGCTTCCTCACTTAAGCAATTTTCTGTATCCAAGATACAGAAAAATCTAGATTCAGTTCCTTCGTCTGCTTCAAAAAGACTCAAACTCACATCTCGCATCTTCCAAGGGGATGACTAACCCTCTCAACTGCATCTCAATCTGGGATGGGGCTCTCCGCTTCTATTTAAGAAGCTCCGTTTGTATGAAATGATTAGGCACTCAGTGAGTCAGAAGGAAAGATCAAGCCTCCCTCACCAACCGTTTAAAGCGCTGATTCAGGCGATGTTCGTAGGAAGCGACCCACAAAACACTACAGGCGCTCTGTACAGACGGTGTGCATGCCTCCACGGCTACCACCGCATAGTCCCAGTCCCCAAACTGCCTCTACGTGCAGTTTTCACTATATTTAAATCATGATTTTGCAAACTAATATTCATCTTTACCTAAATGCTACGTACTTTCACTGTGCACCCCCACTCCAACTGCCGAGCAGCTATGGAGTTCAAAACAACACATGCGTTCACTTTTTAACAGGACAAAAAAATCTTCTCTAGAAGAGTATACGTATGCCCAGGTCAGATCAAAACTTCAGTCAATAAACAGCTACTATTAACACCACCTCTTTTTCGTCATACCCTAAGAAGAAAAATTGTCTCCTTCCTAATTTAAAAAAAAAAAAAAATAAGCCCAAGGTTGAGACCAGTGAAAGGAGAGACGCATTTCCCCATGGCTCAGGGCATGGCAGATCATTTGAAAGAGGACACAGAGTTCAGAATGATTTATCTTTCTTTTCCTATGAGCTTGCTTAGACAGGATCCCTACCAGGAGTGCTAGTCTTTGCAGATCCCATTTTACAAAATGGGATAGAGAATTTTTTACAAAATAGGGTATATAGAAAGACATGCCCCTAGAGTTGGTCATAATATAGAGCCATGACCCATCATTTTTCGGGACAGCACGCTGAACGCATTGTGGCCTAATACAACTATAATTTTAGCCAACAATCACAGCAAGTATCCATCTTACTAAAATGAAACTTTCTGAGCTTGTGGTAAATGGTCCATTTGGGGTATACCGAGTTGCCATAACTTCTCGTTGACCTGTTGGCCAAGCTTTACACAACAGGGCGAAGCAGCCTGGGAGGAAGGGGGAGAACCTGTCCTGAC
The DNA here is from genome assembly GCF_963924245.1 of Chroicocephalus ridibundus. Classification (NCBI taxonomy): domain Eukaryota; kingdom Metazoa; phylum Chordata; class Aves; order Charadriiformes; family Laridae; genus Chroicocephalus; species Chroicocephalus ridibundus. The sequence goes on from NC_086288.1 coordinate 70,905,159, forward strand.
CAAAAGTATTCTCACAAGCAGCATTACAGCCACCGAACATCCAATGCTGTGATGGTATCAAGGTTTTTTTATTGTTCATGGCTGCTGAGTAAAATTTCTGGCTTTAAATTTAAAACATGTACAGGAGACGATTGACTGCTCTTCCACTTGAAGGATTACATCTAGTGGACACTCACCTCTATGAACAATTTTTATTTAATTAGCCAAAACCTACATTATTCCTTCTTGTACAGGAGTTTACACTCTCCCTATCGCACTATAAAAATGTTACGTATCTCAATTTATTCCAGAAAGACCTTAACAGGTTTCAGCTAATGAAGAAAAGTCAATGGGACCCTTGAGTTAATAAATATTAAACCAAGGAAATTTCAAATTTTTAGAGCAAGTATAAGATTGCACAGTGCTCTGGTGATAAAAGGGTCTAGAAAACAGACAATTTCAAGAAGTTCTGAAAAAAGATTAGAAACTAGCTAATGCACAAATCACACTGACACATTTCCCTTTAAAAGATTATGTAGGTGCTTGTAATTTACTTAATAGTCTTTTTGAATCTGTAAAAACGTAATATTGTGAGGATTAATGGAAGCAATTTTAACAATGAGAGCCTAATAGAAAGTGAGGAGAACAGCAGGGAAAAAAATAAATACTTACAGCAGCCACAGGGATGAGAATTTCCACAAACAAACCAGCAAGTGCATGTTTTATATCTTTATCTTTTACTTCCAGGAAGTATTGAGCACATTCCTTAGTAAGGAAGCATTAGAAAATTATTTAGAAAAAAAGAAGAAAAATGTCACTATGCCATAAAACCCACTAGCAGCATCACATTAATTTGTAGTTTGAAACATGCAATATGTTTAAGTTAGTCTTATATTTCTTTACAATATCAACTTTACAAAACATTAGAAACTTTAAAACCTGTTTCCCCAGCAATTAAAAAGAAACTGAAAGAGCATTTGTAGTACCAGATAGCTATTTACTTTCTACTCAGAATATAATGAGTACTCAGAACACAGAACATAAATACGCACATTTTTCCTCAGATTATTTGAAAGTTTTAAAAAATGAATGCTTATCTCTATTAAAATTATCAGAAAATAATTTTATTTTTTATATACTCATTTTCAAGATGACTTTGATGCAAAGAAAATTTGAGAGAGACACAAATAATCCATATACGTGTTTGCACATTCCACTATACCAAACCGACTACTCTGGACACAATCTAAAGCAACTACATGTATGTTAGTTTTTTCAGGATTGAGATCAATGTCAATGGCTGTTAAATAGCTCTAACAAAATTTATGACTAATTTGCAATAACTTCAGTTACCGTCAAATGGCCAAGTTATTCATTAGGAAAATTTTTAATCCACAATCAAGAGAAGCAAACAAAGAGATTTTAAGTCTCTCTGAAAATTAACCAAAGTGGTTTTTAAACAAAAGCTTTTCTTGGCATCTCAGCTGTTTAAAAAAAGATATATCAAGTAAGTTTTCTTAAACACGCTGCTTTCATACAGAAAGAAAAGTATTTGATTGCTAGCCATTTTCATTTCGTCTTGAATAAATTCATATATTACAAGTTTGCCACAATACTGAGACAATTGAGAATGGATTCTCATTATGTATTCACGAACTGCAGAGAAAAAAAATGACTCATACCTCTGAGAACTTACAAACTAAGAAGAAAAGGACGAAGGACGACACATAAGTAGATTGAGCGACTGATCACAGTTAAGAATTATTGTAGCTTTATGACCTAAACAATCAAAATTATGCTTATTTCAGTTTTCTGTAATATTCATTTACCTGCATGAACTGAAATGATGCTTCAAAATCCTCCACGGGATACATCTTTACTCGAAAAAACTTCATTCCCATAATCAAACTGATGATACTTTGTACTACGTGAGGACTCTGTTCTTTTTGTCGCAGTTCCTTTAACTCAGTGACAAACTTCTTCCTAACAGCTTGAAACCTGAGCAAGGGATATAGATGGCAATTATTTGCATTCTTAGTCACTTTTATATGATGGCTATAATTTTGAACCTATTTCTTTAGTCTGTTAATGATAACAGCACCTACAGTAAAGGAAACACAAGCAAGATGAACCCTGATACTTAAAATCTAGGCATTTAAGAGTGCCTATTGATGATCAGCACTTTAGAGTATACTTGTTAACTGAACAACAGCTATTGACTGATACCAGGTCTCCTTTCCCTGCACCTACAACTTGACAGCAAAGCAGCTCAGTATTGTACTAAAAATTATTTCTCGATTTGTTCAAATTTATTATGCTGGAACATGAGACAGACACACCAGACTACACCTGACTATGCTTGACACTTAAGGGATTAGTTACTGGGGTCATTAATAACGCTGCTGTATTAAATAGTCTTTAAGTCTAGAGTCATTTTTCTCCAAGCGCAAGAAGACTGAGACTGAACTTACTTTGATTGAGCAAGAACCCCTGTCACTTCTGCATATAAGTCTGCAATAATATGCACATTCCCAGTGTTGGTTCCTGAATACCTAAAGAGGACAAAAAAGACAGAAAAAAAAAATAATTTTTTTTGTGTTAAATACAACTTTGTTCTTCTAAACACCAAGCATGTTCTCAATTACAAACAAAAGTTTGTTCCATAGCAAGGTGGATTATTACCATAAAAACAATGAAAGTCAAGCATAAAATGCACTGGTGACATTTAAAGTGAGGTGGTTTCACTGAGCGGACATGAGAGACGTATTCTGCGTAGGAAGTTTACTATAATTATCCGAACTCGGACTTTTCTTCCTCTGGCTGGCTATGCAAATCATTCTGTATATTCTAAGCAAAATAAACTCAGCTTTATATTGAACACAGCCGTATTCTTTCAAGATATGTCTTCAGTTTAAAGATATTAATCCGTGTTTGTTTACAGTATTATCACCAACACGTTACACGTGAGGCAAAGGAGAACAATCACAACAATCAAGCACAGGCTGGTAACACACACAAAATATTTTAAAGTACACAAGTGAAACTTACCCTTCCTTATGTTTAAAGTGCTTAAAAGCCAAGTTTAGAACTTCATGTACTAAAGGATCTGGCACTGGATGAACAGGTATCTGAAATGCAGATATCATTTATATGTATGTAACTATGTATGTGTATATATATATACATGTATGTATGTATGTATGAAATAAATAAACAGTACTACGAAATGTTCTGTAGAAATCTCTCCCACTAGTGTCAGAGGACACATCCTTTATTGGCACAGGATATCAAGTTAATTCTGCAATATATGAATATTTACACAACCTGTATTGACATTCTCTCAAATTATTTTGCATACTGGCTTTTAGGGATTAAATCTGTACTAAAATAAACATCAGTAATGTAAACACTTTGAATTTGTCATCAAAATTTATTAGACTAGGTTAATTAACTGGCAGGGGGGTTGAACTAGATGATCTCCAGAGGTCCCCTCCAACCCCGACCATTCTGTGATTCTGTGAACTACGCATCTTTCCACACTTTCTACCTACAGATTTAACCTCACAGTGCAATTCATCTCGATATAAAGGAAGACAAAACCAAAAAACAGGAATGCAGAAGAGATGATCATCTCCATTTTAGATTTTCTACAGATGAAAGCAGCCAAAACAGATAAAAATCTTCCTAGCAATAAGTAACTATTTGGTGAGAAACCAAAACCAAGCATTGATTAGAAGGCCCTTTTTTACCGAGGTTCTCTTTGACATCAACACTTTTCACAGGTTTAACATAAAACATTTGCTTAAAGATAAAAAGTATTCCTTAAAAAAAAGCACTATATATAATTATGAAGTCATAATATATTTAAAATTTCAAAGCAATTTACGTAGGGACTAGGATAACCCTACTAAACATTACTACTACAGAGTGATTAAGATTTTCACTAAAATAAACTAGAAGAAAAGATTACTGTCTTGGCTACAGAAAATTAAGAACTTACTGCTTGAGAATTTCATACTCTTCTGCATCAAGAAAGCTATTTGTCCAAGAACTTCCAGTTACTGGAGCTGTCTATTTACATGCATATTCATACAATGAGTAATATAATATAATATAATATAATATAATATAATATAATATAATATGTCATTTAAAAGCAAAAGATTTTTGTTCCTACATAGGTCATGTCTGTCACCCTTTCTCCAGTTGCTCTCTGCATATTACAGAAAGGCATGGATCACTCTTTGCACCCTCTAAAACCAGTTTATGAGAATTAAACAACGAAAGGGCTCCCAGGAAGTGATGTAATGTGAATGCAAATATGTTTACATTACAGACAGAACACACAAACCCTCCTTTAGATAACTTTTAATGCTAAATTGACCAAAGGATTCTCTTAAGTGGGGTATCTGTATTTAGTGGCCCATTGCAGGTCTTTAGCAGAGGAAAATATCCTAATGAAAAAAACACCTGTCTTGTCCGGAGTACAAGTGGGAGAGGCTCACCGAGCATTACAGGAGTCACCACAGACTCTCTTCAAGACCAAAACTTTGGCACCTCTCCTGACACCTGAATCACTGGCAACATGTACTCTACTCAACAGAAAAACGAGTACCAGTTCAAAATATAGAAGCTACACATACAACCATGTAATCCTAAACAACCTAGTCCATTCCCTTTTTTCTTTCCAACTGATAGAAAATTTAAACAGGGAGAGAGCATGAATTAGACTTTCCGTAAAACACTAACATGTAAGAGTTTCATGGTTTCAATACTGTTCTCTGCATCTCCGGGCATGCAGTATAGGAATATCACTTTGGATGATCGGTCGGTTTCTCAGAGAAAAGATGGGCAGCTCTTTTGTTTTACTGTTTTCATTTTTCCCCTATATCGCAAACATGCCATGCACAACCACATCAATCTCCTACAAATTATTTGCAAACTAAACCATAGTCCTTGCTTTACTTAGTACAGGAAGCCATTTAATTTTCATGTACCTATACATAAAAGACAAACTACTTAAGTATTTGAAACGTGAAATTTGTTCAAGGCTGCTTTATGTTTCAAACCCTTTCTTGCAGTAATGTTTTCCTCCCCTCAAAAAATGGAAGAAAAAAATGCTGCTACTTGAAGGCAAATTCTATCCTCTTGTCCATACACCAACGCAAATTTTATATTAACAGAAATTGTGAGTGACATCATCTAGCACTACACTATAAGGCCAAGCAAAATTACATAGCATTTCTAATTTTTTTTAAAAGTGACATTTAGATCTTTTCATACAATGATTTCACATTGTATTTCAAAAATATTTAAGCAGACAAAAGGTACTGAACATAAATAAAGTATTATTTTTTACAGTTTTTCTTTTCGCAGTACATCAGCAACTTTGACTTAGTAGATCCAAGGCACATGAACTGAAATAATGCAGGCATGTATAGAAAAGACAGGAGAGGCCAAAGGCTTTAAGCAGCTGAGAGTACAATTACAGCCTTGCATATGCTCATTATATATATGCTCCAGTTTTTACTATAAACATTTAAAGGAGATGATCAAAACTGGCATCAAAAGCAAAAGATGAAAAGAAGCTTGCCAAAGCAAAAGAGCTTACCTGTTTTAGAACCTCTATTAAAACTAAACAAAAAATGAAATCTACAGCTAAGTCCCTCCTTTCAAGTAGATAATCTCTTTCACGTTGTTGGTCATCCCTAAAATAAAAGATCAAGAATATAAGAATATATGCATCATACACAAGAACACAAATATTACGCAGAAGGGGTATACATGGCTTTCATGCCATCATTGCTGCACACATATATAAAGTGGATGGTTAAAGAGACTTTGGGGTTTGGTGCAGCGCTGGCATCTTGCCCCCTCCTGAAAGGAAGCCAACAACCAAAACAATTAAAAAAGAGACAAACTTCCTTCTGTATATCAGCCCCAAAAATCATTAAGTTACTTCATGATAACTATTACACAAGTTAAATACCCTACCCTCATCAAAGAAACCCATGTTCTTTCTACACGGATTTAGGTAGACCGATCCAAATACAAAACACTCGTCAAGAAAGTACAAACTACACATTTTCTTACAAGAAAGCACACAAAAATCAAGCAGATTTTTGCAAGGAAAACTCTTACCCCTTTGATTTTGTGCTAGATCGAGGTCTATATTCATAAGATTCATCTTCTGTTCCATTTTGACGCCTGTACCAGTCAAACAAGGTGCGTAATAAGGAGGGGAGACAGTGCTCTGCTACTGAGCTCATAGAGCTTATCAACTGAAAAAAAGTAAGAAAAATAGTTTAGCGTGATAAAGCAATCTAAACATCCTAAATTTATAATTATAATCATTCTTTCAAATTGGCTTTCAATGTTAAAAAACATGTATCATAGAATTTTACAAAGTGGCAACTTTATGTATCATTTTCACCTAGGACAATTACTGTAAATATGACACACTAAGTCAAATATTATGATAAATTTAAGTAGACAAAGTGTCCCGAAGCTCACAGGGATCCAGAATCCTGTATTTCTACAGATAACCCATATAAAACCATTGAGAAAATCGCAGAGATTTTAGGATGTCCCTGAATGTATCTGTGACGTATATGTACTTTTACATGACAAGTGACAGACAAGAGGTAACCCTCCTAAACTGAGCAAGTATGTAACCTTCAAAAACATGCTTACTTTCAGCATAACTCCCCTATCTACTGCTCTCTTTCAGAAAACCCTTATGAGTTGTAAACTTATCAGTGAAAAAGTGGCAACATAAACCATTATAGAAGGAAGATTTACGTTCTCTAGGTTTCTGTTAACTTAAACTTTAACAGAACTCATCAGCGCCCAAGCTTGGAGAGGAGAATGGCTGGAGTAAAGGCAGCACAAAGCACCTACAAACTCCCTGCCAGGAGGCAGCAGGGAGCATCTCTCATCTGGAAAAGGAGAGTTACCGGTTGCTCAGTGATGCCATGTATTAATTACCTCTTGCATCTTTCAAATCAGAGGTTTCAATAGAAGCCATCCTCATGCTATAACTTATCTATTATTCACTATTACGGAAAACCAAGTTAACATCAATGCAATTATTTCTATGTCCTCATTTGAAGCGTCCTCTTTTTTCAGGATTCGGGAAGAGATCCTCAGGAGGATCTCTTTCGACCATCTGAGTATTTTACTCAGCTTGTTAACCGGTCAGCTATCCAAGTCACAAGAACTAAGTAGTATTCTTGACCCTCTGAAAAATCCTTTAATTATATGAAGAAGTGGAGAAACTTCCTCAAAATAAGTAAAATCGTATTCTTATTCTGTAAATTCATTAAATTTAAAATCCCAGTATACAATACAAACTACATACATTCCAAATCTGAACTGGAACTAGGTTTCATTAAGGAATTTTTACTAGAATAATGAGACTGGATTTTTCTTTATTATTATTATTGTCTACCAATAGCACACTCACTAAAAAGGGATTTAATGGAAAAACTAGGTATGCCTGCTACAAGAGGGGCACGCGTGTTGAACTAACTGCACAAAAAGATGAAGGCAGTGATTGCAGGCAACAAAAAAAACACGCAAAGCCTTTTTAACACAGAAAAGAAAGAGAAGCTAGAAATACTCTGTAAGGCTTGCTATAATGCCTTGCATCTCAGAACAAAGGCTAAATTTTGAGAATACCTTAATTCTTATACTAACATACACTGAAATCTTTACAACTTGCTTCAGAAACCAAGCATGTTGTAAACCTGTTCCTTGTGCACCGATATCCACATAAAATAAATACCCAATCTTCTGGAACAGGACAGTAAAAAACAGCTCAATTTTACCACTTTAAAGTTACGTTGTGATCTGAAATGAAGCAGTGTGTGATGAAAAGGAATGTATACACGTTAAGATGTTGCTCAAGAGAATTTTCTGATGTGGCAGAGGTCTGACAAACCTTTGGAAAAAGAAAGCAATAGCAAAAACTTGTGAAGAGGGAGAGGAGAAGAGGAAAGAAAAACTATGAGGAAATTTGAGACACTTGTGAGCTACTATTAAAACTATTATTCTTCAGAAGCGGAAAAATAACTCAAAGGACTCATTTGCATTGATAAAGCTTTGAAAAATCTTCACCAAAATTTGATGTGCAAGAAATGCCTATTGCTTGCATGAGCTTGGGGTACTCAAACGTCTCTGTTGACCTCACTCCAGCCATGAGCAGAAATCACAAGTTAAAAGCAGCAATATATTCTGGGGGAAAAAAAAGGTTCAGAAAGCAGAAAGAATGAACCCTCCTCATGGGCTCAGTTACTAAACTGAAGGTATTCTACTCAGCAGAAAATCAACGTAACTGGTAATCCTTAGAATGAAAGCTAAAGCTAACCTTGAAGAGGGGATCTATCACCAACCACAGCAATCCAAAATGCGTTCTGCCTTCAGAATTTACTGTCAAATCCCATACCCCTAATAACCTAAACACTGGGGAAATACATTAATATCTCTTTCTCTAAAAATAACAAGCTCTCTTTCTCTAAAAATAATGATATATTCAATACATTGCACAGTGCGATGTTCATACAGCAACTACACTCACTACAGGACAGGAACCGACTAAGCGAACACTGAAGTTACCCTGTGCTGCTAATGTAAAATGATGCCACAAAGTGCTTCTACTCCTCTGCCCTCCTTCTGAACTGATGGGTTTATGAGCAGAAGAAAAAGAAGAAAGTTGCATTATAAGCCTTACTAAACCTTTTCCTTAGATTTTCCTGCAAGTTCACACAGTATATTAATACTGCTACCATTCACAAACACTCCAGCAGTTAGATAACTTACATCGTCTTCCACAGAAACAAGCTGTATCACATGCATTAAAAAAAAATTGTCATCGGGAAAGTGCTAAACCCAGAAACTACTGGCATTATAAAGCATTTTCCTCTTGAAATGAAAAATCAGTTTCACATTATTTATTTCCTGCCAAATTTTGCATCCTTAACATTCTAATGAAAAGGCACTGGAATTATCAGGAAGACAAAAATCTTTGCTCATATTATATAGCTGCTAAGCAGAACGTGAGCTATATGCTCACTCTTTGTATTTAAAATAATTACCTTACTGCTTGGACACTAAATTCAAGATCATCTTATACAAAAATTATATGAAAACACTTTTATATTAGCATTAAGTTACGCCTAGGTTGAAAGCAGCGATCCAGACAAAGAGAGATCCTGTAATGCCCAAGAGGCCAGGGCTGCACTAGTCATCACGACGATACTTATATTCCTTGGAATGAAACAGCAAAGCGTGCTCCAGTCTTAAAGGCCGTAACGCGTCCCTAATTGCTGCACTTCACACACCCAACAGTACATTGACAGGTAAGGAGAGAGAGATGCAAAGTTATAGTAAGATGCTAGAGCCCAAACTCCAGCAACAGCCAAAATCCTGAAAACATTGTTCAAGTTGTGCCTAACCGTGAACAAGCCTGAACCCCAGACACACATCTGCTTTCAGTCACTGAGATGGCCAAGATATGCTTCTGTGTGATCACAAAGTTTTGGTCTTTTAGGACAAGAGTAGGAAATTGCCAACTATGATTCCTACAACAAACAAAAGAAGAAAAAGACACGCTATTTCAGTTTCAAGCTGTACAAGCAAAAATATTTTAAGAAATGCAATATATGCTCTATAAAAAAAAAATTCCTCTCCAGTAGCTTCTTGATGCACTGGGAATGATAAAGGGAAAGCACTGGTACTAAAATTTTTAAAAGTTTAGAAGTGTATCAACATAAAAATTCCCTTCTCATTTTCCAAAGTTACATCTCTTTTAGCTAAATTTACATTTTTGTTCCAATTAAAACCTCAACAACAAATAGAAGAATTGTACTATTTGAAAATGAGAAACTATTGATTTTGCACACTCGGATCTAATAGCAGCCTTCTACGGTCTGGCTATGCTTCCAACAGAAACCTATAATCCCGTCAAACAGCTATTTTACTTTTTCGTGATAGGGACAGGCAACACGCCTTCCTCCTCCATCCCTCTTCTTGTCACTTACTGAGCTGAGAGAATGCGTGTTAACTACAGACCTTCTTACTCCCAGAGTCCCTCTTGCGTTTCAATCACTTTCCTTTTATTCCCACAGTAGAACACTTACTAGCTCAGACACCGTATCAGGACAGCTAAAGGCACTTTGCAGACTTGAACTCCTAACTCCGTAAAGATCTCTGGGTGAACAAGGTTGGCCAGCAGCAGCCCTAGCTTCTCTGCTGGATGCTGGGCTGTGCACTCTGGACCTTCCTCTCTCCCCTACTTTGCCAGCGTGTTTTTACTCTGCAATCTTCTGCACTGCTGGAGAATTGATCTTAATGTGGGTTTCATACACCCAGCAATGAACAGAGAGAAGCAATCTTAATTCTGCCAAACAGTGTTCAAAATTTCCTATCAAAATTCACAATCCCCGTCACCACAAGGGAGCCGTTCTGCTCTGACTCTCTAAAGCACTTATTCAGTACCATTAAAATTCAGATCTCGATGAACCCAAAGTAGATTAAAATAACAAAAGAACAACGTAAGAACTCACACACACACATATATATACACAATCAAAACGAATTAAAGTACTAAGTTTTCAGGAAAGGCAGCTTCTATATTACAAGATTTCAAAAGTTATATGCTTTGGCTTTTTATTTTTCTTCACACAGCATATTTTTAGAACCTATACGTAGTTTAATACATGACTACTAGTGATTTATAAAAAACATCCTTAACTGCGGAAAAATGTGGCACTAGGAGGTGGGGATGGAGTTACTATAAAATTAGTAATCTTACTGATTTACAGATTTCCTTAGATTATCCCTATCTGCATGTTATTTAGCTTTTGGTCAGCTTTAAAACAAAATACTGCAGCTACAAAAGAATTTATGCCCTATCCCCCTCTCACTCATCTTCCTTCCTTATGGGTAAACTTTCATTTAGGAGATAATGGCCTTACAGCAGGTTAGATTAGAAAGTATTAAAGGACTGCGTGAGGGTTTTGGTGGTGGTTTTGGTTTTGTTTTTCTTTGGGAAAAAAAAAAAAAAGATACATGCTATTATTTGTTTCTCTTTTGGGAGGAGGGAAGAGAGGTTCACAGATAGCTATTAATTGAAAAGTAGGGGCAGGTCCACAGATTTCACTGCAATGTCTAATACCTATATCCGAGGAGTAATGGAAAGCATGAAACAAAAATCCAGTTACAGAAGATATGGACAGAACATTAAACTTCATACAGTAAGATGCAATTCAGTAACAATTAAGAACAGGAACAGGCAATCAACGTGGCTTCATCTGAATGCTGCCTCTCCATTGCAAGGCAATAGTTATGAGACAAAAACATGCCTCTACTATGAAAGAATTAGAAATAAAGAAAATAAACATGAAAAAATTGAGCAAAGAGTTATTCCATGTACAGTTCACTTACAGTAAAGAATAGCTTCACGGTGTGACTACACACTCAGCAAAGGACTAAGTAACATTTGGAATCTACCTTATGCCTTCTGCCATAGAATCAAAATGCCATCAGTAAAAGCCACGTTACCGAAATTAACGCTATTTGCTTATAAAAGCAGAACCCCTGAAACAGTAAGTGATATAGGCTGAGGCTACACAGAACTTATCGACAGGAAGAGAAATAAATTAAGTCTTTTTCTCCCCTACCATATTGCAGCATCTTTCCTCCAGCAACTTTCACTGCCACCTTCAAATAGTTATTCTAGTAGTTTCTTACTGTCATATTCTACAATGGAAAATAAAGTCTAACTAACATTCAAGATCTAAATCTTCTGAGGCTGATTCAGATGTGGATGTTCCAAGTCATTCCAACAGTGGAACTACTATTCTGCAAAAACAGAGGCGATGTTAAACCAATAAAAACTGCCTTCAATTACATGCCTCCTACCTGATCAAACTGAAGATCTTCACCTCTTTGAAGAGATCTGGACAAGAGCTTTTCCTGTAAAAAAAAATAAAAAGAAACATGAATTTCACAATGCAATTGACTGCTATCAAAGATATATTCCTTCTTTCTCAGCTATATTATGGAACAAGTAAATAACTTTTAATGTGAATATTTGCATTATTTCTCAGCTAGAACCATTTCTGAAGATGCGAAGTGTACTCACAAAATAGAAGAATACAGATCAAAAATTAACTTGGTGGCTTAATAGTTACAGCATTAAAGACTGACAAACAGAAAATGTCAAACGCCTCTCCCAAATGGCCAGGCCTACAGCAGCGTGCTCGACACAGATAGCTGGCGGTGGGTGCCAAGTCTCACTTAGAAGGAAAACCATTCCCATCTGAATTAACAAGCATATTCACGTTCATATAAGGCAGTTATTGTAGGCTACAAGAATGAATTTTAAAATGCCTTCACAGAGGCAGAGACTATTGTTTGATGCATTTCCAATCTGCGCTTTCCCTCAACTGCTATGAAAAATAGCTAGAAAACCTAGTCCAGGAAAAGAAGAATGTCAATAATAGCTTGCTTTACATTTGAAATAACTTTGTTAGGTACAGAAAAGATGCAATAATACTAGGATTTTATTATTACAATATTTCATTGCTACCAGTACCATAAGACATACTGCTCTGTTAAAAGCAAAATTAAATTATACTCCTGACAAAAGAATTTAGTGAGAATTAAAGTATTAAAAAAACAAAACACTTATGAACTGTAGTAATAATGTAATCGTAATTCTTCCTAGTGGCTGTGGAGAGCACCAAATTATACAGCTACAAGAAATACAATTTTTATAGTCTCTTGCTAGGGTATACAGGAAAGTTAAAAAAAAAAAAAAGGGAAGGCTGAATAAATAAATAAATAAATAAAAGGCTAAGTCCCATGTACTGGCTCTGACGGTCAATGATTTACAGTAAGCCGAGTGCCACAATAACAACTCTAAGGGCAAGCTACTAAACAGCAAGATATATAAGGATGCGATTAGCATTTCTTTTTACTTAAAGAAATGTTGAACTGCTTTTCACTTTATTATAAACGAATCAAAACAAGGAAAGTAGAAAAAATACCCAAGGTAAGGAGTTAATAGCTCACATTAGATTGCAGTAAGCAAAGAAAGAGATTTTATGGAGGGAGGGTAAGACAAGTAGTAAGCTGGAAGAGCTGTGAACTTGCCTGGTCTGGGATGTAAAAGGAGGTGTCAGCAATACCGATAACCAGATACTGCTCTCAAAAAGTTGTGCCTCAGTTAACACAAAGTTTAGGAAGAGACAACACCCATGCCAGGGTGTTGACAAAAGTTTAATAAGTCAACATTGCTTGGCGTTTAACCCTTGCAATGCTGCAACAGATGGGCTGTATGTTGAACAGATAGAAACCGGGACTGCATGTACCAAGTACAAGATTCCAAATGGCAGCTTATTTTTGCTTGTCCTAATTGTAATCTTGAAAATACGAGACATTTTCTGGTATTTTCTGCTATGACTGCAGCTGTATTCAGTGTTCAAAAGGCCATAATCTCCGGCAACTATTATAACCTTTGAAAAGTTGAATTCAACATTGCCCAGGCAAACAACATTTGCCTACTCTGAAAGTAGAACTGGAAATAACATAGGTATCAACTCAGAAGTCAGGCCATTTTCACTTTCTATAACCAAAGAAACCCAGAAATTGTCTAAGGAAATAGTCATTTATGTACACTCCCAGTATGCTTAAATAAAAAAAATATTTTAAAAAGAAGGTAGTTTCATTAAAATGCATTTAATGTTCTGAAATAGTTGTGGTTGTTCATCAATTGATGTATTAGCCAATGTTCTTTCACTGTGTATTCAAAAGCAAGGGGGAAAATGTTTCAGATACTGGCAAATGAACACTTTTTTGAATCTTACAGATTCATATAATTTTACATGTTGAGTCTGGTCTAAATACTGTTATGAGAACTGACATTTTGCAGCAAATAGTAAAAGCTCCAGAGAGCACTTGCAAATGAGAATTCACTTTTAACCAGAATTCCTCCCTCCCTTTTTTTTTTTTTTAAATAAGGAAACGTCTACTGTAGGTGAATTTGTGTTATCTGTACTATGCTTCTAGATAAACTGCACAAATAATTGTAATCTTATCTATAAAGCAAAAACACGAGAAATGTTCCGCCCAATATAAACATCGTAATATTGCTAAATAAGCTGAAGGAAAACAACTAAAAACCTATTTCCCAAGAAGATGGAGAAGTGACTTTCCTGTAAGAAGATGGTAAAAGTCAGGTTCCTTAGGTTTCCTTATGATACAAGGCCCTGACATGCCACGTTTCCATCATGGTACTACAAAACTGTTATACAGGTGAACAAAAACTGGGTTTTTACTATAGCCATTGCACATATCTAAAACCAGAAATACCTAAAGAAAAGAATGGTAAAAAAGCAAAGAGAAGTGAAATAATCTGTGAGTGTTTAGATGAAGAAGTTTAAATCCATGTCAATAGATAGCAAACTATTTTAAGACAGTTCTTAAAGTTTAGCTTTTTCCCCCCCATAATCTATACTAATTGACACACTTCTGTACATCAAATGTAAGATTTTTGTAGCAGAAATAATGAAGACCTTACAAGTTCACAATCCTCTCTATTATTTTTCCTCAGCATTAAAGATCTTAACTGCTAAAAGGTAAATATCACTGTAGTTAATGTAGCACTGACCAAACATGACATAACCAAGTAATACTCTTTAACCCAGTCAGAGGTTTATCAAGGCCCTTTAATTATCTTCTAACTCTGCTTTGTCATGGCCCCAGTCATCTCACGTGACTTTCAAAAATCTATCCAACAGCATAAAGTAAAGGTCTGGAAACTTTCACTGAATTAATAATTTAAGATTTATTTTCCTGGCTTCCTGAAGTTCAGAGAGAGATGGAAATAACAGGTCTACATTTATCTTTCACAAATGAAATGAAAAAGAAAAAAAAGAAAAAACGACAACCTATTGAATTAACGAAAGAGCAGTTTGCATCCGTTGTGTAAAGCAGAAATGTCAACATATGGGAGGCAGCAGAAATCAGGATGTAGTCAGACGTGCGTGTGCTGTGCAAACAACTGCACCCCTGGAAAAAGGTACCACCCGTTGGCCCCTCTCCAGCATTCACCACCACCCTCCTCTGGTGGCCAGCACACCTCGGCAGGGTGGCTCGGATGAGCACACAGCAAAATTAGCCTTCTTGTTTCAGTCCTCTAAGCTGTAAGTAAGAAAGCAGAGGAGCGATGCTGCCTTGCCTCCTGCAGCCCAGGCGCTGGGCAGCGCCTGCATCCTTGCCCTGGCATCACGCCAGCGTGCGAGAAACACCGCGCTGAAGAAACGCTAAAATTTACAAACTTTGGGCAAGTTTTTGAAAGCATCTAGGCAAGATTTGCAAAAGCACACAGTCCTCGTCTGAGCAATGTTTAGTATTTCCACAATGGAATAAAATCGCTGGTGCTGGCAACGGGCTTAAATACTCTCACCAGTTTTAACTTAAACATGAGACTGATTTACAACTTACCTAGTTAATGGCTTGGTAACATGGTGGCACCATGTTAAACTCTCTGCTTAAATTCTAACCATCTATATTTACAAGCAGCCTGACAAAATATGAGGTAACTGAGTTTATCACTAATCTTTTTCACTGATATAGTTTGTTTCACATTTGGGGAAGGCTGGTATCATGACTCACGGTCACCCTTGCTCAGCTGAGGAAGAGTATTTTAAGCTACAATAAATTGTGTCTGAGCCCTTTTCCTTTAAAACTATATACTACTAGAGAAGACTTAAAAGAATTGTTTTTTAAAAAGTGTTTTAATTTAATTTACTCACTAAAAAGATGATCTTCCTGTGGTTATGCTTGCTACCTGAACCATTTATTTTTAAGCATTTGCTGATAAGGTCTTTCTGTAACTTTGGGAACTGTGGTATTAAAATTCTGCAAGCAGAGATCTCTTAATTAAATCAGCGAAAGGAAACTACTTTGTTGCTCACTGAGTATCATTCACAGCCAGAGAAACTATTTAGTTACTTCTTAAAATCAGAAGCCAGTCACTTCTAAATGAAACCCATACATCTAGCCAAAATGGTACCGTCCCCTACCCCCAGGTGTTGTCTTGATCTGAAGTTACTTGTTTTAAAAAATAAAATTTTATTTTTTAATTATTTTTTGCTCCCCTACTGGCATGTTCATCTTCAAGTTTTAAAAAGTGTCTAGCTCCTAACTTTAATTGGTCTGGCTCCAAATTCTCTCCACCAGCTTCACGCAACAGCCTAGCTTCATCTAACACATTAAAGATTTATGTAACACTGTATTCTCCACATTATTATTTGTAGCCAAGCGATTCCACAAAATCACATCACACTAAAACAATAAAGGGCTTTCCTCCCTTCCATTAGAGCCTTTTCTCCAATCTCAGTCAGTGCCTTTCCTGTGCCCTTTCAGACTTTTATCTTTCTTTTTAAATGTCATACACTAGAACTGAATATTCAGTATTTATATCAAATACTACATACAAAAATAAAATAATTTCAGTAAATCCTTTCATTGCGACACCTAAGGATGCCCTTCGACCTCTTTGTGTTACATAGGCTCAAGGTTGTTTCACTTTTCCACAGCTTTTGGCACTTCTTTTAAATTGCCGGTTTCCTATGCAGTCATTCCTCCCCACCAATATAAAATAAGGAATGCTGGCTGTATGTGTAAATTTTTATTTGATTGCATTAAAAAACATTTTGTTTAAATGAATTCAACTTGGCAGACAGAACTGTTAAAGACCTTCACAAATGACTACTCCAGTAATATTTATATATAAAATGTATGCCCTGGGTAGGTGCGTATAAAGAAATGTTTCCTTTTCCTCTGTCTTTGATCCACAGTCTGGATCACCAACACAATTTTGCATTTTGCCTAATCTGCAAAATATGCCGAGGACTATGTTCTTCCAGTTGTTAGCATCATTATTTGGGAAAACAAACCCAATATATCTTTTCTTGAAATATATTGTCGCAGCATTATTCCAAAGAAACATCAACAGGAAACACACTTCACAGTGTTAATGAAGAAACATTTTTTGTTGTCGCTATTTCCTCTTGTAACTTTACAGAACTTATGAATACTAAGAGGTCTTGTTTCCAGTAACTTTGTAACTGGAACTCTTGTAACTTTACAGAACTTACGAATACTAAGAGGTCTGGTTTCCAGTAACCACCGCGTAACGGAAGACAACAAAACAAACGAGGCAGCAACCCTGTTTGCAGAAGCCTATTTATTCTTGAAGTAATCCCTTTGAAAAGTCAACAGTATCTGGGCATGTGTTTTTCAGTAACTACACATACGATAAATCAGCCTATTTTAGAAAAAAAGCAGGACCATTTCAAGGGATACTATGAAAAAAAGGACTCACCAAAGGTTCAGCCATTACAACTTCGATTTTCTTTTCAGCTTGAACAGCAAATTCAGCGAAGAGGCTTTTGATGACATACTCGCCAGGTTTGACATCTGGATCAATAGTAATGTTAGACATGATGATGCCTCTCTTTTCCCAGGTGGAAACAACACTTGGAGAAACTCTGCGTTTATTTACTCTGCTGGGTGGTGTGGAGGCTATAGGGGGAAAAGAAAAGAAAAAAAAAAAAGAAAAAGAAAGAGCTATAAAGCAGAGCTTCGAAACACAGTGCCTGTCACTTCTTTACTTTCCCGTCTACCACACAGGTGTATTCACACAGTAAATTCTGTAAACCAGCAGGAGGAAATAACTAGCTATATCGTCCAACAAGATTTTATTTTTTTTAATTAAGTGGGAAATTCCACTTAAGTTGCATAGAAGAGTTGCATAGTAAATGCTTTTCTTATTGACAAAATGCAAAACTGTCTTAAGCTGTCTTAAGCTTAACCCCATTCTGAATACAACTGTACGATGATCATGATAAAGATTTCAGCTTTTAATATCTGGTATCTTCAGTTCAAGTGTGATTAAAAAATCAAAAGGTTCAAATTTAAGGGTTATCTCCCTACAATGTGAGAGGCATCTGCTTGATTCAGTTTTTATAAATCATCCATGAAGTCCAAGTTTCTACTTGGTGCCCAAATATCTTCAAGAGAAATACTTCCTTGGCCCCTCTGGGCACTTTCTGTCAGTAAGCTGATTTTCCTGACAAGAACACAAACATTTTCTAGACATGTGCTAACTGTTTTTTTCCACTCTCTAGTCACAAATCTGAAAGACTTGTTCCTCATCAGAAATATTAATTAATCCATCAATATAAATAACACTGGATATATTAGCCTCCCTCTCTAAGGATTAGTGCCTTCACCTTTATTCTGAAATTGTCATATACTAAATTTACATAAATTTATCAACGTTTAATGTTTTTTTTCTCCCTAAGCACTGAAAAACATTTCTTTATTATCACAGCTGCCACACAATGTGAATCACAGTACCAAAATTCTGATATCAAAACTCATTCACGCATAAGTTTAACACACACATAACAATTACAGTAAATAATTACAATTCTTGTCTTGCACACTATAAATCAAAATAACTATTGACATCTCTAATGATGGCCCAGATCTACCCAGAAAGGTCTCACATTTCTCTAGCATATTCCATGACTGCAGATGTTATTTTTTTTAATTGATACTAGGAACTGATCTTAAGAATTCTTACCTACTGATTGTATTACATACTGTGATTTGTTCAGGTAAGCTTCTTTAAGGCTTTGTGTAGTTTAATTGTGAGGAGATGCACTCGGTCAATTTTCATGAACTTGCAATTTTTTTGTGTGTTTTCAACTTGTACGTGTCCAATTCCTATTAGCTAAATATTATCCACAATTTTTACTCAAACATTTTTTCAGTGTTCAACTCATTCATGAAAATACTGGTTGCCACGGAGACCAAACCTTCGGTACTTCACTTCGCATCTTCCCAAGTTTGAGTCTCAGCCATTCATAATTTCATCTACCAGTTCAGAAAGTTACGTTTTATGTAATGCAGACTTCCTCAACTTCCACTGAAAATAATCATTTATCAAACTCATTAGTGAAGTCAGCAATTCAGCAGGAGTGAAAAAAGAATGGTCACGACTACCTCAGCCTCTAATCAAAAAGGTTACCTTGCAGAATCACAGAATCTTCATGGTTGGAAAAGACCCTTAAGATCATCGAGTCCAATCAACCAACCTACACTCTCTGTCACTAGAGCATGCCCTGAAGTGCCACATCTAGACGTTTCTTCAATACCTCTAGGGATGGTGACTCAACCACCTCCCTGGGCAGGCTGTTCCAGTGCCTGACCACTCTTTCAGTACAGTAATTCTTCCTAATATCTAATCTAAACCTCCCCTGCCGCAACTTCAGACCATTTCCTCTGGTCCTGTCATTATTCACCTGGGAGAAGAGGCCAACACCCACCTCTCTCCAACCTCCTTCCAGGTAGTTGTAGAGGGCAATGAGGCCTCCCCTCAGCCTCCTCTTCTCCAAGCTAAACATGCCCAGCTCCCTCAGCCTCTCCTCATATGCCCTGGTCTCCAGACCCCTCACCAGCCTGGTAGCTCTCCTCTGGACATGCTCCAGCACTTCAATGTCCCTCTTGTACAGCGGGGCCCAGAACTGAACACGGTACTCGAGGTGAGGCCTCACCAGTGCCGAGTAGGTTGTGAGTACTACATATGACCTGTGGTTTTACCCCCTAAGTATTATTTGTACAAACTTGCTGTTTAGTTGGAGTAATGCATATTTTTTCCTGTACATAAATTGCAGTATGCCGGCTTTGAGGCTGGAAGGACTTGCCAAGGTCACAGAGCTCAGTTCCCAGCAAACAGAGGCAACACCAGAACAACATGCAAGCACACCGCATGCCATAAAGCATTTCTGAACATCCTCTAACACTTTGATCTAACACTTTGATCTCCGTAACATGGGTCCTAAAAGCCACAGAAGAGCGTGTGCCACGCGCAGGCAATGGGAGATCAAAGACACTGCCATGTTCTAGATGCCTACGGTGGAAGTTTGCTAGATGAAAGTACACAAAGGTGTTCGGAAACAGACCAAAGTGCACGCTGCAAAGAAAGGCGAAAACCCAGAATACCTGACTTGAAAGAAAAATTCTTCCTTATCCCATATCTGATGGTTGGCTTGTCCCCTCAGTACAGAAGCATAAACGTGTCAAGCACTTTAAAAATATTTTGTTTCTTTACAATGTCTACATTCTCCAGCATCTGTGCTCTTGTCATTCCTAAACTCCAATGTTTCCAAAGGCAGCCCAGGAAATGAGAGAGATGCATTATGCATCAAGAATGAGAGCACAAAGGTTTGAGGAGAGAAGAGGTGAAAAGAAGAAATGTATCCTTTCTAGACATAACTGGTAACAAACAGAAACACCAAGTGTAAGACTGACAAAACAGAAAATGGTGCAACACAGATTTTGAACAACTCTTCTTTCATCTCCATCTGCAGATGAACAAAATGAAAAAGTCAAGTACCCAAGGGCTCCTAACAGATACCACACATTTCTAGATAAACGGTTGTTTCTATCCTAAATAGAAGAGTTTTTAAGAAAGCTAAAGCTTTGTTCTACTTAACAGACAAACTGGACTCTATTCTTTTAAATCGTATATTGAAGTTAACAGACTGGAAAGAAATGAGAAGCTTAAGTCTCCTTTTCATAGAATCATAGAATTGCCTAAGTTGGAAGGGACCTTTCAGATCATCGAGTCCAAACACCTACCTAACACTGACAAAATCACCACTAAACCATGTCTCTAAGCACTATGTCTACCCACCTTTTAAATACCTCCAGGGATGGTGACTCAACCACTTCCCTGGGCAGCCTGTTCCAATGCTTGACAACCCTTTCAGCATAAAAATTTTTCCTAATATCCAATCTAAACCTCCCCTGGTGCAACTTGAGGCCATTTCCTCTTGTCCCATCTCCTGTTACTTGGGAGAAGAGACCGACCCCCACCTGCTACACCCTCCTTTCAGGGAGCTGGAGAGAGCGAGAAGGTCTCCCCTCAGCCTCCTTTTCTCCAGGCTGAACACCCCCAGCTCCCTCAGCCGCTCCTCACAAGGCTTGTGCTCCAGACCCCTCACCAGCTTCGTTGCCCTTCTCTGGACTCACTCCAGCTGTCTTTTTTGTAGTGAGGGGGTGAACATCATTAGCTGTGTCGGGTCAGAAGACATTTAGCAAAGCAGCTGCTTTGACTCCTTCTAGACTTGCCTACTGGAGTATGCCACAATCCCCACATTATCAGGACTGAGGACTAAGGGAACATGCCACAGCTCTGGTCCAGCCCACGCTCCTGAAAAATGAGAAGCTGGTACTCAACCAGCTCCTGTCTCTCCATAGGGAAACTGAGAAGGACTAACATGCTCCTTAACCCAGAACTACATCTAGATTTGCTTTATGTAGACAGGTCTTAATAGTGTGTTTACATAATACGTTTCTGTCTCCAGTTTTCAAAAGATCACCTTCAAAAGCCCCTGTCATTTCAGAATCGGGAAAACATTGAGAGCTCATCATCTTCAAAGTACTGTGTTTACTTTGCATGAGTAAACTAATCCTCAGTAAGAGATCATCTTAGTATGTTAACTTTAAAAGCTACAAAACAGCTTCTCTCACTAAGGATGAAACCCCAAGGCAGTTTAGGCTGATCTAAACCCAGGCAGTACTGCAAGCAAATCCTCCTCCCAGGCTCATGCGACAACACAGGAAATCAACTCAAAACAAGTAAACTGGACAAAACCCCTAACCCCGACGAGAAAAAAAGAAGCAACTGGACTACAACCAGACCAGCGTTGCAGAAATTATGGTGCAAGGGCAGAGGGCACGACCACGAAGCCAGAGGAACATGGTACCAGGACAGCCTTACAGCAACCCACGATGTCACGGACCCCACTCCTCGGCTACAATTTCCCGCAGCCCCCTTCGGATGGCATCAGCCGCAGCACCGTCAAAGGCCAGCTCTCTCCTTCCTTGTGCCATCCTCCTCCTGTGCAAGCAAACACGCGCATGCAGCTGTGTAGCGAAATGAACTGGAAAAGCAGTATATGTATTATTTTTATTTTCCCCAGGTTAATTTTGACACAATCAGTTGTCCAATTTGCTCCCCACATGACCGCACATACGCTTGCGCCAGCGCAAAGAGGAGAGTCAATGCAGGGCCACCATTTGCCTTTCTACTCTTCCAGCAGCAAAGCAGAGTTCAGGCTATCCTGCAGACATACACGTTACTAATCTCTGTGTTCACGTGCACAGACTCTTCAGTTGGTAATAAACCTCCCCCACCAAAAAAGGGGAAAAATGTCAAACTGAAGCAATTATAAATGGTGCCATGAGAGGATTACAAATACCTTAGTTTTGCTGAAACACCAGCATATTCAATAGGCAGAGTAAATGACTAGGATGTACTTTCATCTATGAACTTGATGAGGACTCTAATTCATGACAGCATTAATGGTTCACATTAATGAATCTTGCCTTGTATATGACAATGTTTGTGGTTTTATTTGCTCTGTAAAACCAGTAAGTTAGTTAAACACACACAGAAAAAAAAAAAACACATAGGAAGGAAAAAGGGGAGGGAGCTTGACTGAGTTTAATAAAAAGATATATAGTAGTTCCTTAAAGAAAAGTCAAAATCTATTACCACGCTTCTTAACTAGGTCAAACAACATTATTATCTGGTATAATTATGTTCAGTGGGATTTATTTACTCATGAACTTGCAATCGATAACACTGTAAGAAGGGTCCATGTGGATTTAAAATAGCACGTTTAATGGAAAAAAAATCTCATTACAGGACAGGATTAAGTAATTTCTTTCTGCCATTCCTTGCCATCAAAGCATAAGCCATTCCCTGCTCTCAGCTGCCAGAGAAAATTTAAGTTTCAAACACTGTTTTGAAGCTTCAAAACATGGACCATTCTACAGAACTTCAGATGAAATCTGGAACCAAAAATCATACCACTTGCAACAGTTGAAAAACAAAAAACTACTTTCACAAATCGCTTGAAAACACTGAATGTTATTCACTTGAAACAATATCCTGTTTGTTTGCTCTGATGCGAGCTGGCACTACGTGGGAAATCTGGGAGCAAGTGCCGTAGGAAATCTCTGTTAAACAGTATTGTTTGGTTGCTAGGGCCACACCAAATTGTTTGGATAGTTTCAAGGAACAGTGAAACAATACAAAGGATAATTAGACAGACAACATACTCCTGGGTCAAAAAGCAACACGCCCTGATGTATGCTAAATGAGAAACAAAGTTGTTTCACGCTAAATACAAGTGTCCAGAAGTAGGAAAGGTTACTTAATACCCAAGTTGGTATTAAAGAATGCTATTTTTATCATCCTGCTTCTCTCTGTGAAGCCCAAACGCATCAAGTATTTCAGGATGTAAGTAGTGTCCTATTTACCAACAAGGTAACTCAGGATTCAAACACACAGAGCAGGTACCAAAAGGTAACAAGTGCACCCCAGCCCCTGACAGTCTGAGAGTGCATTTTACTCCATGGCTAATACAAAATGATCATTTTTTACCTTTCATAGAATGGTTTTGGTATTAGTTTACACTTAGCCAAGTGCTGACACTTAATATGTGCTTTAAATAGTACTTCCTAAGTTTTTCATGTCTTTTCCTTTAACTGAAATTTGCTTTCAGTTGCTGCTGTTTCTCAGGAAGTTGGAACGGTCAGACTGAAGCAAAACTTCCATCAGGTACCTCCCCCTCTCTTGAGATACCTGAAAATACATCTAGAATTACTTTATGGTTTTCTAAATAAGGTATCCAACTATAAAACAAGGATACTCAACACACTTCTGAGAGGGCCTCCATAGTTTTCATCAAGCAGATCATATTCTTGGTTGCTATTTTTATGTTCATTGCTAAGGTAGTAAATCACTTTACACAGCTCACATTTAATGATTAAGCTTTTTATTATTATTTTTAAAGCACACATAATATCACAGGTACTTTAAGTTTCCTGTGATATTTGTTGAAGAATAGCATTTGTATGTCTCACTGACAACAAAAAAATTCCCAAAGATTGAAAATATTTTAATTAAACTCAACTTCTAATCTGATAAACATCTAGAACATTTCATCCTACCTCACAGAAGTGATATTAATATACACAGAAACGTGTCTGTAACAATTGTTATGAGTGCTTCATAGCAACAAATCTTTAGTTATTTTACCAAAGGAATCATTATTTTTTCTCCTAATAAGGAAGTCAATGCTCAAAAGAGATGGCAATCTATCCAGTATCATCCAACCAAATTATGAGCAGAGCCAAAACGTTATATCTTGGTTTCCTGTGTCCCAGACCAGCAGCCTGTTTTCTACAGCAGACAGCGTCTTCAATAATCTTATCATTAGTTGACAATTCTACAATTTGTGTAGACCATCAGGTTTCTATTGTTTCCAAAATCTCCTTACATCAGTGAACTATAACTCATGATTTGAACAACAACAATAATATCATCTCTAATAACAGAGGCACATGCCAAATCTTAGCCCCCAGTCCACCGACAAATATAAAGAAAGAGCCATTCTTCACTCAAGTCCCTTGGATTTGCTTTCAGAGTAGCGACGGGAGGATGCAGTTGCCGTTCGTTTATCCAGCCAGTTCACCTGGGTTGCCGAAGCACGTGATAGCACAGCAGACCAGCCAGGTCTGCTTCACTGGGTTTTGCCCGAACTAGGCACCGCTGCTGATGGGGCATGGAGCCTGCCCGTCGTTGGGTGTGTTCCCGCCTCACTAGCTCTAGCTGCACTGAATGCCAGCTGCTCATGCACAGCCAGCACTGCTGCACGTGGGCTCCGGCTGGTTCCTTGGTTTGCCAGCAGCAGGCAAGTGCTGGAGTCAGCAGCCTTTGCAGAGATGGTGGATGCTTCTGCATTATACTGCATTTATCCAGATTTTTCCATTTAGTTCATGAACGCTCATTTACCAGCAAAATGTTACTCATTTTAAACTGTGCTAATAGGTTGCAATAAAAGAGAAGAAATTGAAAACTTGTCAAATATATTTATGTACTTACTTTAACCACTTCCAGTTACACATAAATGCTATTCCAATTTTTTCAGTGATGTATATTACTCTCAATAACTTAGATGGACTAAGATAGTATAAGGTTCTGCTAGATGCCATTTTTTGAGGCATTCTTAGTATGTGCTTAAAAAAAAGTACCTAATAAAAATATCATTCTTGATACTGGTATGAAAACCTGAAAGTGAAGGGCGAGGCATAGCAGCCTCCTGATACCACAGTCATGTCACTTTACAAGATAACCTAAACGTGAATAAAATCCACAGCTGTTACCAGTGAAATTATATATCTATTGAGAGCCACTAACCACACAAATTTTCATAGATCATGTTACCTAGATATTCCTTTGCTTTATGTAATATACACCCACTGACTGGTAACACCACAAATAGAAATACAGTGATTGAAAATCAGTCCAAATACATTAGAATATAAATGACCGAGAAAAAAAAAAAAATCTGCTCTTTCTCACGTATCTCTTGTATCTTAGTCTGGATACGTAGTTCCTGAGGAAGAAACATCCTATTATTTTCAATGCAGACTACACAACTGATTCATTCCGTGACATGGGGTATGGCATTCTCCTTTCTCTGAGCTGGCAGTATACAGAGAATTATCTTTGGGAAATGTTTAACAAAGATCATGACTCCACATGTCCAATTGCACTACATGAACAGGCAAAGAAGAACCAGTATCTCATTAACAAGCCACATGGACTAAGGGCCCAGATCACAAATTCTTACTCAGCCCTCTCTCTTTCACTGATTTTATGGGAATTTTACAAAAAGAATTAAATAACTTGCAGTAGTAGCTGGTACTCCAGTCATGCATTTATGAAACGTCACATTAATAAGATGGATTACCCACCTGTGAAGTAGAAACAGGCTTTAGAATTGGCTTAGTTCAGTGGCATGGTTCAGCGTAATGTTTGTAAAGCCAAGTCAAACCTTTCAGTGAGAGGAAGTTGTATGTGTATTGATAACTTCCCCTCCGTGTCTAAATCAGAACTTACATTTTACTTCTTCAGTAGAAACACTTCCCTATTGAAAATTTATCTAAGGAGCTTCAGATATGTTTACATTACATTTAAGCCAAACTCTGGAATAAAGAAACATAAATGAATGCTGCATCAATAAACAGAAGATTATTTCAAGTAGCTAACTCAGCAGATGGCTAAAATGCAAAGGATGCCCTGGAAGGCAATACAGAAATGACAGGGTTTTGAGTGCATTGTGGGAACTGGTACTATGAAAACTGAGCTTTCATTTGAACTCAAAAAAAACCCCATAGAACAAAATCCTCACTGAAATCTTCTGAAGCTTTATCATACAAATAATTTTTTCTACCCCCAGATATGACCATCCTTTCTTTACGGAAAGTTGACTGAACTTGGAGACCAGCTGCCAATTTGTCTAGTTACAGGTACTCACATGAAGCTTGTTCTCTGCTTTCAAAGCCTCTGGAAACACCAGCAAGAAATTTAATTCTAGCTTTCACCAGAATGCAGACTCTTCTACTAGCAACCAGTAATAGAAATATTGCTTCAGGTCAACACAAAGACACTGCAGAAATTCTAAGGCATAAAATTTTCATCTGGCAGTATCTAGTTTTCTGGGTATCTGGGCCAAATTACAGTTCCTTAGCAGATACAGTCTTGCTGCTACTGATGATCCTCAAATCTGAAGTTCTGCCTTACAACTATGTAGTTTTGTCCTTCCAAAAAATCAGTAGCCTTTTTCCCCCACTGCTGTTAATATCTCTGACAATTTCATTCACAAACTGTAATTTTTAAATTTTCATTTGGCATAATGCTTTCTAGAAATCTGACCAGTCAGTCTCCTGCAAGGGCAAAAGCAAGAGAGAAATATGTTTCAGTAATATTGCTTCAAACCTAAAAGTGATGGTTTTTGTTATTTTAAAAAAAAAATAATCAATTTAATCTTAGAAGAAAATTTGTCCTCCGTCTCTTCCACACCTCTAAATATGAGAAGTCAGTCCCCTGCACCTCAAACTCAGACAAGCCCTTGAAGGGTCTCTCTCCCCCTTCTAAACTTGCCATCACCAAAATCTTCTGGAGACTTTTTGCTATTTTCTCTGCCACGTAGCACCTTTCCCCCTTTTTCACACTAATATTCAGACACTCCTTGAGGAATTCTTGTGAAGAGAACAAGAAATTCTTCTTGCCTAGCTGCTTTAATGACTGAGCAAATTCTAACCAGCAAATATTCCAGTCCCTGTATGGGACTTCATATCTTGCAGTCTCTTCCCTACTTTGAGAAGTCTCAAAATAAAATAGGTATATTATTTCTTCCATGAAACCCTAAAACAGACAGAAAGATAAAACAGATTACAGAGGTAAAATCAAGAAAATTATTTTTAAACACTTCTTTTGCCTAAACTCAGATACATGAGAAGGCAGAAACCAGGCTATGAATTTTCCCAAGTAAATCCTACTGGCTTTACCACTTCTTAAAGAAGGACTATGCTAGTCATTCCTCTTAACCTTTATACATAGGTGAGAAGTAGCAACACTGCAAAACCTTCTTTCTAAACCTCCCTCATCTGTGAAAAGCAGCACCACTACTAAATTGCAAAATACCTCTCCAAGCTGGAGAGGGACTTTTTACAAGGGCACGTAGTGAGAGGACGAGGGGTAATGGCTTCAAACTGGAAGAGGGTAGACTTAGATTAGATATCGGGGAGAAATTTTTCACTCTGAGAGTGGTGAAGCACTGGAACAGGTTTTCCAGAGAAGCTGTGGCTGCCCCATCCCTGGAGATGTTCAAGGCCAGGCTGGATGGAGCTTTGAGCAGCCTGGTCTAGTGGGAGGTGTCCCTGGCCATGGCAGGGGTTTCGAACTAGATGATATTTAAGGTCCCCTCCAACCCAAACCATTCTATGAGTCTATGAAACCCTTTGGTACACTCCTAGTCTAAACTGACTCTATGATATTAAGTGTTTATCCCTGAGCAAAGCTTTTTTTGGGGTAAAATAAAAAAGAAAAAAAATCACAACAATCCTTGAAAACTGTTAGCAACACGTTATCCTCATACTGTATATAGAGAACCTGCTTCTCTGCAGAATTGTGACCGAACAGGACAAACAACAGCCACGTGTGTCACGTACAATCACCTAAATCGGATAGGTAGGTATTTTATATCTATGTAAGGTAGAAAACACAAATAGTTTTATTAATTAAATTTACTGGTTGGAAAAGAGGTCAGATCTGACATTCAGGACATCCAGGGCAACCAGTGAGAACCAGACTATTAGTCACTGCTGGGCTCACTCTGTCCACTGAGAACGTCAGACGTGAGCAGCAAAGGCTGCTACAAGCTACAGTCTCAAAGACGTTTGCTGAAGGTGACCTGACCTCTCATACTATGCAATTCTAACTTACTTAGTACGGGATGGCAGGGCAGAACGTCCTATCTATGGGGAAGGTAACTACCTTTGCAACCAAGAAATTTAAAATTAAATTTAAAAAAAATCACTAAGGTGTATGTAAGACCAATTTCACATATTTAAATTTTAAAAAAATCCTTAACAACATAGCAGCTGGGACTTAGATGTGAAATAATGGCTGAAACTGCTATGAGCATTTGCAAGAAGAAGTACAACTCATTATGTGAACCACTTTACAGAGCCTTTTATGGTAGAACACGCATGTAGATTATTATCAGACAGGAAAAAAAAAAGAGGAAATTAAAAAATAATTTTGATAGCACAAAATGCCAAAAGACCAAACCATACACACTGGAAAACAATGTGATAAGGCACAAAAATTGGAGGGGGAAGAGGAAATCAGTTTGAACTCAATTGTCTCAAGTCCTGCCCAGTCATTCTTGATTATGGCACGCTGTCAGGAAATCCTGACCATTAAAGTGTCAGACCATTAAAAATGTAGTTTATGTAATTCTTTTTCTAGAACAACTGCCAGAATAGAAAACCTCTTCAGATAAACCATTTTAATTAAAAATTGTATTTTGTATTTCACAGAAACCTTCACTTAGAAAGACATAAGATTTATTTCACAGCGTACTTCCAAACTGCTAATATATTTAACATGCTTTGCTTCACTGTCAGAAAGCTGTTCCCATGCTAGAGTAGTTTAAAAGAATATAAAGGCTAAGTCTCTTTCATTTGTCCATAATCTAGAACACAATCCACCACCTAAGGAAGTAGGATAATGGCAGTAATGTAAAGGTTCAGGGCTGTAAATTAAATTCCCAATGGTAATTTTCAGAAATGCTTCTACTGTCCTGAAGTTCTATACAATTGTAGCTTTCAACTAAAATTAAAGCTGCACATATAATAAAGCAAGTTAGACTTAAAATACTAATTTCTGCTGGAAAACAGTTCTGCAATCAAGTTGCAAACTTTTCAAAGAAAAACATACCACCCTAAGCACGTATCTGTTATCTTCTGTTTTCTTTCACAGTAGACTTACTGTGAAGACTTAACACAACCTTACTGTCAAAATACTTCTGCACAGCACCAGCAAAGGTTGCTGTGTTGTCAAGTAACACAGGTATCTCAGTTCCCTTCAAACCACTGAACTATAACAACTATCACAACTGAGTACATAAACCTGCCAAGTTTTACTCATTTACAAATTTTGTATTCCCTCAAAAGAGTAACCACATAAGCGTAAGAAAACCTTAACTTGTGTCTTTACCTCCTATACCACAATGTTAGGGTTCTACAGCATGGTAAGTCATACCTTCAGTAAAGATGCAAACACAGAAGCAATTCTATTCCAGTATGATTAAACTGGGGAGGGGGGAAGCTCATACCACTAATACTAGTTTCAAAGAGCAGCATCTGATGCCTACTTTTTACTCGAAATTATTACTGCAACAGGAGTAAGGAGTAAAGATGACAATTTCCTTTTGAACATGAAGAGCAGGAATAGAGTAGCGTAACTTTGGCTTGTTCTGTTAGTTCTTCTGATCCACCTGCCCTAAGGAAATGTAAACCAAGCCACCACTGTGTCTGAGCTAGTTGTATTCCCCGGCTTTCAGGGAGACCTGTAAGCTCAAGCTCACCACCATACCAGTGAGGGCTATCACGCTTTTTAGATAGTACTGTGCATTCACATAATAGTTGAGAGCCCATAACTTGTGAAAGCACCTTTCCTTCAGTTCTAACTCCCGCAGTCAGAAGGACAACTGGAAGGAGCTATGTCTAGCAAATCTGGCATCAATTCCAATGATTCGTGCCATCACCTCTTCCTCTAAACGTGACCAGTTACAACTTTCTCTGACAATGTAAAAGCTAAAAACGTTGACACCATCCCATGGCTCGCTGCTGGATTCTCAACCTGGCTGCAGCATTTATCCAAACTTCACCACCCAGAAATAAGGTATCCATTCCAGCCCAGCAGGTATTCATAATCCTATCCCCTGTATCAACGTTTTCCAGTATTTTGCCATTAGCAGACCTTTCCCCCCCCCGCCCCGCATCCAAAGGGGATGCAGATTCCTACTGAGCTAATTTAAGCTTGCTAGGGGCAGTTTGGTTTCCCTCCATTCCCTCTCTCGGCTGATGAACTGCAGTTTGAGCCACTGAAGGACAGTCAATTTCTCAAGTGATTGGTAAGTCTGCAGCTAAACTTGCTCGCACACTTTCTCCCCCGTGCCTTTTCTGTTTAGTATGGAAAGCGTGCCCTCCTCAGCCCATGGGGGGCGGGGGGGAAGCAGGGCAGAGAACAAAACATTTACTGCTAACAGAGAAATCCATTTTTTTCTTCCTGGGCTATCAAATTGAAGGCTGCACCAGGCTGGAAATGCACTGATGCTCTGAATCCTACGTTAAGCATGAGCTAACAAAGGCAATAAAATTATATCAATGCTTAGCTAAGTGATGTTAAATTAGAAAGCATAAGGGAAACGCAGGCAGCAGTGGGAAAATACATTAGTCAGGCCTGGGGTCTAGAAGAGTAGAAAAAGAAGGAAAGAGAATTATATTTACTGGCATTTATTCCAGATTTCCATGTATGCTGTTCTACAAGTTAAGGAAGCACACATTTCCACAGCCACTTGAGGGTGAACTTACTCTGAATAAAGACTTCATTTTTATGGTACACTTTGTGAAGTGGAAAAAAAAAAAAAAAAAAAAAAAGCACAAACTAAACCCTATATCTAAAACTTTAAGAAATAGTACCTAAAAACCCCAAAACTAAGGCAAGGATATAGCATCAAAAGAATACAAACACACTCATATATGGGCTGCACAGATAACTTAATTCTATCGCTTGTCACTGCAAACTTATCATCTAGGATGCGGTTTTGTTTCCTTTTAATATATTAACAGATACATATACACCACACAAAAAATGCATCAAGTAACGAGGTTAAAGTGAACATAAGCATGACTTTGTTAACTAGCAAACAGAAAAGGAAACATAAATACCTTCTCTCATCTTTCCTAATCCACATTTCTCTGGAAAAACAAAACTCCACATCCTCAGTTTGAAGAATTAAGAATATAAAAAGCCCTGTTGATGCACTGTACTGGAAGGAAAAACAATGACAAAATGCTCAACAGTTTTATGCTTGATATTCCAAAAAGATAGTGACAGAAGCCAGCAGCTTTTGCAAAGAGTTCTCTTGCCGAGCACAACCCAAGGTAGTTTGTTGAAACACCCCTCCCACTGCCTGTGAGAAGAGGGCAATTCCAGCACCCAGTAGAAAGAGGAAAAGACTTTTCCTCATTATGCTCATTATGCTCATTATCCTCAATTATCCTCATTAATGTCAAACTGATACCTTTCCTGAGTAAATGCAGAAAGTAATGAATACTGGCAGCTTTGCTGTAAAAAGCTATTTTGGAAAAAGACTCTGGAGCATCAGTTATAAAGTAACCAATAACTTCAAATCACGCAACATTAAAAAAACCACAAAATCTATTTTTAAAAATCTATAAAGAAGCCAATTTAATTTATTTTAATATGCTCCATATAAGCATATTAAGATTTCAGATGAAAAAATGTATCTACAAGTTAAATCTCAAAAACATTACACTAGCCCAGACTGCGTCCATTTAAAGAGCATTTTCACATCTTTGTAAGTAACTGCCCAGTGAAGTACTCAGAACTATTATAAGAGGTATGGTTTGAAAAGCAAAGAGTTAGATGTACACACAAGGATTAAAAAAAGAGAATAAACAAACAAATGCGTTTGGGCATTGGAATATGCTCAAGCATACGCAAATCAGGGTTAGAATAAGTCTCACGTATTAAGTATCAATTTCAGGAAAGAGCAACTGTTCTACGCTCTGATTCTGTCGGTTTTGCCTAGTAATCCTCCATATGAACATAGGAGCTGAAAAGGGAAACAAATCTCTGAAGACTAACTCAAATCTGTCACATTTAACACAAATATGCCAAGGAAGAAAAAAAAAAAATAAATCTTACAATAAGTCTGCTGAGGAGTCAAAATAAAACTAAAAAAAACTTCTTTTTTTTTTTCTGCACATCTAGGTAACCACCTACATTTAATTGTAAGGAAAAAAAAATAATCACATCTGAACATATTCTCTAAAGTGTTCTGCCCTGCACTGAGGGGAACAGCTCGTCTGAAAATTTGACTCTGATGGGTTTCAGTTCCCAGTACAACTAACCGAAGAGTAAAAGCACACAGGAGAGGTTGATTCTTGTTCAACTAGAGCATGTATTTCCTTGTGATGGCACACACATATGTTACAACACTGTTGTAAATTCGGGTTTTAAATTAGCTATAGTTGTCTGGTTTCTTGTTTACCAAATGTCCTCTTCTGAGCCAAGTCCTTTCATTCCCCAAACTCTACAGAAAAACACTAACATCAAACGCTGAGTTGGTGATGGTCTGGGATGTCTATTTTCATTTTTTCTTGGGGAAAAAAAGTTTGATGAATATGAAAATTAGCAAATATCTAGAAGGTTCACGACTGGTCACTATTTCATTTTTCCAAATTTGTTTTGCTTCTATGGTTAGTGTGGGAACTGTATTTTGAGGCTTCTCAGCACTTTTTAAGACTTTAACAGCATGAGTTAGCGCTGAGTTCACATGAAGCCCTAGTTAACCATATTTTTTTTCAAGTAAGCATGGGACACTTGTATTTCTAACCAGACCTTCTGAAGAAATTTATCTATGCTAGCTGCAAATAAAAGTAAACTAAACTAGCAAGAATCTGAAGTTGTGCAACTCCTTAGAAAAACAGATGACAGCCTTCAGGGCCTTAAGTCTTCAGAGAAAGTGCAAGGGCGCAGCACAAACCTGGTGAAAACCCTCACGTAGCAGGCAGACAGAGCCAGCGCTTGAATTGGACCTCTGGAAGAAGACAATACTAAGTGCCATGCAGTGCTACTCTTAGCTCCCATAAACACACCGAGCTTTCAGAGTTAACAGCTTCTTTGTCATTTCCAGGGGAGGAGGCTAGTCACATCTGAAATAAAAATATGCTATCCTATGCTTGTTCACAGAACTCCAAAATACACGGCTAAATTGGTCATTTAAAAGATTTGAGCTGTATGTACTGGAATTCAGAGGAAAAAGAAAAAGCTTTTTTTCCTCTTACCTTCCTCAACTTTCATTTTAGCTTTTTATCTGATTCTAATTTACTTCGCAAAGTAGTTTGCTTTCTCCACAATAAGAGCCTTTATCTGGCTTCAATATGTTCTTCTAAGCTTTAAAACGCACTGTAACCGAGAGGCTCAGACTGGTATGAGCGGGAAGGTCTGGCTATGGAGGCACTGGGGGAAGTGGGGCTCTCAGCATGGCCTGCGTGAACAGCACCTGGTGAGCAGGTCATGGAGAACTCCAGCACTTCTAACTGCAGTTTCACACCCACACCTGCAGACAAAGAACCACAGTGGCTCGGAACGACTCACAGAGGTGGGACAGGATACAGACACTGATCATTGTCAGCTCCAAAAACACATATCCAAATGCTGGCAACTGAAGAGGAACTCAGGAAATGAGGAGAATGTGGCACCTGGCATCCTTACCTCCCATACCATGGCCATGGATTCCAGACCTAACAGCTGGACACAAGCATTGTGGTGCCTTTTTTGCTGGACAGACACCCTGAATACCCCTGTTCTGGTGCCCAGCTGCTGGATGGACCTTTTGGACACATGTTCTGGGGCTCAACAAACTGTGAGAGTGAATGAAAACTTCCCCCCCCCCCCCTCAGGTCTTATTTTAAATAACATATCCTTTTTTCTCTCTTATATAAGGTCTCACATTTACATCTGCTACATGGTTTATACGACGTTGCAACACTATTTCCTACACTGTTTTCTGATAAAAATTAAATAGTAGGATTCATATTTTTGCAGGAGGACACAGAAAATACCCATCATCTATCAGTAAAGTAACAGACACTTGCCTACTCAATGAATTGTAGTAAAATCTGCTCTGAAGTCTTCCATGCTGATGGACAGGTATAAAAATAAGTTCATACATAAAACCATATTTTAAAGAGAGCAGCCTGTAAGGAGGTAGGACAACGGTATCACAGCTACATTCCAAACTGTAATTATTTGAATACTACCAGGTTTTGAGGCTCGAAAAGTAACTAAGGATCTGACTGTATGTACTAACACCAACTATGACTGGGCCATTAATGACACGAGCAGTATTTGGGTGGTATTTAGAAGACTACACAGTTCACCACAAATATAAAAACAAGGGAAGAAGAAATATATTGGAAGTAAGATATGAAACTATTAAGATTCTGCTTTAAAAATTCTCTAACGTCCAGCCCTCTTCAGGAACAGAGGATAAAATTTCAAAGTAGCGGGCATCATAAAAAAGCTGATGCATAATCCATAACGGTCCTTACTACTGCTACGTGAAGAAAAAAAGTAAGGTCACTTAGCTTACCAACCAGCATTAGCACAGACAGCTAGCCAATGCTACCATCTCCCAAGCTGCAATATATAAATATACTGGTAGCATTATTTTGAAAACAGATCAATATTTGCTTCATTCTTGCTCAGGTATACTATTACCAAAATTGTTTTTATGCATTACCCAACTATTCCCTCTCAAGCCTGAAAATCTCAGCTTCTCTGGTCAAGGTTTTAGATCATGAACTTCTTCAGTATACCAAGGTTACACAGGCAAAATCTGTACATATTCCAAGAAACCATTACCTCATTAATCACTCTACAGCAATAAAGCACAGATTACCAACTGAACTGAGGGGGACGGAAGCAGTCCGGCTGCGGTGGGACCGTGCAGCTCAGTCAGGGTGAGGGCCTCAAAGGAGGGAGCGCTCTGGTGCCGACACCTGGAAGGAGACCAAATGCAAACCACGACACGATAACGAGCTCTGGCCTCTGCCGAGTTACACTCTCAGCCAGTGACCTAGAAATTTGAGTTTCACATCCAGCGCTCATCGCTCATCTTTTCCCCTGATGATGTGGTATTTGAGTTTGTATGGTCGCGTACTGACAGCACCATAAAGCACCAAGCTGTTTTAATCATGCTATAAAATTTCCCTTCTGAGCGGACTAAGTTTGCTAGACCCGCAGAAGAACGAGACTGCAGATGGAGAGCAGGAGGCAGTCAGACCAGCAATGCACCGCTACTCCACAGACACAACTCAAGGGGGGAGCACTGTTCAATCTCCAGAAATATGTTATCAATACCCTGCTAAAGCAGCTGCACTTGGCGAGAAGCACAGGACAAGAAAACAGAGAAATCTATAAGGTTGGGTTTTTTCCCTAATTGTAGATGCTGATGAAAAATTGCGACCCTTCACAAGCCTCTGCCACACCTCCACGGAGTCACAATGCTGACTGCACACGAGCAAACATCTTCCAGTTAACAAGACAGACCAATACATTTAAAGGTTAGAAATATCCCGTCCCCCTCTCACAAGACTTTGTTAGGTAAGACACGTGCAAAGCATGCACACGTTACAGTGCCATTAACTCGGAATTTTAACTCAGGCCTAGCCTACAGCTTCTGGGTAACACTCCCAGTCAGTGGGAATCGGGGACCAAGGCTCCTGAGAACTGCAACTCTGCAGAGAAAATCCTGTCAAGACAGCACCAGCTGATCCTCCCCACCTTCGTGGCTCTGTCACCTCTCCCAGGGCCCAAATAGCTAAGCTATCCAATGGTCATGATCGCTTTTTGTCAGTCAGTCTTCATAACCTTCATCCTAGAACTGCAAATATAAAACGAAACCAAATAATTCTCAAGAACTTGACACCATTTTTCTCAGCACCATTAATGTATACAGTCTGAGCAGAAGTAAGGAAGTACAGAAGAGAGACAAAAGCTTGAGAAAGAACTAAAAAAGTACAAGACTGTATCTAATAAACCAGCATCTAAACTAAAATTAACTGAGGAATCAATACTTCAGGTCTCCAGAATGAATAGTGTATACTATTTTTTTATTCTGAAAACTTGCATCTCCAGAAAGACACCAGTTTGGCACAGTGAGATTCAGTTTTAGTGAGGTTGAACTTCAGCTCAATACGCTTCAAAAAGTTTTCATGCTCCGTGGCAGCATAATTCGCATCCTTCACCACATTTTAGACAGTGAAATCCTACAGGCTTGCTTCCAAAAATACAGAACCAATGTCTGCGCCCTCCCTAGGGCCCTCCCAGGCCTTGTCCTGCCATCTTCTCCCCTGCTCAACTAAATTAAACAAGTTACCTTCTTGTTTCCCTTATCCTCTCTAAGATAAGCACTCTAGTTTTCCAGTTACAGCATCCCCCTTCTGGGATAATGCAGCCATAAAAGACAGGCACAAACTATAAATTATAAATAAATAAGTGAAAATCATTCAAACAATCCTTTGAAGAGTACTACAGTGACAGATGCTAGGAAAACTTTTAACAGTGGAATCACTTTCCTTTCGGTCACCTTTATTTGTGAAACCTGTTTTTGTTCGAATTGTTTTGCTTAACATAATTCTTTCACGATTAGTTATATACTTTTAACTTTCTTTCCTGTGGAGGAATAGCAACATGGTTTAGTGATGGTTTCTGTCAGAGTTGGGCTGATGGTTGGACCCAATGATCTGAGAGGTCCCTTCCAACTTAGGCAATTCTATGATTCTATGAATAATTATAGCTTGAAGTACCCTTTCAAGGTTTTTTCAATTATTATTTAAGAAGGAGAAAAAAATATATAACAAGACTCCAAAAAAAAAAAAAATCTTTCACAGCCATACACTTCTGCTAGGGAATGTCTAGGTTTTGGATTCCTCCTTCCTCTTTTCCTATCCTGTTAATTTCTCAAGACAGAGAGGTTCAAAGGTAAGAATACCCCTACAAGCAGAAGAATGCACAACTCCACCTTAATATCCCCTGATCAGTCTATCATTGGTTTCTGGCCACAGTGTCTCAAATAGCTATGAAAAAAACTTTGAACTTCTCAGCCAAACCTCAGTACATCTGGGTTAGCTTCCTTCTTTGCTTTGCTGTCATAAAAATGAAGTGCCAGTTGCCAGCCTGTCTTTTTTCCAGGACAAGACCTCATTTGTAGCTGAAAGAACAGTAAAAATCTGGTGATATTTGGCCCAACTGCTATGTCCTGCTGACAGCCGGCACAAACAAGATGTTAGAGAGGAAAAGGAGCAGGTTTCCACTGAGAAGTCAGACACTTGGTTTTCTAAGCCTAACATCGGCCGCATTAAGAGCAGCCGAGTTGTTACTGATGGACAACCCTGGCGCACCGACAGCCTCACAAACATCACAGCTCCGAACCTGAAGATCTCACGTTCCAGTTCAGCAGTGTGAACAAAGGAAGCAAACGGAGATGACGAATAAAAGAAGCAAAAGGAATAAAATCAATAATTCCTAAGGCTACTTAGGCTGCTTGGATAGCACCGTGAATATAACAATTCTATCCAATATCCATTAATTAGTTAGCATTGATTTGCAAGGGTTTAAGGCATTCATACATCTTTCTAGACCAACATTCTGGTCTGTAGCAATTGTCTGCAAAGGAAACTTCAAAAAGTATAGTTGAAAATCTCCCCAAATCACATGCCAGCTGTGCCCGATAGGCAGAACCAGAGGAGTCATTTATACTTCCTACGCTGTGCTTTCCTAAGGTCTCCGAGAAATTAATTACTCCTAGAACTAGAACTAATTCTTGAGCAAGAAACCTATAAATATTAATGTTTTAAATTAAAATTTTTCATTTAGAAGCTTGAAATGGTTGTTTTTTTAAACTCTTAGAGATCTATTTCTGAGGCTCTGTAAATCTGAAGAAAAGTAATCTTTCTCCCCTTTGGATTTTCAAATTCTCGATTCTTAAGAGAAGAATGAGAAAAGGTAAAGAGTTAGAAAAAATTTTTATATGCTTGTTGTTTTCTACTTCTACTTTGAAAGCATTATATATTCATTAATAATATTTATTCTGAACTGAGTAAAATCTGTCCAACACATATTGCTCTTATTTGTTCCAACTATACCTACCTTAGGCATCAAGTTTAAAATCTGATGAAGATAATGAGTCACACAACATGTAATTCTGTAACTGTATTGAAACATTGTACACCTCTTGCTTTTCGACCATCACCATATTTTAAAAACTTCTTGATCGGTCCATAAAAACTGGATTTGTCTAATGAGAGTTTTCAATGTAAAGTCAACGATACAAAGTTTATTTCTTTCTATATCTTAATTTTTCAATAATTAATATTCTAATATTAAAAGTAATTAAACCAAAGCAATTCTATGCCTTAACATTTTATTTTCTTTTGCTATTGCAGCTTGGCTGCCTAGAACACAAATTACATTTCAGTAAACTACCCTGAAATTTCTCCCAGAAAGTAGTTTCTACCAGACCTACTAACGTAAACCTTTGCTTGAGACATTCGCACAGGCAACTGGGAACATTAGAGTTCAAACACTTAATTCACATTTACAGTAGCATGGCCCAGTGTCTTTTGGGTTCCAAGTGTCCCTTTTGATTTAGAACAGCCCTTTCCTCTTTAAGTTTAAATTCACCCTGGCATCGTTACTCTTTCTAGAGGAATGAGGAAGAGTCCTTCTTTCTACACAGGGTAAAACCTACATGCAAACAGGATGTAACATAGCAAACAACAGTTTTGCTCCACACAGTGTTCTAAAGTTGGCAGTCACCTTTCTAAATAAATAAATACTGTTTTGTCAGTGATCTCTTAAATGCTATTAAATCTCTAGTGTCTGAACCTCTTCCCTTCACATACAAAGGCTCCAGAGCTAGAGTTTAAAAAAAAAAAAAAAAAAAAAAAAAAAAGTCAGCAGAAATGGGGTATTTGATATGGGTTGTTGCAATCGGTTTATCTGGAGCTTTCCTGAAGTCCATGCAGAGCATGCAGTTTATTCGAGTAACAGTAGCTGACAGAGTGGTTTGCATTTGGGGCTTTTTCTCCTTTCGACAGCATTCTCTAATGCATTTTGAATCATTACAGAATCTAGTTATGGGTTTAGCAAAAAATACACTGCTTTACTAGAAAGAACGCCCCAAAGGAAAGCTCATTCTAGCATATATGCCTGATGAAGATAAATAATGTATATCCCAACACATAACGTACTTCATACAATGCAGGCATCTTATTTAAAAATTAATATGAAGAAACTCACCCTTGACAATCTTTCAAAAAATAAAAATCATAGTACAAGGTTTTCCATGTCGATGTGCTGAGAAGTCCAAACTAAGGCCCAAAGCATCACATATCCATATCTACTTACGAATGGTAAAAATCTGGTTACCTACGCTTCCCTAATGAGCATCCATGCCCTTATGCCCAATCTACATGAAAAGTGTTAATGATACAGACTGTAAGCATCAAACCGATAAGGCAGGGAAAAAGTATACACGTAGGTATGCATGTTTAACAAGTGGAAGCTACACCAACCCAAAAACACTCCCAAAATAATCACACAGCTTCAGCCATGCAGAAGAAAAATAAATAAATATGTAGAAGGCTTCTATGCAATCATCCAGCTGAGCTGAGACGCCCATACATGCCCACCAAAAGAGGCAGTCAGGCTCTCACTGCTAGCCAGGTGGTCCCGACCTTTCTTTTACACCAGCCCTGAGGGCGTCCACGCTCCTTGCCTTGAGATGATTCAGTTGGATAATTTAACAACAACAAAAAATCTCCACCTTCCCAAGAAAGTTTCTGCTGATGTAATGACCCAAAACAGCTCTCTATAAAAGGAGGAGGCAAGTACCACAGTTGGCAGGTGAAAAGGTGACAAGGCTGCACTGCTGGGGGCAAAGCCACCACTTTTGGCAAAAATGCCGAGCTCAGACATCTTATGAAACTTCCCTCGCCTTCACCCGACTCACCTGACCCACATCTAAGAAGTGGGAGTAAAAAAGTTTGACAACTTCAGAATTTTCACTTATGTACACTGGGTATTCTTCAGCTTCAGGGTGGTATATTGGTTTGACTGGTTTGGATGACCTACTTATAGCCTAGTTGTCTTCTTCCAGCCTACATCCATTTATAGACCTTGTTATTTCAACCCTACCCTGAAAGGAAAGAAAAATAAAAAAAAGCTATCTTCTCTTTACATAGCAGATTTCACTACACAGAACACGACTGGCATTTCAGTTAATTGAATGTGTGCCAACACACCACGTATCAGGAAATGTAATGGCTCCTGATCTTATGCGCCCCAAGGTGTACTGCTCAAGTGGCCATTGTTAAAAACCACCTCAGATCATAAATAGGGCCAAATGTGGAGGTTACACTCCATAATCCCGTAAAAAAAAAATAAAAATGACACATTCACATTTTATTTGTTGATTAACCACTGACAAAAACTTGCTTTTCCCATGACAACTGACAAGCTGTGGAGAAGCCATCACAAGCACTACATCCCTTCTACAGCAAGCAAACTTGCTGCTCCTGCAGTACAGGGATCTGCAAGTACATTTAGTATCACAGAGTACGCTTAAATACATTTAAAAAAAAAGTGGACTTCAGTACCTTTTTCAAAACTTAACATAAATTTTGATTCACCTTTCATTTAAAAATTTCAGTTTTCAGTATGTCAAAACAATTTTGGAAGATATAATCAATCATATGGAAAAGTTGGTACATACTCTGGAGACAGCCTCTGGAGTTTTGGTATACAAGATGATAGTCGACTACTAACTGTCATGATTTTTGGAAGTCAAGGTTACAATTAACAAAAAGTTCCTACAAGAAGATTGAACACGTTATTATTCGGAAAGTTTAATGTTGGAGAAGTAAAGTTAATACCCTACTTAATATGTACTTATTTAATTACTATTATTGTTTAAAAAGGCACCAAAAATAGCGTCTCATAAAAATAAGATTTCTCTCGATTGTGATATAACACTGATTTGGCAACTGGAACATAAAACTGTCATTAAGAGATGTCTGAAAGTCCTCTAGAGCACTGTACTGCCCCTGATAAGTGCTACTCCAAAGCAGAGTTAGGAGGAGAAGCAATCACATAACATCTTAGGCCAATTTTTTACCCAGGTTTTCTTTTTCTTTGCAGTTTAACAGTTGCTGGGAAAACAAGCTGGAATTTATCATACAATAACAATTCCTCAAATATAAACAAATTGGGCTTTCATCGCTTTTAAAAAGTGTAATCCATTAGCAAACTGCAACAGAAGGAGCAAATCTGTGCTCTTGCTAAAGCCAGGCACACCTCCGCATACACTCCACCTCACCTCATCTCCTCCCAAAAAAATAAGGCGGGCAACTAAACAATTGTTCCACAATTCTTCATATGGTCCCTGTTCATATACCTTCCTATCACGGCACTGTAAGGTGATCTCGCCTTTTGTATTTAAATTACAGTTTCATCGCTGTCATGAAATGAAAAGCCACGGGATAAAAATGAATCCATTACATCTACTTTGTTAAATATTATATTATCAGAGCAGAACCTCTCTTGAGAGCCAAGAGTTCATTTTTGGTTGGTAAAGGAGGAAGTAATCTTCAGTCAAGCTAATCCTATGGGAAGGTAAGCGATTCTTCAACTCCAAGTGCTTTTTTCATTCACAGAAAGAATGATTCAGAAGCATCTGCCAGGCAGCTCCCCGGTTTCACATGCTTGTCAGCACCTGGCAGCCGTAGCTCCAATAATTCACTTCCTTTTAAAGTTGCTCCATTTCTTTTTGATTTTATAACACATTTTCAAAAACGACTGCTGTACAGGCAGATACAGCTCACTTTCCTGCCATGACTTTGTTCCCAGGCTCACAAGTGTAAGTAACTTTGAAAATCGCCATCACAAACCCTTACCGAAAAGAGGCCAAGGGCAACGACCACGATGTAGCTTTGGCAGACGCGACATTAAGAGCAGCCCCTTTCTCTTAACTGGTATGAACTCTCGAAATATACGCAGGACACCTGAATCAAGCCAAGCAAACCAATACGAAAAAACTCATGAACCACCTCCAACACCGGTCTACCAGAAGGCGGCTGGGATGGGTTCAAGGGCAGAGAAGCATCCACAGGACAGGTGTACCCTTCTGCTCACCAGACAGACACAACAGCAACAGAAATCTGTGTATTTGCTGTTAGAAAGACAATAGATACATTTTTTGTTCCCTTTTTATTATCCAGAAATAATGATTTATTTCTGAACCGCACAAGTAAATATTAAAAACACAGAAGAGCTTTTAAAAAGCAGTAATGGATCGTACTCATGTTTACTGGAAAGCAGTTGTTCCTGTCCAGACTGTAAGCCCCAGAAATACATACATAGTTTTGATTAAAACACATCGTATCTTACAGAAAGGTTTCCATTACATAATGCTTTTTATTGTAAGCAGCACCACGTTTGTTTTTTGGACGCATACATCGCATTACCAAAAGTAATTCTCACATCACGCAGACCTCCTTAACCTGAAACAAAGGTTTTGTGGACAAAATATGAGAGCTTTCTTACACCAATGGATATAAATAACAATCAAAATGACTATTTTTGCTACAAAATCAGAAACCTCAGAAGAACGGTTAAACAGACTACATATTCAAACTGCAATGGACTAAACAACAGAAACCATAACTTTAAGAAGTTGCATTATCACAACTAAGATTCCTTCAATACTATGGAGCCAAGCAACCCAAGGACAAGCCATTAAAAGCCTCCCATTATATCCACAACTTCGGTAAGCAAATAATTCTTAAGCAGGAACATCCTCACTTCACTGTTGGATTAAAAGAACATTCCTGACTCCATTTAAAAGGAAGCAATGCCTAAAATTGTTGGCACAGAGACAGCATTCTGAAACTAGGCCATATGAATGTCACTTCATTGTTGTTACTGAAAGAAGAAAGATCAACTACAATAAAACCTTAGCCAGCACTGCAACAACATTATGCCAGCTAAGCAAGCCCTTAACCAGACCCATGGAGCTTTGCTGCCTTTCTGTTACACACTTAAACACTCCTCTACAGATTCTTATTTTTATGTATATGGGCATGCATGCAAGTGTACCCACTCCTCTTCTGATGTTCTTTAGTATACAACATTCTGAAGTTATCGTATAAACCATAAAAAGTAGCATTTGCATATAAAAATTGTATGAAAACACAAAGGAAAAAAAAAATCCCTTTCTCAACTAATTTCTTAGCATGTGCACGTTTAATGAATTTCCAAACACATACTCAACATAATTCCTTGTTCTGCACATACTGCATCACTTGACTGGAAAACGTTTTAGGAAAAAAGCAAAACTGGCTTGCCCGCTCAGCTCGATTCACTAAGCCATCCATGTGAATCACAGTACTTAAACCCGGCAGAGGCTGCACGGAGAGGTCTGCTCCCGGCCAGCCTGCAGAGTGGAAAGCCATCGGAATGCCACTC
This sequence comes from Chroicocephalus ridibundus, assembly GCF_963924245.1. Taxonomy (NCBI): domain Eukaryota; kingdom Metazoa; phylum Chordata; class Aves; order Charadriiformes; family Laridae; genus Chroicocephalus; species Chroicocephalus ridibundus. The sequence goes on from NC_086288.1 coordinate 70,948,990, forward strand.
TCACGCTCTCCCAGAACAGACACCCAGCTACGCCTTAATCACCACAATTTTCACAAATGGAGCGACGATCGTGGAAAGAAGTGAAAGAAAGCCTGGCTATCTAATCAGTGAGCACAGAAAATTAGTTTGTTGGCAGATGATCCAAGTACCACTTCCTGACGGAAGAGTCAGGAAGATCTTCCTCCACTGCGCTTACATAACAGAGGACACACAGGAGAAAATATAGCATCAGATAGAACCTTTTCTCTGATACCCTTTTTTATTATTATTACTCTCTATCTGCTTACAGCTGACAGTTATCTAGTCTACATTCTGCAATTCATCTCCTTATCCATGCAGTAATTATTTATCTAGTTGTAGATTGAAATTTATGGTAACAGTGTATCCTATGGTTTACTTTAGTTTGGAAACATTATCCACTAATAAAATCAACTTTAAGGATTTTTAATATTTTTCACGAGACACTTTCAAGTTCTACTATAAAATATTAGAAAAACCCTTCCGATTATCTTTATTTCAACAAGAACATTAATAACTACCAAGTACTATTACAAGGTATAATTTGGAACAGATACAGTTAATCTGCAAGACACAAACCAAAGTGAAAAGCAAAACCTATGAGGATGCCTGTTTTGAAATATTCATTGTTTTAACTTAGGAGCCATAAGTCTAGAAGTTATTAGTCCACGACACGAATTACAGTAGTTAGTGCAAAAAGCAAATCTCACGTCTGAATAAGGTATTAGGACAAACTAAATAGCTGCATACTCTCCTAGCACCGATTAATACACTGTATAATAAATAAGTTGCCACTAATTCCTCCAAACAAGACAGACAGGAGAAACAAACAATGCTGTATTGGCGTAAAAATCCCAATGGAGGCATTTAGATGAAGTGTTCAGAGAGTGGAAACTGCCTCCCAGTACACCTCGAGCAGTAATAATGAGACGTGACATAAAGCTGAGATAACAGATACCCCCTGCTTTTGACTTCTTTTAATTTTCACAAATACAAGAAACTTAAGACATACGAAATACTTAGCTGACGTACAATTACGTCATCTTTGTCACCTCCTGGCGTACTGTCATTAAGCTGCTGTGCTTAGGGTAGGAGAGCCTGCCACACAGTGCAAGGCAGCTCCGGGGCCCCAGCCCCTGCATTGAAGCCTGTGCGAAGGGGTGATCTGAGGACAGACGGGTTGTCGGTACGAGAAGCAGCATCCTCACCTTTGCGAGTGCAATTAAGACAAGAAAACCTCGTAGAAACTCTAGATCCGGGCCCTTTAGAAAATCAAAGCGGGCACTTTTTGCAGGTATAACAACAAGTTTGCGGCACAAAAATAACATCTGCTGTAAAACACTCAGTCTGAGGATGACTGTTTTGCTTTAAAGGAGCGTTTGGAGCTTGACAGAAGTAAGCCACAGTGTCAGCATCTGATAACTCTGCAGAGACGAGCAGAGACTTGTCACCTCCCTCGGGCAGCACAGGGTGCAAAAGAACTTTATCAGATGGAAACAACTGCAGCCTAGGAATTTTTTTTATATATATATGTATACGTGCGCCTGAATGTACATATATGTGTGTGTATATATAACATTGTCTTACATGACAACTGGGAAGCAGACAGAGCGCTTCACTTGCCTCATGCTGGCTATGCCAAGTTGCACACAGGACCGCTAAAAAACCTTTTTTGAAAGCGTAATTTCACACCGCAGCATGCAAAAAAAAAAAAAAAAGAAAAAAATTAAAAAAAATAAAACCAATACTAAGGAACACGGTCAGAGGCAGCGGCTCCCGGCGCCAGCGAGACCATACTCACTGCTGCTGCCGCCGCTCCAGGACTTCAGCAGAGACTTGATGTTGATCTCGAAGAAGAGGGCATCCTGCAGGCTGAGCATGGTGCCGCCGGCGCCAGCCCGCCCGCGCCCGCGCCGCTGCCGCGCGGCCTCCCGCTGACGCAGGGCCCGGGAGCGGGGCGGGCGCGCGCTGAAGGCGGGACCCGCCCGGCCACGCCCCTCCCCGGTCGGGCCACGCCCCCCCGGCCGTGGCCGCAGGGACCCGGTAGAATAAAAGGGAATTAAAAAAATACCGAAACGTGAAAAACAGGCGCTCAGCGCGGGGCGGGAAGGTCATAATTGGTACTGTCGGGGTGGGTGCCTGCAGGAGAACTACAGGGGGCTGGGCTTTGACACCCACAGCATCCTTAGCTTCTTTTAAAGGACTTAACAATTTTGACATGTCTGGCGGTTTATTACTCCATTCGGTACCATCCCAAAGGCCCCCACGGAAAGTATCTTAGGTGTGAAGTTTCTGGATGCCTGGGGATGGAATCCAACACCGCCTGTAGGCGGGGCTGGGGATTTACCACCATTCCTTCAGGATAAAAAGCAAGACGCGCCATCCATGGCCTTCGTCCACCTCAGCACAGGGTAAAGGGGTTTAAGACCACCCTCCTCCGCTCTGCCCACACCACCGGGTACCATCCAAAGGCGGTGGCCCTCTGCCAACTTCAGCTGTTATCTTTACATAGGCCAAAAACACATCTGAAAGCGTCTCAAGATTTTAATGGACAAATGTAAAAGTAGTCGAAAATTTCAGAAAGACTTCTGAGCACAGACAGGAAAATGGGATATGGAGAAAATAATGCTTGTTTCCGTAACTGACACCAAACTACACATAAAACATCACCCTTTAGTCAAATACAGAAAATGGAGAGAACTGGATACCGAGATTACTGTGACACTGGCTGCTAAGAGTAGTTTAATGAGGTTTATTTAAACTATAACTTGACACACACCATACAGATGAACTAAAAAAAAAATTAATCATACAGGTCCAAGGTACATTGATCAACTAAATCTGCTTGAAGTTAATTTTTTAAAAACCTACATAGTTTCAGAACTGCCACCCACCCTGTACCAGGAGTAAACCAGCCACCAGGAGGAAATCATACTTATGCCCTCAGACAAACTAGAATTCTCTGAAATTGTTGAAAAGGTTTAAGAATGGTGTACAGCAAACACTTATGGTTTGTTTTTTGTGGTTTTGGGTTATTTTTGGTGCTGGTTTGGGCTTTGTTGGTTTTTTTTTTTATTGTTGTTGGTTTTTGTTTTTCAAATCTACACACACACATGCCTCCCAAAGAGACAAAATCCTTACCACTACCAGGGAGGTAACACAAACTAGTCGATGTCCAGCTAAGCGGTTCTGAACAACAGGTCTAACGTACCAGCAGAAGGACATGGGAGAAGCACCGGCCCGTTTGACCATCGAGCCAACTGCTGTCTGACACCCGTTCAGGAGATGAACAGTTCCATTAAAAATGAGACTGGTGTGATCACTTAGTTTTCATAGATTAAAAATAAACCAAATTTTCCCATGCAAAAAGTATTTTTCTCTACCAGGATATGAAAATGCAACCTATATCTGGATAGCCCTTTATGTTTCTCCCCAGACAGGGTACAGAACGTGCGTTCACACAGAGCAACTCTTTGGGACGTTGCACCAAACCTTCTTTCCTAAGCCTGTTTCAGGTAATACTGCCTGTGTAGCACCTCCGCTTACCTCATACTCCTTTTTTATCACCTCTTTTATGAATACATTCAAAGTTATACTTCAAGCATTCTTTTTTCCTCTTACTAAATAAGATATAACAGAGGTTGTATTTTGTTATGAGTAGGATATAAAGGTCAGATTTTGGAACTGGTTGATGAATTTCACCACTAATTTGAAAGACTGTATTAATTATGGTTGGTCTCTGACTGCCTTTAACACTGGGCTACAGAGAGTTCTTCAAAGGAATCCTTGTTAACAGCGAGCATTCCAAAATCATGAGCCAACTCTCCCAGCACCTCAAAAATAATGACTTTTTAAAATACACTTTGGGTTCTTTGTAGTTGCCCTTTTTCCCCACTCAGCTTTTATTCTTTAAGTTATTAGCACCAGAAACTTATTAAAAAACAATCAGCCCAGAAACCTCAGGAGATACACTAAAACAGAAATACTAATCTCAATGTTCCACCTTCTGGAGTCCTGTTAAGACGACTTTCAACAAACAGAGGAGCTGCCAGTATTTCTGTAAAGCAGTGTTTCAAAAGCTAGTGAATGTTAGGAACTCTTTTTAAAAATTTGCATTTATTTATGATATTGATGTGTTTGGCCAAGGAAGTTACATGGCTTCCTGCCACGGCAGCTGAGATTTTGTTGCATGATTATTTATTCATAATATCAACTACAGATCACTGTCGATAGGGCTTCCTCAAGGATACTAGCAATTAATTTTAAATGCAGTTAGCTCAATAGAAGATATTAGCCCATTAAGAACTTCTATGATGTCAAGAATATTTTGAGAACTGTATGTTCCAAAAGTATCAGCTTTTCCTTCTGAGGATTTCAGTAGAAATATTGAAGATTAGGAATATTTAATATTAGGAACAAAAATATTTTGAAAAGAGAATTTGCCTTTTAAAACTGCATGAATATACATAATACGTATGTTTTCATACATACATGCACAGACATAAGAAGTCTGATTCAGTGGACTTCACTAATTTATAAGATTTAACAATGGCACACACCAAATACTTTTAGTGTGCCGTTCCCCCCAACCAAAAAAAAAGAAAAAAAAGAAAAAAGGAAAACAAGTCCATTTAACAAGACGGATAACGGATCTCTCAGTACCTTAGCATTATCATATAAGCATCAGTGTCATTAGCATTATCTTATTATACAACTGTGCACAAGCTTTCGAACATTTCTTCTTCCTCACAACCCAATTTACACGTTTTTACAATCAAAGATATATAGATGACAATTACTGGAATTTTGGACTTTCTGGGTTTTGTTTTGACTTTGTATTGAGTTAATGAAATAACCTACCAGATACTAGAATAAACAGAAGATTTCAGGATAAGCCAAGAAGTTTAAAATGTAACCTTTTGTTTTTAATCAAAACAAGAATAGCAAAAGCAGGAAAGAAAAGCCATGGATTACAAGCCTGTGAACCTTGCCAAGTGCGGACGAAGTGAATTCACTGAGAAGAGCCCAATACAACTCATTGTGTAGAGTTACGAGATGTCATCGTCATGTATTTCTAAAACAGTGTAAGAAAATGTCATTTACACCACAGATTCTTTTCCAGTTCCTTGTTTTCAGAGAGGAAAATGAAACAGACTTCTGGAAAGTACACTGTGTTTAAAATTGAGAGCACCAAGTATGTCCACTGTGAAAAAGTCTAAAAATACCTATCACTTTGGAGTACTTATACGGGAAGTCTTGCGTAAGATTATTATTTTACAACCTAGAGAGAAGATGGAAAAGAAAGCACTTGCATTTAACTATAAGCCAATAGCTTTGATCTGCCGCTGGTTTATGTAATAAAAACAATCCCAACAGAAACTCTCAAAGGAGGATTTGTGCGCCCTTATATTAGTAGGCCGGATATTACAGAATTCCAATAAATATATAATTTATATACTGATCCCAATATTTGCATACCTTTTGATTCTGGATCAGATTTCACTATTGAAGGGAGCAGACTACTATAAAGTCTATGTTTTTGATACTTTCTCAAGAGTTCAGGTGAGGTACCTGTGAATGGGCACAGTGGTATCAGTAAGCTCTTAAAAAAAACAGACAAGAATAGGTGTAGTAAAGCAGAAGTGCTCAATCTGTGAACGCAAGCTGTTTGCGCTCTACTAAAGTGATTAATGCAAGTGGCTGGTCCACACCATGCTTTTTGCTTAGATATGAAAACCTTTTAGTAAAGTGGACGGCTAGAAGCAAATTGCTTGAGATGCTTCGGCGATGTAAATCTGCAGCCTTCAGGCTGCAAATAGACCTAGGAAGTATTAGAGTATCCGTTGGTGGTACTGTGCATTCATAGCCCGCTCCACCTACACAAGCAAAGTCAATTCAGCCCTTCAAGAACACGTACCTTGTAGATGTAATATTCCGTACACATACAGCAAGCCCAGTGACACAACAGGGAATATTTGATTATTCTTATAGATTAGAAGTATCTATAGTATCTAATGTAAGAGATCAGACACTATGGTGCTGTAGTACAGATAACACGTTTCCTTTTCTCTATTTGTAGAATTTGGAATTTAATAAAAACATTTCTAAAAGGATCACTATACTTACTAGGACCAATACATTTATTACAAATGTGTTTGAAAAGGTTGTTTATACAGCTTTTCTTTAATTAAAGTAGCATTGTGACTTTTTCTTGGAGCTGCTGAGAAACATTGCTGGCAACTATTTTGAACAATGTACATAAAATAAGTGCAGTGCACAACACCTACTGTTTCTATAACTGCCAGAGCTCTGGCTTGTGGCAAAGACCAATATACGAGATCAAAAAAAAAATATTTATTATCGCTCACACAATGTTGTTTCAGCTTCACCTCTAAAGGCTGACAATGTAGGGGGATTTTCACGACTGAAGATATTGCTCAATAAGTCATGTTAAAAGAGCAATATTTAACCTCTTAAAGCTTGCTTTTAAATGACAAAGAAATAACATTTTATATGTCATTCACTTACATTTCAAAGAACATTACAGACTTTTAGCCTCATTTCCTTTTTTTTTTCCCCCTCCATTTGAAGCGTTATTCCCCAGTTCTACAATAGTTTATTTCTCTAAGAGTATATTCATATCATACCATCTCCCTCCCTCAACCCGCCAGTGCAGCTCTTTTCTACTGGGATGGCCAAGATAACAATAACAAGTGATTTGTCTACTTATCCCTCTACAAAACAATTTGCATTAATCATTCCAGCATAAATGTCCAATTTAAAAAACACAGTTAAAGACATTCTTTTAGATTATGTAAAAAACATGCAGTTGCTGTTGCTACCAAAAGTTTCTCTGAGGTTTTCAGTCCTACTGCATTCATCTTCAGGATGACATGGACTGATGGAAAATGCATTCAGGCAAAGAACTACAAATAATATTTCCCATTTAAAGTAAATTATAACTATGAGTTTTCCAACTGGTTCTGGAAGGACACTGAAGATGCACGGCTTTTTGCAGAATGTAGTCATTAAGTAAGATCAAAGAGGATACTGTTAATATTTAACTTTTCAGTAAGTTAACATTATCTCAATTGAATAGTAACCCTACCTTAAAAAAACAAAAACAAAACAAAACCAAAAACTATCACCACAAAAAAAACCCCACCAAACTAAAAAATCCCCCAGAACTTTAAAGAAAGAATAATTAAATCCTGAAAAATCAAACAGCTTTTGAGGTAGTTTAACAAAGACCTTAACAACTTCATAAGGATTTAGACTAAACAGATTTCAATCTCGCCCTTCCTGAAAATCCAGCTTTCCAGATCAGCAAACACCACAATATTATAAGGAAACGCATCAGTAATAAAAGCGAAGCATTTCAAACAACCCAGCAGGCAGTTCTGAGATGATATTTAACCAATCTCTCTCCAAGAGGAAATAAGACAGGTAAAGCCACACACGAACCTATAGCTGTTACCCCATCTCATGAGCCTGACAAATCGCAGTTTCTCTATTTTCACAGGCAGTTAAGTAGTAGTTAAAATTCTAGAGAACTCAGTGATTTACTCCCTCTCAGATGCTCAGTTTCCACCTTCCACGATGGGAAATAAATCTTAAAGGTATAAAGCCTGATCAGTACGCTTCTGTCTGTGCCATACAACCTGAAATAACTGCCCTAAGATCTGATCTGCCTGATTCTGTACCGTGTCAGCCTCCTTACTGTGCTTCAGCATTAATGCACCAACGTACTGGTGGTGGGGAACCGGCACTCCAGTTTTCACCAACTTTTTAAATGGAACCTGTAAACAGTTAGGGAGCTACATGGAAAATCCCAGCTTAGCTGCTGGGCATTTAAATGGATAGAGTAGGGAAAGGCTTAACTCTGTTACCCTACAAGGCCTTAAGACAACTGCTACGGAGCAGTTATGTTTCTATTTTTGTTGCTCCTCCCAAGCTGCTGGATGTCTGTGCCGCTTTTATGGGAAACATCATATTTGCATTATGTGACGATCAGCTACTCTACCCTTATCGAAAGCAGTGGGGAAAATTAGGATTCATCCAGAAAAACTTTAAAAAAAAAAAGTTAAAAGTGAATTAGCTATAGGGGTAAACTCAGCAGGGAAGTCCCAAGTCTGTTAAGCCTCATGAGTGCAATAGTACTTTGGTAGAAAATGTTCTCAGCTGCAGACGCCCACGGCAGATGAAGGTACTCGTGCATTTGCCTTGCTCTGCGTCAGGAGATAAATTTCTCCCTTCCCTCTGCCATAAGCAAAGTTGTATATTTGCTCCTGAGCTGCTGCCCTTGGCAGCCTGCAGCCCATTTCTGTTTATATACATTAAAGCACTTTACAGCTCGGCATAATGCAGATTATGTCTGGTTCAGCCCCCTCTGCCCCAGAGGGCTAAGGGCAGGCAGGGGGATGCCGGACTGCAGTTACAAGTAGGAACTAATTCAGGTGTTAATTCAGGTGCCTCTGCTAAACTTCCTCACAAGCACAAACCTACCAACTTACCCACCGTAGCTGAAATCCCCACGTAGGCAGTAGTTTTACAAGCTCTGCACACACAGTATAAGGACTCTGAAAGCTGTAGGTATGGGCAGGAGAAGGAAAGCGAGCAGGGGCACTTTTCTCTGGAGGTTTCAACTCCCGAAATGACCATTCCCCGAGTTTCACTTACACAGGGAAGGAGCATAAGGAGCTCCATCGCCCAATATCATAAATACATAAAATAATTACATTATAACATGTCATTCTTCATAGTTGAACTGAATGGGCATATTTCTTCACTCCAAAGCCAACAAATGCTTCATTACAGTGTGATTTTTAATATTTTTGTTACCGGAATTTAAACAATTAAGTGCTTTTAATATTGAATTTTACAGCTTTTCCATCTCTGTGAAACAGATATTCTTGTAGAAACCTGAAGCAGGAGTACAAAAGAGAAATGCTTTTAAGATTAAAAAAGGTAATTCATACATACACATCGATTTGCAAGTCAGAATTAATGGAATTTATATGAGTATCATTTCTGAACCTTTGTCCTCAGTAACCATGCTGTTGCATTGAAAAAAAGCAAGAAAAGAAATAAAAAAAAATCAGAAAGGGAGAAAAATGAGGTGAAGTACCAAATTCAAAGGCAGCTAAATGCAAGAGTTAGATACCAAACACCTAACACACACACAGACACACACACTAAGACGCTCTCCATCCACGCACCTGTATCTGGCAGAGCAGATGAAATGGAAAGGGACAGGATCACCCCACTGCAATCCCTACTAAGTTAAAGAACTGGAATCAAGTGGTAGAAACATCTTCAGGTAAAATGGAGAATATGCTTAAACTTTTTCTGTTCATGGAACCGGCTGCTCTCTGTTTGTCAGTCATGTTATTTCTGGATAGAGCCCTAACATACTGTTCATTTCTCTCAGTAATTAAGATGAACATTTTACCTTTCCAAACATACAATCTACCTACAAATGTATATGGTATAATTTCATCAACTTCTGGGCAAATTAAACTACTCAGTTCTATACTGCTCCTTCCATAAAATAACAATTTATGGAAATGCCAAGCAAAGAATAAAGAAACAATATTTTAAAACTATCTCTAGCCAACAGGAAACAACATACTGGAGAAACACAGTATTTTTATACAAGTTATGAGCCGCTTTTATGGGGTTTACTTCCTGTTTTTCCTGCTGTCAAGTTAGAAAATATTTTGAAACGAAAAACATGCTCCCTTCAGCCAGCCATCTTCTCAAAGAAGTAACTGAGAAAAGGCTCACCCCAGTGCATCTTAAAAGATGCCAAGGGACACCAAAGGTTTGGGTCTGCATCTAGCAAGACCGTGCAACAGCATCCTGATGGTAAAGTTTCTAAAGTTCATATTGCCATACTGGTCTTATCAATGGGCAATGAAAGCCTCCCCTTGTAAAGCAAGGGTATAAATCGAGTCCTGAACATCCAGAGTGCCCGATGAAAAACTGCTGCAGATATGAACTTAATCCCTTTAGAAGGTACCATTGCTAAAGTGATGAGGCTTTCTGAAAATTTCACCTATCTCTCTTCAAACTAGTAATGCACGTGGATTTCTCTTAACAGAATCTTTCCTTTATAAACAGACATAAACACCAAAAACCTTGGAGCATGAGCCAAGAACCCTCTGTCTGGGAGGGTCTCTGCTTGCAGGGACCTTAGAACTTGGCTGGAGTGCAAGATGATGCACGTCGAGTAAAACAGCCGAGGCCACAAACACTGCTTCCCAAATGACAGGTGTTTTTCAACAGCACTTAAGAATTGAGAAAACATACTCCCAATTGAAGGTGGCACTCACGACATTTCCTTACTTGAAGGACAGCTAAAGGCTATTCAGTGCCAAGTTAGAGACCCAAAGAATGCCATTTACTGAAAAAGGAAAGGTTTTCCAGAGTAGCCCCTGATTAAGACAAGATAGTTGAAATTATTTTTCCTCAGTTTGGATGCATGCAATACTTTTCAGAAGGAACGCATATAAAGTTAGCACTCGCAGGGTAAGAAGCATTCTGTTATTTAAGAACTCAGAACAAAAGCAACTAGAAATAAGAAGTCTACAAATCAAGACATAAAACAGCTAACAAGTGCAGCCAACAGAAACTGCCAACAGCCATCAAAAGTATCATGAATTACTGAAAAATGTCATGTCATGTCCGCATCTTCCATTTACGATTCACATTTTCATTAGAAACAAACAGAAAAATCACTTCTAGAGAAGATTAAGGCTTCTTAGATCACCTATAAACTAGAAGCTTTGCATTTGAAACACTTTTTTTTTTTCCCTTTTCAACTGAAATTGAAGAACCTTTTAACAAAACCTTCAAATTATAATCTTTCTGTAACTTAAACCTGAATTGCTGATGTCATTAGCATGGCATCTTTATATGCAACTGCTGATTTAATCCTGCTGGTAAACACTTTATTGACTTTAGAAATACTTCTAAAGGGGGTGGTGTTTTGGATTTTTTAGCCTGGTGATCCATTTTAATGTGTTTTAAAGGATAACAGTTTTACACTTAAAGGAAAATGGCTCCTCAAAAATAAGCTGAGATTTTGATTTTATATGCTGTCCAGCCTCTTACAGGCTTTACTTTGGACTGCAGAGAAACGTTATAGAAAACAGATAGATAGCCGTGTCACGGGTATGTTTTAAAATCTGTTCTACATGCAAGAGATTTACAGTGTGAATCAAAAAGGAATAACATGCTAAACCCTTCTCCCACTCAAAATGTCACTTTCAAGTCCTGTGGACAGTTTAGACACAAAGAACTTAAAAGAATACTTTTATTTCCTTGTATTATCACCATATCATAGAATGAATGGTTTTACAGTAGCATATATCATTATTTTTGCAATGAGTTTCTCCATGTCTTGTTGAATTCAGCACTTCCCAGCTCCCTTTATAGGCTACTGCAGGATCTTCTGAAGACTTGCTTCTTTTCCTGGCTTATGTTAAATTTTCTCTCATTCTGCTCATGTTGTCACCTTTCTCTCCCTCTCCTTCAAGTTAAAAGCTTTCTTTTTGTCTGTCTCCCAACTGTCTTAGTGTAAAGTAATTGTGAATTCAAAAGGGAAAGATTTTTCTTTTATTTACAACCCCATCCAAGTATTAACTGCATTATCTTGAAGAATTAGCCTAAAGATGTTTAAAGAATATTTGCATCTAAGTATCTCGCATCTAAGTATTTCACATCTAATACTTTTTTTTTTAAATAAATAGAAGAGAGTTATCATTGCTTCTGTCTTTTCACCTTAAGTACTTACAATCTGCAGAACACAAAGTAAAAAAAAAAAAAAAAAAAAAGAAAAGAAAAAAAGCCCAAACACCAGGATTTCTGACATTCACTGCTGGTTGTTTCCTATGGTATTGCAGTTTGTTGCCTATTAATTGGAATGGGGAGTTTCCTGATGGTTTAGCAAGTTGAACAGTCTCCTCAAGGACAAACTTGCACGAGTACCACTACAAACAAATATATGAGACAACTATACAAGTGGAAGGGTATAATCTCCTTTTCGCAGCACTCAGCCACTACAATGGTTCAGCTGTCATATGAAACTTTATACTAACACGTTTAAGCCTCAGCAAACCTTTTAAGTGCTCAAAGTCCAGAAGATGCATGAATCATAAAATCAGAGAAAAAAAACAACCCGCGAATGTGTCGCAGAGATAGTCTATTAAGCAAACAATAGCATTAAAAAACCTGTAAGCTCTGTTCACCGTATCTCAGAGGAAAACACATAAATTACCTTCTAATGAAGTTCATATGAGTAGCTGTTAAGTATGAAAAAAGGCTCTTCTAGATCTACCTTTGAGTTATACTGAAAGAAGCGCTAAGTTACAATTACTTTGTCACTCTTTGGGATGAGGTAAAGCTAAGGTTTGGCAAGAAAAAAAAAAAGGGAAAAAACGGAAAAAAGCTACAAACACTGTAGGGAAAAAGGTATATTCATTGTAAATCCATGCATGCTTATGCTTCAGATGAAACTCTGAGATGGCTACAATAAAAGCATATTAGGCATACAGCCAAGTACACAATACAATTTTTAAAAATGATATCTCAAAAAATAGGGCCAAAAATAATATTGGAGATACCTCCTAGAACCAAGTCATACCATTATTTTTTTTTTTAACAATTAAATATAACTGTAGTCAATTTTCCATATTAATGGTAAAATGAACAAGTCAGAGGTGCACTCCCTTTGCACTTGGGCTTACTTTTCAAAAGACTTGCTGGACATTCTTTCAGCTCATTATTGATTCCATCTTAAGCAAATGCCTTACTTAAAAAAAACAAAAAAACACATTTACCCAATGGTCATTGTATCTGCTTATAAGCAGTAATAGTAAAACTTATCATCACTGCACTTAAAATAAAGCTCTGGAGAGATGCTTATGTTTCCACTTACCTAAAATATTAAAGAGTTCGTTTTCCACAAATCAATATATTCAAAACAGAGGGTATCCAGAAGGTGACTGCTACTTTCTGCTGCCCCGACTACTGACCAAAAAATCCCTCTCTCAGTGAGCTGATTCCCCTTGCCAATTCACGTCAAAAACACTGCACAAAAAATATTAGAACATTTTCTGCTGGCTTTGTGAAATGAAATCATATCAAGGAAAGGCCACACCAGTGCCCAAACAAGAGATGGGCAAGGGCTGCACAGCTGGGAGCAAGAGTGCCCTTTTCACTGGCAGCAAACTGTTAGATCAGCCGGATCCGCTTGTAAAAGTCACACTCAAAAATCTAAACAAAATCCCCTACCTTCTGTTGCAAAGAGCTTCAAAAGCAGGTTCCAAAGGCCCTTAAGAAAGGTTCCTTATTACTTCTAATGGAAAATATACGTAGAACAATTTCCTGGGGCATTAATCAAGCAAAACAATGCTATCTGCTGTGATAAGAAAACAGGAGGGAGGGTTAGAGATTTTTATGTAAATAGCATTCTGGATCCCAAACAGAATTACGGAGCAGCCTCTGAATGTAAGCGAAAAGCAAACAGCGACTGGGGGCAAGAGGGAAGCCATGGCACTTAGTTGCCCACTAACCCCTCCAGTCTTCTCTAACTGGAACTCGGAACACAGGTACAGAAACTGGCTTTTATTCCAGACAGATGCGGAGGCTCCTGGTCATCCTCTGCTGTACCAGGCTGATCAGAGATGCAACACGGAGCGGAATATGCCCTGCAGAGACGCTGGTAGTACAGGGATGCAGCGCTCATAGGCAGCTTATATGTATCCAGCCCCTGACGTTAGACCCCTGAGGCAATTACGGCTCTATTACTCATTCCTTTACCACTATACAACACATTTCTGTCGTCTTACTTCTGCTCCGAGGAAAGCGGGTTTAATGTTTGCAAAAGGAGACCTGTTCCATACACAGAAATAACATGGACGCTGTGAGCAATGAGAATACTCACATCACTGATAAATTTAACATCTCTTGTGCAGTTATTGCAGATTTAACTTACACAGTTGGCCATCAAGACTGTTCCACAGTCGTAAGCTACCCTGCCTTACGACGCAACAGAAGCACAGACCAGTGACAGAAGGGCACATTTCCCACACCACAGCTCCAGCTGCCACTTGCCAGTTTGCCCAGAGCAGTCATGGTGTTCCCTTTTAACGCTACAAACAGCAAAAGGCAGGAGAATATGAAATACGTTATAGATGCGTCTGTCCGTGAACACACTTGGATGTGGGTTTTGGCACGTGAAAAGACTTTCTCAGGATTTTTCAAGCTCATCTTCCTGTGTTTGATATGGATTGGAGCTTTTTTGAGACATCAATTTTTAAAACTGAGAACATGTCAACTCTTAAATGCTGCAAGTTTAAAAGAACTGCCTATTCTTTTACTAACATCTATTAAGTGCTGTGATACACACAATCATATGCAAATTCTTCAGCAAGTGAGAGGTGTTTTTTTTCCTAGAGTTCTAACAATCTTACAAATCTAAAGACATTTATGAAAGATTTCTAAAATACTCTTGAAACTATTCTGACAGAAGCTACACATTTTAAAAGATGCATCACAGAGCATGTATTTCTAAGGCCTTGTTTTCAGCTGTAAAACAAAGTGAGTTAACATTTTGAAAGGCAACACTGATAAACATTTTAATCCTAAAAAAAAAAACAAAAAAAACCTCATCACTTGAATTCAACACAAAATATTTAGGTCAGATATATACAAACCCAACTAAGTGGTATTACCAAAGTAATACTTTTATGCTTTGGATGTCAGGAATAGGATTTTTGGTTCGTTGGTTGAAGAACTTCTAAAATACTTTTATACTTTAAAATCATTGCCAGACTTGGTATTTCACCTGAATTCTCATTAACACAAAAGTGTTCCTAAACAGCAGCAATAAGGAACAAAAAGGGAAGAAAAAAAAAAAAAAAACAAACACCACCACCCATCCACTTTCAAATTCAAACATATCTACAGGTCAAACCACCTTAGCTTTAAAACCTATCGAGTTCCTGAACAGCTTCATTACATTAAATTCAGCGGTGCATTAGAACATCTGCTGACATTAAGCACGTAAACGTTTACAAATCTTTTTTCAAATCATTCTATTGTTTTATTACCTGTTTTGTTGGCACCTGCCTTCTGCAGCATACCCAACCGGTAAACACAGTAGTTCTTTTGCTCTATTCCAGCAGAGCAGTTCATTCCATTACCAAGATACAAAAATAGAAATAAGCAGATAATTTAAAGAGGATTCAGCTACTATCTGCTATTGTAAAAGCATGATCCCAGAAGAGACTATAAGTCTGCATTTCGCAAAATGACAACATCACACTATTAAGTGATATTAGTCAGGCACTACTGATTTCCACAAAATCACTCCTAATAATCACCATTTGGCAAATATTTAATGAGCAAGAAAGGAGAATTCATCTTCAACAGTAGGACTGGTGTATTCTATGATTATTATCCTCATTTGCTCAAACTATCGACAAAACATTCAACAAAGGTACACGAAGGCATCTGTTTTGTCTACAAACTTCAGGCTATAGCATTTTCTTTTAACACGGCACAAAGACAATTCTATTTATTCTGAAATTATAACATTTGAAATGAAGTATTATTTAAAAGTGAGAGCTATAAAGAAATCATAATACAGCATAAAAGCAGAATTGATGAGATATGCCTATGGAGATATTTAAGCCACGCACATCACAGTGATACTCAACTATAAACTTCAAGGCTCTACAGCATTCAAAGTTAAATGAGGACACAAACCTGGCTAAAGGAGCCTTTCAGATACCATGAGCTTCTGATCAGAGTTTTCAAGCATAGAGGCAATAACAGTCTTAACAGACCTTCTTCTGTAAGAAGTCTTCAGCAGCCCATACCATTACAACATTAACTTGTTCTAATTTGTTAGACATGGGAAAAATTTCCCTGCTGTCCCTGTTTTCCCCAGCTGCTGTTACTCAACCTGACACATTTAAAAAAAAAAAAGTTGGTCTATATTACCATCAGAAAGGCTAAGAAAAGTCTTTCCAAGGAAACCCCTTTCTCCCACCACCATCACAAATTTAATTCCACAGTTAAGGCTGTAAATTCACCACCCAATAAGACTGATGTCACCATCTCACATCTTTGCAGTTACACACATAAGGGAAAAAACTTCAGGGCCACACTAATTCCTGAAAATAGCCACCACATAGCAAAGGGTAAAAACTGTGCATCTGACAACCATCAGGATCCAAGACCATAAAGGCTCAAGACCTTACTATTTTCGCTGAAGGCAAAAAGAAAAAAAAAAGTAAACCCGGATTTTTCATTGCTATCCAGCTGAACTGCTGAAAAGGGAACATTAACTCATTCTACTTCTTTTTATTAGCACAATACACTGTAATATTTAGACACTAACAGGTAGTAAAAAAAAAAAATTAAAAAATCTTCATACAAGCAAGCTTACCCATATTCTTAAGTTAAAAATTCTCTCCACAATGTCCATATTCTTACTTGACTTAATTTACATTTTATGTTTATAAAAAATCTGCAGTTTTCCAAACACTAAAAAAGGAAAGTATAAGCATGTTTGAAATGAAAAGACTCTTAAAAGGAAAGCCTTTGAAATCTTAGGAGATTTGAAAAACAGGGAGAGAAAAGATGACACAAAACTTGAACCCTGCACTGCAGTCAGAGTCAGTCTAGAAAACTCTTAGTGCCTAATCATAGCTACGTTACAATTTAAAAATTTGAACAGGGATATTTATCCCAAAAAGGGGGGGGGGGGGGGGGGAAATCACACAGGAGCGCAAAGACAAGGAGCACATTAGAAGTCCTGTAAGATTGCTTTCAAATAGGTGATAGTGTCTCAATGATAAAATAGCTCTAAAACTAAAGACACCATTATCATAGCAACTCTGATAAAAAGGCCTTTTATAATAAAATTTGTCAATTTAGCAAAATAATCATGATCTGAAGAAAAAGCTTAGTAATCGGGTTTTACCAGGTTGATGACATGGATACATACTGTAATCAGGATGTAAAACATGTGTCTCCTCATCTTCATCTATTGTCTGTCCTAATGAGAACAGCCTGACACGTCTCATCTTCAGTAGCCTTGGGGAGCTTTCCCGGGCAGGACTCCCAACATCCACAACTACATCTCCAGAAACGACAGTGGGAACAATTTTTTTCAGGAATTCCATTTTTACATGCCCTCCGCGTTCTCAGCATTTACTAAATCCAGCAGTTTAGCTACATGTTCCGGAGCTTGGCTCCCACACCAACTTCCTTGAGCACCGAGGTAGACTTCTCCTGGTGATGTCACGTTGGACCTGGGTGGTGCCAACCCCAGCACGTCAGCTGCCAGCTGCTCCCAGGCAGATTTTAAAGACGTCTAACTGTACGGACTGATAAGAAAACCAAACAACAACAAGCCTATATATTAACCAATGCACACTAAACTCCACACTTGTAGAAGACACCGTATTTAGCACTGCAACAGTTTTAAGCGCTAATAAAATGCGTGGTGTGTTTTCAAATTTCTATCTGACAGAGTTCAATAGCTCTTAATTTTCATGAAGTGCACAGAGAGTGTTCATCTGCATTTGAAAGATAACTTATCATTCAGAAAGTCTATGCACCAGCTTTATAAACAAAGTGTCGAACAGCACCACAATTTAAACCATTTGCATTCTCACATAGTTTTAACTACTAGCTACGAAGATACTAACATTTATTAAATATTAAGTTCTGTTTTGCAAAGACTGTGATGCCATATTTACCGCTTAAAATACTCAATCCACCTTCCAGAAAACGCCAAGTACAGAAATAACCTGTCTCATTTTGTCCAAGTGTCCACTTTATCCCTAGGGCTACTTCTCCATACATGCCTGCTTTAGCTGAGTTTTTTGGTTTTACCTGGGGGAAGTTTAAATGTTGTTCTATAATTAGCTTAAAGAAGCCATTATGAAAGATGCCTTGCATTTGGAGCAGCAGAAAGCTAAGGGGGGAAAAAAGAGATACTAGCACAGAAGAATGTTCTTAAATGCTTTGTACATTTGGGAATACGTATCAATGTTTGATTGAAAGTATTATTTTGTTTGCTGGACTTGGAGTGAAGATCGACAGACACACTACTAGGTAATATTCCCACCTCATTTGACACCAAAGATTGTACACATCACCCGGAGGAAATCCACAAATACTCCCTCTGAATGTCTGAGCAGCAGCCTGCACATTTCTGCTCTTTTTATGAAAGCACCTCGGTGTCCAAGACATTTCTGAATGCATCCAACCTAAGCATGAAGTATAGTACACTACTGTACATTCCTTAAAAGAAGGTATTTAACCTAAAATTCACTATTGTGTCTACCTCTTAAAAAAAAAAAAAACCACAAAAACAAACAAAAAAACACCCCAAGAAAATGTACCTAGAGTAACCTGTTTCAGGTCTCAGAGTTCCAGTAATGCTCACAAGGGGCTGCTCAGCCCAGCCGCGTCCTTGGATTAAGCCGTCAGTCCCTTACTGACCAACTCTACCGTCACACTTCATAAGTATTAAATCTAGGTAAGAATGCCACAACTTGAAAAATTTGGTACAAGTTCATTAAAGTTGCCACCTAAGACATTTTTCAAGTCCTATACAGACTGAAAACATGCAATATCTTTTGTAGTCAAATATGCACTGAAGTCCCCAAATATTCAAGTTGGTCTACATTTCCCTTGTAAATGAATACAAAATTCTACATAAACTTTTCCCTGTAAATGAATACAAAATTCTGACCTTATCATAAAAGACCTTATCATTATTTCCTGCGGTGAAAGATTTGGGAGATCAAGCAAAAAATTGTCCCTATAATGATTTAATGCACAGTATTTTTTCCACCAACTCAGAAAAGTTACACAGAACATATTTTCAGAAAAGCGTTTTATGTGTTTTCAGAATAAATAATAAGACACCACAAAGATTATTTGCGATTATAAAGGATCATGAGTCATTACAAACTCAAGCAATCATTTATTCATAATAGCATTATTTTCTATAGAATTTCTTTTTTTGCCCTTGAAATGTTGCCCCAAACCTACTTAGCAGTTTCTAACATTTGGGAACAACAGAGAAATTCAGACGCTTCTGTGAGACTGAGAATGCTTCCAACCATCCAACTGCCAAACTGCAGTCTCCAAAGAAGGGGATAATCAGGTATTTTGAGTTGTACCTAACTTAAACGCCCTCCGAAAGGTTCAAACTAGATACCAAAGTGCTCTTAACCACGCTACAGAGGTTTTATTATGCAAGTGGACACAGGGTGGAGACGACAGAGGAAGTGCAAGTACCTAGTTCATCACTTCAGTTAAATGTGTAAGGTGTGACTTTCTACACAACATGCAGCACGCGTGAATTGGCTGTGAATAAAAAGAAATAAGGGTTGAAACTATGGGGTTTTTTAACAAGAAAAGAGAACAGCCTTTCAAGTAACAGGATTTACAAACAAAACAGAAAGAAGTAATAAAAAGCACCCACCTTACACATGATCGTATTTCAAGATTAAACTTGATAAACTAATACAGTTTATAACACAGATGTATCCAAAAAGTTTTTGATTGATTTTTCCTTCAGGATGGCTTCTGTTTGACTCTTAAGAAAAGGACATCAAGGAGTTTTCTACAGAAGACAGTTGGGGCTATATACACACTTTTATATATTTTTATTTATATATACATACATGATGGCTGGTAGTTAACTCCAGGACTTCCATACTTCATGACACTCTATGAAAGCAGCATTTTATAAATAATGAAGCTGAAAGCTTCCGTTTCTGCCTATGTCGTTTCACATACACTCCTCTCTCACACTTGCTCTTACCATCTTTCTTAAACAGTACAATTATATAAAAATTATATTTTTTTATATATATATAATCTGAGCAAACTTTACAGATAATCTGTCAGGGGAAAACAAACAAGAAGTCTTAAAATTGTTATACCCAAATTCATCTTTAAACAAAAGGAACCAAAACAGTCTACAAAAAGCCTTATTTGGTAAATTTTAACACTTTCTTATTCTGGAACCTCTAAATAAAAAAAAAAAAAGAATGGGAGACTGGAGCTTATGTGGAATTATTATTTGTGTTACAGTAAGTCCTTCCATGTTTTTCCATGTGTATTCCACTTCTGTTACACTCAAAGGACGACTCCAGTTCTGCACTGAAGTGCCTGCTGAGGTCATTCAGGCTTCCCCTGTTGCAATTCCACAGTTAGTGATATAAACAGCAAGAAGACATTAACATTCGAGCAAACAACATTCCAGCTCCACATCCCTCACTAACAGGAATCCACACCAGCAGGACCCCACATCAAAAGGGAATACGAACAGATGATGAAACATGCAGAAGTACCACACTCAGAGAACCAGTGAGTGATCAGAGGGTAATAGCACTTCTCAGAGCACTGTCCCTTCTCCCTTTGGATTAGACCTTTCAGGACACAGGGAGCAAAGGTCTTTGGCAGGGGTGCACAGGAAGAGAAGCTACACAGGAATTCTGTTGAAACAGGTGAACCTGCTGATGCAGAAACATCCTAACAATAAGAAATGCTAAAAACCAAAACACAATCAATGAAAGAATCATAGAATGGTTCGGTTGGAAGGGACCTTAAAGATCATCTAGTTCCAACACCCCTGCCATGGCCAGGGACACCTCCCACTAGTCCAGGCTGCTCAAAGCCCCATCCAGCCTGGCCTTGAACACCTCCAGGGATGGGGCATCCACAACTTGCCTGGGCAACCTGTTCCAGTGCCTCACCGCCCTCGCAATAAAGAATTTCTTCCTAAAAGAAAGATAGATCCATGCGAGAGGAAACTACTTGCAAACGCCTTGAGTTCACACATCTAGGGAACTTCTAGAATAAGCAATAGTAAAAGACAACTATGAAACAGACAACATACTGGGAAGCATAATTTTAAGAAGAGTGTCTAGATGCCCTATAGCATACCATAAACATGCATTATTTGATGGGTCTCTTCACAAACAAGCATGCATTACAAACCTTCATTTTTTTTAACACAGAATGTTTTTAAAACTATCTCACCCTACTAGGGCAAATCCACCCCAGTCCTACCTGCTTTCGGAGAGCGGACACAAGACTTCCTTTCTAGCTAACAGGTAAGCTGACCAGACAGGTCCTGGGGTTTTTGAAGGCTGGGATGAAGAGTGGTGCCCTTTGGCCTTAACGAGATTACTGCGCTGATCAGGGAATAACAAGGTTCTGAAACATGCACACCACGCTGCCCACCCATGGTCCTCCTCCTTCTCTCCTCTGCAGGCTTCTGTGCTGCCACACCACCAGCTGCACCAGGCCCAGTGAGCTGGTAACACTGACCCCAAAAGCGGACTGGTTTTAACCAGGATTCATTTGTTGGTGCCGCACAGACTGCCCTGCTGTGCAGAGGAGGGGAACCGTGTGTGGCTTCACGGGCTCCTCCGACACTGACGGAAGTCAACAGTTCAGGGTAGCTTTATTGGCATGGTGGTAACACGCTTCCCACAACTCTTAACCATAACGATGCTGGCAAAATGGCCGAGTGGTCCAACCACACCAGCAGAGAAGGCAGCCGGAGGCGTCCCTGTGCCAGCAAGGTGGAAGCGTGCACCGCAAACCTCCTGGCATTGAATATGATCTCCCCTTCGGTGACACCACTGTGGTGCGGCACATCTCCTATCAGGACACAAAACCCTTGCTTTCTCCCAGCTTCTCAGCAATATGACCACGCTGGTAGGACAAAACAACACAAAAAACCACAAAAGCAGAATCATCCCTCCTGCTGGGACACTGGTACTGGAGGCGCTGCCAAAGCGGTTCCAACAGCAATGACCCAGTAGTATAGAAAAGGTGCAAGTTTTGCCTTCTGAAAAAGCGAGTGTTCCAGGTTATGCAAAGTGGTCTCTACCTCAGTTTGCAGCTCTTCAAGAAACATTAATATTCCTTGAGCTCAAGTTTTAACGATGCATCCTTGAGCCCATACTGGACATAGCATTAGCGTGCACCAAAAAAGCATCATCACCATATTCTCCAACTTGCTAATTTAAACCTGACATCACTGTTTCAAGTGGGAGTGAATCTGCTAAGGAAACAGAGCAACTACGATAGCACTCAAGTCTTCAGGAAAAATAAACGAGTACAGGAAGTTTTTCCTTCTTGAATCTCAGAATAGAAGCCTAATTTGTAAGAATTTGTCTTATCCCAATGAAAACAATCTGCTTTCCCCCCCCCCCCAAAAAAAGTGAAGATTAGAGCTATGTAACTGAAAGCAGAATAAAACAACGGAGTTAGTAATTGAACTTGCAGTCTAGCCTGTAAGTATAAATTAGCACACCTGCATAAAACTGATGAGTGGTACCGGGTACCGGACAGTTGTGTTATACTTTTTCGCCAATTAGCAGGACACTGTCATAATTTCACACAAAAGCCTGTGGGGGTAGGGAAGACAAATTCCATTTCTTTCTCTGTATACGCTGCACTTTTTTAAATTACAAAACTTTTTGCTTTAGAACTGTAAGTTTTGGGGTTTTTTTCTTTAAATACAGAAACTGAACAGACAACATAACCTCGAAAAACGTATGCACAGGGAGAAAACAGTTTATCTGTCACATTGTGGAGTCATCTCACCCTTTGGCAGTTTGAAACTAAACCCTTGTAAGAACCTGACATATTTAAAGGAATTAACTTTGCATGTTAGAAAGTTTCAAAATTTTAAAAGATACTTAAGATGAGGCTATCCTTCATATAATCTAAAATTACAGTTTACCAGTTAATTCCCAAGCTACTTAGTATTAATGGCTTCCTTGGTCCAGTTCAATTAATGCAATTTCACAGAAAAAAACCCTAAGGACCAGTATAAGAAGGAACAAAGCAATGTAAAATTTTGCAATAAACTCTCTATACTAGCGTAAACTTGTAGCTATTATTTTGCCTTAAAAAAATACTTTAAACCTAAACCATTTAATCTTTTTATAGTTTGGCTTTATTGCTGATTTTTTAATGTAAACGTGCAAATAGTTTCAATTCTCCCCATGCTTTTCTGAAAGAAAGTCTAGCTTTCTGTTTCCTGAGAAATGAAAGGAAAGGAAGAAACAACGATCATCTTTTGGTAAAGTTTTCATTTCCTTTCAGTCACTTAAGGTATACTTGCTCTGGGAGGGGGGAGCTGGGTTTTTTGAGCGAGTTGTGGGGCATTTTCTTTGGAAGGTTGGGGATTTCTGGAGTGTTTGAGGTTTCCTTTTTAAGAGCGTGGCTTTAATTATTTAGCATTGGTAGAAGTGAAATACAAGTAGAAATAAAATACCTGGCAAAATATATCAATGAGAAGCTGAACATAAAACACAACTGTTATGTTTGCTGACTGAATGCATTATCCCGTTTAATAAAAAAAGCCCCGAAGTTTTTACAGTTCATGTGTTAGGTAATAATTGTGCTTATCTTGAAGTCGCATGCAAGAATACAATGCTTTCCTGAACTCATTAGGCGTTCCCGAGAAGATCAAGGCATTGTCTATCCTGCAGCTGCTACAATCCTCAGTTGGGATAAGGATCTGGGTTTCCTGTCGCTAACCTCTTGCTTGTTCCAAGTACTGACGTATCACATAACATCTTCCAAACCTATGAGTTTCTTCCACTGGCAGATTTTCTTCAAATAAGAACATACATTTCAAAGCAAATCCCAGAGTGGTACGTACTCTGAATCATACCCAGTCCCATGCAAGTAGGAACATCGAGAGAAGACGTCATTACAGAATCCCATAACAACAGACGTGGACAGATCTCTTCCGTTATAAAAGGATCAAAGTGAATGATGACAAGCATGATGTTGGTATCTCTATGCAATGACATTAAAAAACCCCCAACATTTGAACAATAAAGGTTCTGTGGAACAGCTGACAGTAAGCTGGTTGCCAACAATGGCAAGACTGTGATGAAATTGGATCTCTAAGGAACTGAGAGCCGAAAACCTTTACTGACAGGTTTTTAAGTGCTTAATGTGGGTTTTTCTACAGAAAAGCCAGAACATAGACAGTAAGTGATAACCAGAGACCAAGCACACACATGCCTCTCCAAAATTACTTAAAAACAAGAGCATTTCAACATATATTTCCTACACAAATATTTTGTCTATTTGGTTGATGGCAATTTTCACAGCCATCATCTCTGTTCCTGTTAGAATTTTCCCTAACACTGCACGAAAGTACATATCTGTAGAAGAATTTCCTCTCGTTTGAAGGCTCAACTTTTAATATTATGCCCAAAGCATAAAACTCAAATGGCCAGGGAAAGAATCTATGGTTTATCACTCAAAATAATCTTCATTCCAATCCCAAAAGTGTATACAGCACTAGTTTATTCCATTTCCCTTACCAAGCCTGACCTAATTTTAGTTTATCACTTAAAATTTTATACAAGTATGTTTAGAATGTGACCAACCTGTGAAAATTTTCATTATCCTTTTTTCATTGTGACTCTTCTCTGTGGCTTCTATTAATTAAAAAAAAGCAGGTTTACTGAGTCCACAGTACAAGCTTAGTTTCCAGTACCAATTAAAATCCTCTGGACATCTAGATTAAACACAGGTTCTGTCTTGGTTTACATAGCATTCATCCACTCTAATTTATTTTAGTTCTTCCCTTGCAAAATGTAGAGTTTTGAAATGTAGTCACAGAAAGTTTACCTACACTGAAAAACAGACAGTAGAAATTAACACCCAACCTCCTAAAAAAACAAACAAACAAAAAAAAACAGGTGGGAAAATTCACAAGTCCGTTTGCATGGACTGACATACTCCAGTCTCTACTGGTTCAGGCATACGTCTTCCATGCTCTGTTATACAGACCATACTACTAAAACTCTATACATATAAAACTAAATGATACTCTACACATACATACTAAAACACTACATATATAATATAGTGTCATAGTGAAACATATTTGTATCGTAAGATTTAAGGTAGCTGAGAAGCAATGTAAATTTAAACCTCACATAATATGTAGTCCTCTTATATAAAATTTCATAGCGTGATCTCTTTCTAGTAACAAAACCAGGGTGCCAGAGAAGGACGTACAACGAGACATCAAGATCCATAGACTAATATTAGTCATAGAAGAAAGGAGTAGTTCATTTTCTTCAGTTACATCTTTGTTCATCAACAAGAGCAGGTAAAGGAAGGCGCTGAACATACATTATTTCTCACACAGATGCTACCTGTGGGACTTCAAAAGGTTACTCTCAGCTAGAGGATATAGGGAGTTAAAACTAAGGTATCTATTTTCTCAACAGGATACTATCAGAAGAAAGTTAGCTATCAAGTATGTTTGCCCACAGATGTGTTGGGACACTAACTTTAAAAATTCTCCCTTCTCATCTCTTCTATCTCAAAGACAGAAATAATAATCTCTAAAGCGTTACAAAGTTTTTCTAGTGGAAATATATGCTTAGATTTTAAGATAGTAGGTTTTCCTCTAAATTCTAAATTAAAGATTTCCTTCAGTGTAAAGCAACAGCACGCCAATTCTTCTGCAAAATATAGATGTCTTTGCCCCTTCTTTTTACTTAATAACTTGAATGCATTTCCACTTAATAATCTGAACATAAACAGAAAGAATAAATGCTGCTGCAATAACTGTGATTTGTTTTAAATAGAAAGCAGCCCTATCTATCAGTTCTTACAATAAATGGAGTTGTATTAGGTACTCTGGGCTGAAGTCTTCAACATTTTATGGCTTACAGAAAGATTGGCACCTGTATTAAAGGCAAACAAATTTACTTCTGCTCAGGTCAAGATACCTTTCTTGCCTATTATGGACATGTAGTGATTATATTAAATTCAAGTCAGTGGAAAAGATACTTAAGGAACTTTCTTTATCAGATAGCACATGATTTGAGTACTATTTACCATAGTAATACATCAGATGAATAGTGACTATTTAAAGCCAATGTTTTATGTAGATTTTGTAACCCTAAAATAGAGTAAAGGTTTTTCCATACACAAACATAGAATGTTTATAGATATTCTTTCCACTGAACAGGCTTTTTCAATTAACATTCGATTGTCTCCTGTCTTAAGAAGAAAAAAAAAAAAAAAGAAGGAAAAAAAAGAAGGAATTTTGGTAACAACAACCAGACAATCAGATGCAGCAGACGATGCTCCCAGCAGAGCATCATGTGGGCCTATGGGAACCCCAGTATTGTAGCTGTAGTATATAAACATTCGTAAAATGTCATTCATGTTTAACAGAAAACAGAGCTATCCTTTCAACGCTACAGATGTTCACATATAGCAGAACTAAAGTATTTTAAGTGACTATATTAATTTCTAAAAGGAATAAAGAAAAAAAGGCAGGGAATTTGCACTTTTATAATTTCTAGAAAGGAAAGAGAATAGATGTAATTTAGGTTTGTTTGGCAAGGTTTTGGTTTCAGGGCTTTGAGCAGAGGAGAGGAAATGCTAGCTTTCAGTGTAAATTCTTGGATGAAATCTCATTTACTCTTCCTATTTGAAAAGCTACAACATACTTGAGATAAAACAGAGGTCCAACTAAGTTAGATACTAAATCAAGGTCCAAAAGTGTTTCTAGTAAACAAGGGGGAAAACAAAGAAAAACTTTAAAACCCAGCAATTTGGGATTATTAGCAAATAAGAAAACACAGTTGCTAAATGCGCTGATGAAATAAATAATTCTCAGTACATCAAAGTCACTAAGTAAACAAATATGTGGGAAGATGAAGGAACCTAAACCAACAAATTGTTGAGCCACCCAAGACAAAGCTTCCATTTTTATCCTATATGGAACATTTATGTACTTATGCACACCTGTGCAAGTTTGCTTACTAAAATCAGTCATATTATCACAGTAAAGCTTATGAAATTGCAGAGGGGTAAACAAGACCACCAAAAATTAAAAAAACCCACAGAAACAATACATGACACGCTAACTGTGTAGCTTCAGAAGCCAGGTGAACAGACCTTCCTCAAAAGACAGCAATGAAGGCAAAGGTAATGCTTCATCACACTGTCTCCCTGCTCAGGCATTCTGACTCTGAGCTGGGGCAACAGAAAAGCTCAAAGTGCACCTTGATGTATTGGATCTACAGAACAGACTGACACATCATGAATGATAACCTGAAAATCAGAGATTAAGACAAAACATGACAGTGTACATGTTAGCTAACATATAGCATCAGGATATAGCAAAAGGATTATTCTAATTGTTAACGCCAGAAGAAGCATATGTGAGATAAGCACGTATTGTGAAAGAATTTAAGAAAAAATTCTTTATTTGGATTTGGAAGAAAATTGCTGTATTACACCTATCTGAAGGAGAGGTTAAACCTGTTCCTATAAAAGTGACAAGAAAAAAAACTTGCCTTTGATAGAGGCAACCATTGAAATTTAAGGACAGAGCCGAACATGTTCACCCAGGAAGGCAAGGATTCCTTTATGTAAAGAAAAATTGGCGTTCCAGTCATCTGATTAGAATAGAAAGACTAAAGAAGACCTGTGTCCTTTCCTCACTTGTGGCTTTTTAAATAGCCTAATAATAAAAGACTTCTAATTGTCATAGTGAAAGACAGGAGGATTCTTTTTCAAAAAAGTTTCAGAGGCTGGAATTACTTCATCCTTAAGGAAGATACCACAAAACTAACTTTACTGCTTTCCATTTCTTAGTAACTAATTTTCAAAGTCATCCATTCTTTCCAAGTTAATGTGCACTGAACAGGAAGAAAAAAAATTATCTACAGAGAATGTAACATACACATTTTTAACACACGCAGGTCAGCCTATAATACGATTGTTTCAAGACATCTACAAATGGAAATGCACAGGTGTCAAGACTGTCATTTTGCTCACACTAGGATTATCTTTCATCATTCACCCAGAAGAGCCAATGAAATATAGTTCAAATTAAGAATAGTAGCTAAGTAGACCATAGAAAGAGGGGGTCCCTTTCCTCACACAACACTCGTATTCCTTCCTTGACTCTGCTGTACATTTTAGCCTGAATCCTTATATCCTTTAAGGTATGCCTCAAAGGATGGGGGACATTTTGCGGTTGTTGTTGTTGTTATTGTACTGTCCACACCAGAAGTGAGCCTTGCTGCACTTCAGAAGCTATTTCTGAGCCAGAGATACTTACTGAGGAGGAGCTAAGGAGGACAGCAGAGGTGAGAACTTCATGATCAGTGGCGCGCTGTAGGTGCAAAGTGCCCAGAGCCAAGTGAGGCAGGATGTGTTAAGCCACGCTGGGCAGAAGCACAAGGGAGGGGAACTCACAGAGTTTCCACAGGAAAGCTCTGCAACTACGTAGGAGGTATCAGAAGTAGCTGCATCACTTGTGCTTCACTCTGAAAAAATGACTATCATTTTCTCCCCGTCTTTGAAGTACCTGTTTTGTATTCAGTGTTTTCATTAGCTACTAGGCAAGGGATAGGTATTTTCCAGTTCCCTAAACACTGCTGGTTCCCATTCCATTATATATCACAGAGGTAATACAGAGTCTTCACTGTAACTTGTGCAGTTACTCTACACCTTGATAAAGAAGTTGTTTCTTTTAAAATTAAGCATCTCTCCAAGTGAATTCTTTTCACGCAAACAGTTGTTGGCTGCACATGGAGAACAGCAGCATCTCCACAACCAATAGTAAAATAGCTATCTGAATAAAAACAGTGTTAAAAATAAGATTTTAAGATCCATAGGCATACAGATAGCTGTATACAAATAAATTTCAGAGCTGTAATAGTGCAAAGTTAACCAAGTTAGCAGACAAGAGTTTCTTTCTCCACCACCTTCCTGCTGATGCATAAGCAGACTTCTAAAAGAAATCCGCAACAGTTCAAGCCTCTTTGAAGGCCAAATGGATTTAATTTTAGCTGTTAAAGAACACTACTAATAGTGCCTTGTATATTATGTTCAATATACAAAGCAGATTACGTTCAAACAAATATATGGTCATAAAGAAATCTTAATCAAACTAAAAATTATCATTCATGATAAAGATACATAGCTGTTCTCCATGACAGAAAACAAGTTCAGAAAGAAAAGCTTTACAAAACGTTGAAAACAGGACTTTTATGAATGTTGGGTGTTGCTACAAAAATTACCTAACCCTGACCTTCTAGACACGAGCAGCACCAAAAATCCCCAGAATCCTGGGGAAGGTAAATCCTGCAAGACAGGTTCAACAGTTTTTCCCCCCTAGTCTGACGCGCACACAGTTTTCCCACTCCACAGATTAAGCTCTCTTCTGTGTCCCTATTAGCATTTTCATCTTCTGTTTTCTTGCAGATGCGTCTCAGATATTCCATGTTATTTGAACAACATGAGGCACTAAGTGCAAGGAATTCAGCAAGTCATTTGTCACTGCCAGTAAGCACGGTCTACACAGGTCTTCAGCAGAAACATACCTCCAGTTGGGCAGGAGAGGGAGAACTAATGTTCAAATTGGGGGGGGGGGGGGGGAGCCTGCAAAAACCCCTGTTCGAAGTTGGTGAAGCCCACTGAGCTATATAAAATACAAAACACATCTTAATAGAAACTTTGTAATAAAAAAAGAACTTAAGTGTTTCCATTATTTCCCCAATACCTATCTTACAACTCTATAGACACAGCTAATGGAACTGCTGAGCCGGCTACTGAGTACCAAGTGCTGCTTTAATCCTAAATGATTATTTAAGGAGAGGAAAAAAAAAAAATGTGTTACAGCTGCAAACACACTTGTAATGTACGAACAGGTACATTAGTTGTACTGTTTAGCAATTGCATTACAGACAGAAATAGGCTTTCCAGCATAACTGATGCCCCAGACAATTTTTCAGAGCAGTCATGCAGTCTTCACCATGAGAGCTTTTCGAGACCTGACTGGATAAAGCCCTGAGCAACCGGGTCTGCTGATCAGGGAACTGATTCCAGGGAGTAAATTGGTAACAGAAAAGAAGAATGACAGCTGGCACGCTTTTCCAGCTATATATTATTTTTCTTTCTCACACATATTTTTAAAGGAAAACACTTAAGGAAAGACTGTCTCTGCATTCTCTGACAGGAAAATACACCCTGACAGACGACTTGTTTTTACCTTTTGATGAAGTGAAAAAAACCCCAAACAATCCACGTTTATCGGCTACACACAATGCAATAGGTTTTTAACACTGAAGACAGACAATAGATACAAAAGCTAAGGACCCAAGGCTAAGTATATTTTTTTTTAAACCTATTATCTGATTGCTTTCTACACATCTTTCAGTAAATATAGAAAGTATAACAACTACTGAGAAGTATTCCAAAAACTAGATCAGCACTGAACTGCCTTGTTTCCAATAAGGAAAAACTATGCAAAATTCAACCTTGAATACTCGACATTTGTCCCTGGAGCATGTTTTCTATGTAAACATATAGAAATGTAGAAAAATACATCATCATTAAAACCTTTTAAAGTAAGGTAAAACTAGAGTTGTCCAAAGCATGATAAGCACTCACAAGAGAACAACTTACAGTAAAAAATTATACTAATGTCCTCAAATGCCCTGCCTCCATGTTTCTGTTTCATTTAAAAGACTGATCTGGAGTTCCTACTCTAATGCTAAAAAGTGCATTTGCCTTCCTTGAGCAACAGAAAGATATGGAAGTTCAAGGTAAACTTCTGCAGCAACAAATTTATTATCTTTTGAGAGAAGGAATACATACGTCAGAACAAAAATAATTATGGTATAAAATTCTAACAAAAGACAGTGAAGCATGTCAGCATGTTCTATAACTTGAAATGAAAGCCAGTGACAGAGGCAGACAACAGGGATATGATCCACTGGAGATGATCCAAAGGCAGAACTTATGATACAATCAAATCCTATCTTATTGTATACTTCTCCTGTAAAGAATACATAGGACAATGCAATAAAGGAAAGCGAGAGCTATCCTAAAAATATTATAGAAAATGTAATATTATAGTTATTAATGATAATTAGTTAATAATAGAACATATACTATTCTATTACATTCTATAAAATAATATTATAGAATATATAATTAACACAGAATGTGTTGAATACCAAAGTCCACATAGCAAATACTGCAGAAACAACTGTACTTAAGTATTTTCCTCCTGTCATGCCAACATACTCTCTGTTCACAAAGGCCAAAAGGAAGTACAGTCTACCAGCTTTACTACTTGACTATAAGGAAGCAGCACATTGCATTATCTTTGAAGGACAGGTTAGATGTTGGATTACGTAGATCCATCCATATCCATTTCAGCTCAGAAGTGCTTTATCCATTGCCCTGTGCTTGACAGCAGTATGGATCTATTTACTACTGGTAAAATCCTTACATAAAGAGCAGTAAAGAAAAGAGCATCTATATAAGGAATTGTGACTGCTTTTAATTAGCTGCACTACCTGGCTTCATCCACAAGAGGACAGAGCTCAGACACCTGCCCGCACACTAGAAAGGAGGACTCTATTAGCACCAAGAAGTCAGATTTGCATTGAGCACAGAAATTTATGAAAGAAAACTTGAGAGAATTACTGAACATACAGAAGTTACATGAGAGAATTACAACATGTACAATTTGAGGATTACTAAATGTACAGGAACCACATCTTCAGGAAGATGTGAGCTGCAGATGACTGGAAGACAGGAGGCTGCTTGCACTGTTCTTAACCTCTTCCTTAGACATTCAGCTTTGGCCATGATCAGTTACTATACCGTGTTAAATCAAATGTTCTTATTTGATTTAAGACAGTACAGACATCCTTCTATTCAGATAATTGATATCTGAAGTAGCAGTGTGATAACAGTACAATAAAGATAACAAAGACCTAGGCAAAAAGGAAAAAAAAATTGATGCATGAAAATTTATTTATGACAGAATTGTGAAAAAGGTCTTACCACTTAAAAGCCATTGTTAACCACCGACGAGAGCCGTTAGCGTTTCACACTTAGGATGGATCCATCAAGACATTTTCCCCCCAAGTCCAATGTGTGCTTAGAGATGTGAGAGTGGACAAAGATGTAAACAGCTACGAATCAGCTGGTCTGTAGCCAAATATTGGAGAAAGGGCTCCAAACACAGTACAGACAAATGACGTACAGAATGCTGAAAAGAAAGTGAGAAAAACCATAGTCAAACCTTAGGCACTTACTCAATGCAGATGTCAACATTTTCCAAAAGCTTTAGAATTCCAATTTTTTTCATTGAAAAGTAATAAGCGATAAAAATCTGTTACACGTGTCTTCAGAATTGCTGTTCTACTCAGAAGCTAATGATTCTTAATGATTTTTTCCTATGAAAAAGAGAAAAATTAAAATTGACACCAAAATAAAATCTAGCTTCCCACACAGTTTATTTTATGTACATCCATTCTTTATGTAGAGTTTTAGTTGTGCTTTAATTATGAACATACTATATTAATCTTATATACAATCACTCTCAAAAGTAAGTCATTCTGAAGCAAATTTTTCATAATAGTCCTTTTATTTCTTTTCTGATTTTTGTTGATTTTTTTTCCTGCTTGGTTAGCAGGAGGATGTGGTCAGAAAAAGAAACAAACAACCCTTCAGCTGTGTCTCCCTAACAAAGCCTTGAGAACTTCTGGAGATTCCTTCACAACAGAAGTTTGTATGCAACTTGCATACTTGTCACAACTTGCCTAAGCGCAGAGATTGTTTTTGTTCTTCTAGACTGCCAAACTACAGCAAAAGCACTTTCGTATTTTTAATTTTGGCCCTGGAGGCAGATCAAGGACTTTTAAATGCTTTAACAACTCAAGTCTCAACCTGCAGTGGCAATCCGCCACTCCTGATCATCTAGTTTGTATGAAAAAAAAAAAAATAAAAAAAAAATAGTAGTTAGGGTTTTTTTTAAAGTCATAGCCTGAAAAATTGCAGGTACATGAAAAGACATGTAGACTCAACAAGACTTTATCAGCACTCTGATGCAACACGAATGTACTAGTTTTCTTTAGGGATGTGTGAACTATTCAATCATGGTCAATTCTTTTATGTACAATTTGTTCTACTTCTTAATTAGTGTTTCCAAAAATACAAGAGAGACCCAAATAGTAAGTGCAAACTAAAGGTAAAAAGCCACATCCTGAATATTTTAAGATTTAAAAGAAAGTTTAAAAGTGGGACTTAGAGACCATCAGGAAAATTAGATAAGCTTTTGCAAATAGGAAGCAAGCTGATGCTTATATATAAATTGGGAAAATACTATGTAATTCCTTGAAAAAAGCAAGTCAAGTTTTTTGAAGACTTGACCAGTTATAAAAGGAAGCGTTCAAAGACACATAAAATTCTAACTCTGAATTTTACCTGCTAAATTGCAACTCTCAAAAATGTCAACTGCTTTCTGTAGTTTGTGCGTTTGACAGTACAGTGCATCAAATCAGCATCCCTTTTTCCTCTTCAGACAATTAGGGAGAGCAAATACTGTTTTCTACTCAGCAGAAACGTACAGCCTTTCATCCTGCCTACATCAATAAACTGCACTGTTCACTTTTTTCTCTTTTCACCTTTTTTAGAAAAGAGAAGTAGTTTAAATCAACTCATGCAAAACCTTACATCCACTCCAGCTTGGAAGCGAGTGGGTTGGCTGTCCTTTAAACACCTTCCCAACTACACCCACCATGAACAGCACTTTAAGGAAATCAAACCCATGCCATATTACTCTCCATAGAATTGAAAGAATACCCAGACAGAAATCCACCTTGGCGTATTGCTGGCATTTTAGCTCACTTTCTCAAGGGAACCATACATTCAGAGATACATAACCCCTTCTGTTTAGGGGCTTCCCTTCTCACTGTGTCCAGGACAAATACAGACGAGCCCAGTCTGTGCTTCTTACTCATCTTCATTCTTCATCACGCCAGATTGCATCTCCCCCCCACCGCGACACACTACCCAATAGCCCAGATGCTAAATGGAGGAAATAAGCTGAAAACTAACTCAACTGTTCAAGCTTTAGGAGAAAATACTGATGTTTCAGTTCGGCTGGCAGAGGGTTTGGAAAGAGCCTGGAAAGTGGGAGGCAAAGGAAAATCACTCGAGGTATTCAAGTTTTGTAGTGGTACATACTGGGCAATAATAAACTCGAAATTGCAGCTGCTGCCCAGAAGTTCAAGTACAATTTGAGTTGTATTCGAATACAACCTAAGGTATCCTACAGAATTAATCTGATCAGATTAAGCCTGACTACAGGAAAAAAGGTAACGGAAAAGGTAGCATTAATGTCAGAAGTCTACCACGAAGCTTACAGTAACTACAGCATATTCCTAGAGGGAAGTTCATTGGGCTTCATTTCCTAACTGCAGCTTACAACTTGAAGTTAAAATTTAACTATACTTTATCAGATTTGAAGTCAAAGGTATCATGCAGGAGGAGGTTCAGTGTTTGGGATTCACCCTTGTGGAAGATTTATGAAAAGCTAAGAAGCAGAACACGACAAAACTACATAATAAAGTTCTAAGTACAAGAGGTTAGCTATTATAATGTTTAAAAAAAAATAATTCAAAGGACACTGCTGCTACTCCTAAACTTTCATACCTAAAAAAAAAATAAAAATAAAAATACCAGAACTCCTCTAACATCCCAAATTGGAAAACACAGCTAAAAATCCAGTCAACCTCAAACCTGTCCAAGTAACAGCATATATAATTTCTATTAGGTGAACTTTTTCTGGGAGGGGTGTTTAAATGAGAATTTTTATCTCGATAATTTTCAAGTTGATATATTATATTCACAGAGTAGCTACTATAATGTTGGCTACTATGCAAGACTGAACTCAACTTTACCTTGTGAGCAGCAATTAGATGCTCTAATACAGCACACTTTTTGCCACTGCTAAGTGTATGAGAAGCGGTACAGAATACCACTTCCAAAAACTTCAAGGAAGGGGATTAAAAGTAATGTTGCAGGAAAACGAAGTGTCAGCACCTATGTACAACACACTATATTAGGGCCTTTTTATAATTACTGGCCCAAAAGACTTAATGGGTTGATACTTCAGAAGAAAGAAAGAAAGAAATACTAATAGTTTTAACCAACTGCTAGAAGTAGTGTTTTCCATGCTATAAACCCTATTCAGGCTTCAATACACTATGTGTTTGCTACACTACCTTGCTACGCTAAGGTAAAATAAAGGCAAAGATTAATTAGTTTTTAAGACATCGTTTTAAAAATTACAACAAAAAGTTGCTAATAAACCAGTTTGGGGCAAACACTTACAGAATGGCACCATGGTCACTCAAACACATGGCTGACCGATACCTTCAATATTTCATAGACCTTGCCATAACCAGTCCTAACATAACACACTAACCCTTGTGAGCTCTGGTCCTCTGTCACTGTCCCCCTCGTCCCCTCCCCAAGGTGATGACAGATGCAGTAAGAGCCCATACGATGAAGAAACACATCAGGCCACCAGGCAAGGTAAAGCCGGACTTCAGCCCAAGGCTCATGACTTGTACCACCCCTCATGCAAGGGGTAGAAGGAAAACAAACCACCATGATAACTATAACCCAGATTTATTATACAACACATTGACCATATATAAGATTTTCCAGTTACAGTCCAATTAAGCAATTTTTCCAGTACAGCACTGTGAGATGCTACCAGTGGGATGAAAGATTTTCAGGGGCTGCCCAGTTCCTCCGTTCTCCCTACCTTATCTTCAGCAATAGTCTGCACAGCTAGACTGTATCTAGCTTACTGCTTGCTTTCCTCCCAAATAAGAGAGATTAGGGGCTGTACCAGAAGTGAGAAAAAAAGAGTTTGAGAGCACCTGAATATTACAGAAGCTATTTCTAAGACACCTACCCCATGAGTGTGGATTTTATAAGAATACAAAGGGGGAATGAAGCTTTCCAGGTTGCCGATACCCAAACCTGCCCCCTTTCTTTCCTGAAGCTTGGCACACGTTGCCTTAACAGAAGATTTTTAGTAACAAGTTGCTTCTTTTGCTCCTCATAAAAGTTTTAGTTATATTAATAATTTAACAAACATGTAACAATACTCAACACCACAAACTAAAAACGATTACACGATTAACTGAGTGTTATTAAATGCTGCCAAGAACATGGTGGTCATGCAGTATTTTCCCTGATGGCACCAAGCATCTCCTTACTGAAAGACAGCGTTTTTTCCACTCCACCATCCACACAACCAGTGAGGCTGGGTGGCTGCTGATCAATTAACTATGGGGAAGCAAAAAAGTTGTACGCAAGAGAGAAGCAGCGGTCCCCAATGCAAAAAGCAAGTCTTTTGGGGCCTTGGGAGAGAACTTCATTAAACACAGATATTGCAAGTGGAAGATGCATAGATCATAGGCAAGAAATTGAGGTAGGTTCAGCTTCTACGTAACTGATGTGGAAAGGAGATAATGCTCACGAGGCAGATCAAGACCACCTAAGGGGAATCACAGCAAAAGAAGAGGAGGATGCATATCTCAATTGTACCAAAACTTTGGAATATAGCCAACCATCTGCACCTGAGAACTACATTTGTTATACTGGTTCATCACTCTCTTCATAAGAATTATAAATAGCTCTCCATTTACAAACTGACGAACTTTAATTGAAAAGACTCCCATAGAATCCCCATTTGTAGTTGAGAAGGATCTGCAAGATGAAATTCAGAGGAGTGCTTGGCACCAAATGTGTAATAACTTGACCATGATAACTCAAATTTAAAAATGTATATTTGCATTCTCCTTTCCTTAGTTAGCAGGAAAAGGGACTAAGAAAAGTATGTGAGTCACAAATCACATCCATTGGGCCAGTGCCACAAAATCTGCCTGTTCTTTAAATTTTGATTATAACTTTTGATCTTTCGGAATCTCATTTCAGAGTATTAGAAATACGCCAAAACTCAAATCATGTTTTGACCAGAACACAGTAGGCATCTCCATCTAGACATAAGACCTTTCAAGTCTCTCAGATGAGCCTCTTAATAAAAATTGCCTTTAGTAGTGCCGCAGCCCAAGGAACCCACTGCCTTCAAAAACCAGCAATGCAAGACTTCCTCAATTACACCTTCCCTTGGTGCAAACTCTGTCTCTCACCTTTACCCTTGCTATTTTCTGATTGTTGATTTAAAGGAGCATTTCCTCAGCTGTAGTACAGAACCAGTGATTTTATTTTGGGCCCCAAAAAAGTGACCTTAGGTATTTTTTATCATACAAACTATAGGTTGGGACTAGCTACCAGGGAGAAAGTATTTCTGTGCTGCTTTTCAAGAAACTGCAAAATATGAGTGTCCAATCTGCAAGTGATCTGCAAAGGACCAAGAAATTGTACCTCTCTTCTGTTAGCATCAGAGGTTGTAAGCGATCCCTATATTAAGATTACCTCAAGTGGATGTTGCTTCCACCAAGAAAACATCTAAAACCAAGTCTGTGCCAGAATAAATTTTTAAATATTACACACAAGTATTTCAAAGGGGAGTAATGAATAAGACTCCAGCTTGCTTCATCTTATGTCACCTAGACACTTATCATCACTTGTTTCTTCTTACTTCATATGCACTCGGGAGGGGAAATGTCAGACCATAACCAACAGCAACAACCACCTTCTTCCTCAGATGCACTGCTGCCTGGAACAACAAAACAAAACAGTGCATCTACAGCATTTGCAGTGGCTGCTACTAAACAGCCACTCATTGGCTGTATTGATCTCAACACCGTCATTCACCAGATCTACATGAACAAAGTTTCAGCAACAGGAAAATCAAGGACTTCCATGAGTGCAGCATAGGCAAGAAGCCGCAAAATCTGACCTCTGCACCACCACTACTATAGCAACAACAGGGAAAATGCAAAAAAAATGACAAGTGGTTCTAGAAACTGAACTCCTTTTTTTCCTTTTTATAAAATAAATTGCAAGCACAGACGAAACTAAGAACCAGCCTACAAGCATGAAACTAAATAATTAAATCCAAAGAACAGGAAGCTTATATCACACCTTCAAAATGCTTTTGGCAATTTCCTACTATTGAAAGTATCTCAAACCAAAACCAGTAATTCTTTTTGATTCAGTAAGCTTTTGTAGACCAATATCTAGCAGGGTTCAAGCACTTGGAACTACTGAATGAAAAATCAACAGTTTACGTACTATTTTTCCTCCCTTAACAGACTGTTAAAGCTAAAAATACATTCTCTTTCTTAAAAAGTGCCAAAGACTATTAAATCACTGACCAGTTTTATTACTTTGCCTGTACAAAGAGAAAGAAAAATACGTGGCAATAAAATTTTTCTTTAGCTATTATATGCCATTACGAGGAACCAATGTGAACTTTATGCACATTCAGCACCAAAGTCTATATGGATTTAAATTTAAAAAAAAAAAAAGGAAAGGAAAGAAAGAAAAAAAAAAAAAAGAAACATACACAAAACCCACTTTACTCCCTTGAACAAAGTAGGAAGATGTTTTCCCTGCTCCCTCCCTCCAGAGCAACTTCAATAGAGGTTAAACTCAGGTTCGATATATAAAATGCTAGTAGTTCTTCAAATATACTGACCGGACATTGTTGGGAGTATAACAGCAGTTTTCTTATCTACTCAAGCAGTTGCAGAAAAACATGCTTAAATTCATATATCCCAACCTAGTACAGTATTCTCTGGCCTACACAAATACTAAATAAAAGTCAGCAGTACTAACTGCTTTTGAAATACAACAATCAGAATGAGGACTTTGTTGTACTCGCAGTCCATCTCTACCCATTTTTTTTTCTTAAACAGCATTCAATCTGAAGAGTTCACAGAGTTTGTATTCACCCGGGCTGAGATGTGAACTTGCTGTTTCACTTTAACAGAAGCCCAAGTGAGGCCAGTCTGCATTCTCCAGCATGACAATAAGATAAACAGAAAAGTAGTTGAAATAATCTTCTTGTTTCTAGGCACAAAACATTACAAGAGCCCTACTGATATTCTCTCTCCTATGCATCCTACTTTTCTCATAACAAAGGCATACTAGTTTTCAAATACCCACCTGCTAAATTGAAAATATCTTCTGAAGACTTGTATCACTAACATATGCCAATTCTTAAACTTGGAACATCTGCATCTCTCTAACTAGAGTCACATAAAGATTTTATGCTTTTAAACTATATAGTTATATGCAAGAGTTTTATATACTAGATATGGTGTTAAGGGAGCATGCAATAAAAGCTACAATAAGATTATAGAGGCTAGGAAATACTTGGAAACAGAACCATTTATTCTTAATTTTAAAATGCAAGTCAAGAGAACAACTTGCACTACACCATAACACGGAACGCACTATGCAGTACCTTCTTTACATATCTTTCCAGGAGATGTAAGGTTGGGCTTCAAATTGGATCAAATCAGTTGCACACAATTTACCCCCCACACCACAAAAATACAAGTACGATCTGTGCCTACCTAATTGCTTGTTTACAGATTTTGAATAACAGACTATAGTATCAGAGGTTGATCATGACATACAGTAAGAGCAGTGGTTTTAAAAGTTTTTAAATCAATTCATTTTTTCCCTATTCAGCAAAGGTCCACAAGTATATTGAAGTGTTAGTTAAAGAAATGTGTATAATAATAAGTAAAGACTCTGAGATTCCTCCCCCAAAAGTTTGATCTATTCATTTTGTGCTTTTGTCTACCTAGGATTTTGTTCCCATGCTTGCTATGCACCACTTCACACCAACATCAGCTATTCTAGAGTTATTCACCTATTAATTTTGCAGGTAGGTACATGTAAATATATATACACACACACACAAACATATGTATCAACTCTGTCTGAAGAAATACCTCTGACCGCCAGCTTTATACGCGATTATCTACCACCAAGTAGGTTCAAATGGGGAAGCAGAGGTGAGGTCTAAACTGAAGGAACAGAGGGAATGGGACAGCATCTCCATGATCTCTGTGTCTATAGGAAACGGAGAAACAAACAGGTTTGACATATTTGAGCGAAGGTGTCAGGGACACCTACCCTTAACTGCTTCTCCTCCCGAGATCAAGAGCACTCATTCCCAACTCCTTTCTCTTTAGGAGCTGAGGTGGGGTATCCAGGAGCTCCCCGAGTCGCTGCAAGAGCACCAGCCATCATGGGATCAGCTACTACTCACCACCCCACCCCAGGGAATACACAGGCAGTCAGCAGTCACAGTGCACAAGACAGTAATTCTTCAGCTTTTTGGATGACATCTTTTTTGGATGATGACTACAGAGGTAGAAATTTTACCATTTTTGCTTACAGCAATCTTTTTTAACATGATCAGCATCACTGGCAGATTAGATTATTTCAACTTAAGATCATGAGAACTCTGTCGATGTCAAAATGTTCAGCTGCCACAGACACAACCCTAACGGTTCTTTCTGGTTTAGCACAAGAACAGAAATGGTGTTTATAAGGACTATTCTCATGCAAGACTGATAAAAATGCCTAGGAACACTTCAACCTGTCTTTCATGCTAGCTTCTCCAGAGAGAATTAGTCTTTGTCCACTGTTAACTACTAGTCCCCTTTAGGGCACGTTGTTAACAAAAGATGATGCTTCTTCATTTTGCAAAACTGGGCAACATCACTGGAGAAATAAAGTCAATCTTTGCAGTATCAACTTCAAATGTGAATTTCCGAGACTGGTTTTATCATAACATTCTCAAGCCTTACAGTGTAGATATTCCCTCAGGTTTTGGGGGGCTTCTTTGTGTGTTGGTTTTGGTTTTTTTTAATTAATTACACTTCTTTTATTCTCTTTTAACAGTCTCACACATTGAATTACTAGAGCCTTATCTTTTGGACCAAGTACAACAAACTATCTGTATTTGTAGTTTTCACCACTCTCCCCAGCTCTTATTTTATAAACATATCCAACATTATATGCAGTTACTCCAAACAAATAAACTTAACTGCATAGGGTTGTCAAAACCCACACAGTTGTTGTCTTTGATACTACTACAAAAAAACAAGTAGCAAAAGATCAACAGCAGTAAGTCTTCCATGAAAGGCTAAACAAGCAGGGTTAAATATTGCAGAGCAGGTCTTTCCCATATTCTCACAAGGATCTTTTCAGCATTTTCTTGCCTCTAAAAATGATACCGCGTTCTTCTTTTCACTCTTCTCCCTTGCTTCTTCGCGCATTGCTAGGGGCAGCTTTTGGGTCCGTGAATACTTTCTGCACAAGTGTTACTAACATCACTCCCACCATGACCTGAACTATGGTAGCCCCAAGGACTGTTGGCACCAGTGATACTTTCAATGCTGTATTTAACCTATAGCTTCTCTTCCATTTAACTTAACATACGTCAGTACTAATATTTTTTGTTATAAAGTTGCAGCTTATGAAGCCAAGGCATAGAAACCTTGAGAGGACTGACGAAAGAAATCAGGATCCTAAGGTTTACCAGCAAGATATTTTCGCCAGAGCATTAAGAGACCTCTATAAAGTCCCGCTGGAACCTCCTCTGGAATACTTCGTACAAGTCTGGTCAATGCACACTAAAAAGACTAATTCATATATGAAAGAAGGCAACAATGGAATTTTAGGATGATCAGGTGAACAGGAAACGTCTCACTCAAACAAGAGAGAGTCTGGTTTAGCAAAATTATGCTATTACTCTGTAGAAATACACTGAAGATAAGTGAAATACACATTACAAAGGAACAGTTGCTATTTAAGCTGAAAAATAATGTTGGCAACTAACTCTGACATAAACTGCTATTAACATACACTCTGAAAATTACAAATACTCCCAAGAAACAGTTATTTATTTCTGAAGCAGTCTTCCAATAGTTAGATTACAAAGCTTGTTTTGTTTTTATCATCGTCATCATCTCATGTAACTTAAGTTAAAAATCAAAGAAGAAAAGAGGAGAGAAAAAGGTCCAAGCCAGGAGCCTTCTCCCATTTTCTGGAAAACAGGGATAAAGAAGAAAATAGGTCACACCACACTAACTCCAAAATGACCAGCAGCACCGCTAAAGCATGCATGTCAATAGTCCCAAGTCTCCTGCTACAGACTGCTGAAAAGCCACCTATTTTAGACTAACTCAAGTCCCAGCTCTGAAAAAGTACAGTTCCCTTACACTTGTACACACCACCTGCCAAAGCAGTGTCTGAAATGGTGGAAGAAAGGTACTCCCATGCGGAGATCTCCACGCAGATCAGCTTTGTCTATCGTCACTAACTGCAATAAACAATTCACGTTGCTCACATTGACAAGGGCAAGAATATCCACGTAAAGAACAAACTGTTAAAACCCCAAAGCTTACAGTAACAGCTTCTGGGCACTAGGCCATTGTATCACACCAAATATTTAGACATTTCAGAGAACCTCAAACTCAACTTTAGAAGTTCATTTTTTTAAAAAAATATTTGTTCCTCTTCCATTTTTGCATGCAAATGTAAATCACCAGGAAAAACTAGGGATAAACACAAAAATCCCTTAATACTGAAGCCACATCAAGAGCAAACACTGTTGTTCAACTAGCTTGAGGGGGATTTATTCCTTTCTGATATCTTCCAGTGATGGTATTGGACACTTACTATGGGAGGCTGTGTTCTGTCACTCATCCTGGGAGGTGTTCGCGTCAGGGAATTAGGGACTATAATTGATCTGGGGGAGGGGAGGGAAGGTCTCTTAGAAGAGACAGAGCTACATGGCAGTACACAGATACTTAGAGAATTAACTGTCAAACACTGAGGATAAGCGAACTAAATACTAAAGGGAAGAACTGCTATTTTAATCAATAAAAAAAGGCAGAAGCAACCAGTTAACTGAGTGAGCCTGGCTAACATCTATTACTGCAGTTCACTGAGATTTGGAGTGAGACTGGATAACAGTAACACTGAATCCTAAAACCTTCTAACATTGCAACACTTCTTCTCCAGCCC
Organism: Chroicocephalus ridibundus; assembly: GCF_963924245.1. Lineage (NCBI taxonomy): Eukaryota > Metazoa > Chordata > Aves > Charadriiformes > Laridae > Chroicocephalus > Chroicocephalus ridibundus. The sequence continues at coordinate 70,991,908 of NC_086288.1, forward strand.
ATAGTTATTCCTGGAAGGATTATCAGAGATACAAAAGTCATAAAGGTTCAAAGTTGTTTGGGTGCAAAGCGAGCAGAAGCAGTACAAAGCAGTAAACCACAGCTAGGCTGTGCACTGGGCCAGCTGCCCTCATGCTGATGGATAAAGTACGTTGCATTTCCTACCGGTAAGGCAATGCAGGTCAATAACTACAATTACGGGGTCACAAACCCTGAACTATTACCCTCATTTTTCTCACAGTAACTCGCATAACTCATCTGTGTGTGTTGCACCTTCCTCTCACATTATTATTTGCACATGACATCTATGGTTTCTGTTAAGCTATGGCTTACATATAGACAAAAACTGCTAAAAGCTCACGGCTCTCTAAGCCAGAGGGAACATATTATATACCCATGTTCTGTATTATGCAAGTCCACTGAAGTGTAAAGTTTCCCTACATGCCTCTTAAGGAACTCAGACCAAAAAAAAATAAAATAAAAAACCAAAAAAATTAAACATGTTATTTAGTCCTTCGTGCAATAATGAAGTAGCCATTGCTAGACGAGATGACCAAGATAAAACTCCCTTGAAATACAAAACTAGGTATAAAATACACAACTCCTGATGCAGAACACACTGTTTTCCAAGTTGTTTTCCTTGATGCATAGCCACTGGGAGGGAGGGTAATTATAATCTTCTTAAGTTCTTAGAAAAAGTAAATACAGACAGCGTGTTCTCAATTGTATTAGCAAAAACTTTCAGCATACCAATTAATTTTACCTCCCAAAATTAAAAAGACAGACACTCGCAGGGAAAAAAAACACGTAAGGACCACTCTTGAGCTGTTGAGGCTGAGCAGGATGAGACTGGAAAGTGTTAATACAGTAACATGAAAAACAGAACAGTTCTACTTTTTGCCTTACAGCTCTACAATCCCCCAGCTTCCCTCCTCAAAGGTACTATGTTATTACACAAAAAACAGCTATCACCATGCTTTCATTTGCCTAGGCCAGCCAAACAGAAACAGAATTACTTGAATATTTCAACTTTACCTTAACTAACCCCACAGAAGAATTAAACAACTTTTCTTTTGAAATGGAGTTCAGCAACAGTTTTCTACGACATCCCAAAGCAACATACCACCACTCTGCTCCAAGCAAACCACTTCTAGAGAGAAGTCGTCAGCACAGCCTTTAAACAAATCCATTTTGGAATATAAATAAGGAGCCATTCGTCCAGGGAAGTCAGTTGTCTACTGACAACAGCAGCCACCAACTACCACTAACTAAGGGCCTCTACAAACCACAGATAAAGGAAGCTTTTGACAAAGAGAACATCACTCTCATCTTTAAATACTTGACTTACTAAACCTGCAACACAATTTTTACCGAGGGGTTTGTTTCCTTCCTGTGATAGTGTCACAAGATAAGAATCGGTGTGTGGTTTCCCAGCATTTGCTCAACAATCTTCCACAGAGATTCTAAAGTATTTGGGGCATATCCTCAGCATGACAGTAACAACACAGAAGCAAAGCAACTGAAACAGCCTACTGAGGAAACAACATGTTGAGGAAATACTTAAGTAACTACTGTTAACTAACTACAGTTAACTTCACTCTTTGCTCAACCCACAATCTGCAAATCACCCTTCTTTATCACACTACTCTATATGCTCCATATTGCTTGTTCCTGCCCATATGACCATCTCTTTAACTACCACTCAATAACTCCTAAACACCTTCCTCTTTCTTGTCTGCATTTACAAGAGCGTGGCTTACCACCTAAGTCTGTCTCGCTACATGAAGTCTGAGCTCGGGAGATGTGCAGTGCACATCAGAGTAAAGAACAACTCGCTTTCTGCTTTAGTATATCTCTTTCCAAAGGCACATCTCAGATTCGTAATTCTGAAGGAAGTCCAGGTTACACTCTTGCTACATCATCTCCAGACTGTCTTGCTATTCCTTAAAACCGCATCAGCAAACTGCTTTTGCAACTCATCCGGTATGAGTGAGCACCAAAATATTGGGTTTGGTTTTTCATGTTCTCCCTCTGATTCTTTAGGACGTTTTACCTGGAGCTATCCAGATTGCCGGACCAGTGATTTCTGGTTAAGACACACATTGAACTGTTCACTGAGCAGCTGAGTGTCGTTACAGTCAACAAAAACTATCGCATAACCAAAACACTGGAAGTATATATATACATGAAAGTGGAGGGGGGGAAACTAATTGAGCACCTACAATACTTATTGCCACATTGGTACGCCCATGTGAGACTATAAAAATGAATCTTTAAGGTGCTGTTAGGACCAAGTTTGGTGACTCCTTCAGCGTCATCACACATCTCTTACTTTAACTCTCAGGACTTTAAAGCGAGTTTCATTTCCAGCCGACGGAGAGCGGGAGATCCAGCCGGGAACCTCCCGCCCGGAGCCCGGGACTCCCGCGCCTTTCACCGCCGGAGCTCCACGCAGCCCCCGGGCACCCCCCGCCGGCGGCAGCGGCGGCGGCGGGGCGGGGCCGGGAACAAAGCCCGGCTCCCTGCCACCCTCGCCGCTCCGTCCCGCCATTCCCGGGCGGCCTGGCGCACTCCCGGAGCCCCGCCATCCCCCGCAGGGGTGGGCGGCTGCCTGGCCGGCCGGCGGCTACCCGGACCCCCTGCCGCGTGGGGCGACCGAAGCCAGTCGGACGGGTGCGGGCAGGAGGAGCCGCTGCTTTCCGCTCGGCCCGCGGGGGCTGTACGAGCCGCCGCGCCCACCCCGGGGGGAAGAGAAGGCCGGGCACGCACCCCCGCCGCCGGCCGCGCTGCACGGGCGGGGCCGGGACGGAAAGGGGAGGGCGCGGGCCGCGGCGGGGAACCGGGAGAGGCTCCTCCGGAGTCGGAGGGCCGGAGCCCCGGCCCGGTGGGGAGGCGCCGGGCACACGATCCCCCCGCCCCTCCCCGGCATAAACAAAGCCTGGGACCGGGTCGGGGCTGAGGAGGCCGTGGGGGGAGCTCCAACGGAGCGCGCGCCCCCCCCCACCCCCCCCTCAGCCCCGACCCGTCCCCCCGCCGCCGCCTCACCTAATCCCGCCGGTGTGAAGCGCTGCCTCCCGCCTGCCCCGCTTCAGCGCGGCTCCAGTCCCCTTCGGAGCGAGTCTGGTAGGGTCCGTTGAGCGAGTCGCGCCGCCGGCATCCCCCGCCGGCTTTATCCCGCCGCCGCCGCCTCTCCCCTCCGGTAACTCGACGGTCCGGCTCGTCCCTCCCGCCTCTCCCCATTGGCGGGCGCCGCTCCACCAGGAACCGACGCTCACTGGCGCAGGCGCGCAGCACTCAGGCGGGACCGCCCACCCGCTCCCTCCCCATTGGCTCACGAGCGTCCAGCCCGCCCTCCAGGCTCCGCCCCCTGCCTGACGCATCGCCCAATCGCAATGCCACGAGGGTGGAGCCGGGCCTCCCATTGGCGGCGCCCGCCAGCTTCCTACGGCTATGATAGGCTGAGGCGGCAGCCAGTTCCGCGTCCCGGCCGGAGCGCTCTGATGCGCCGTCCCCGCCCTGAGCCTCCCCTCGGCGTCTGAGGGACGTCGGGCTCGGCCCGGCCCGGCGGGAGGACTGCCACCCACCCCTGGCCCAAGGGAGTCCCCCGCCCCACCGGTGAGAGGGCTTCGGCGGGCTTGGCCGCGGGAACTCGGTCTTAGGTGGTTCCCGCAGGCGGCAGGGGGGAAGGCCTGTAGTAAAGCAAGCGGCGAGGCAATGAGGTAATTCCCAATAACATCCTCAGAAAATTCACTTGATACCGGGACCGGCCAGGATTTCACACCGGTACAACAGGTCTGGCGGCTGGGTGTAACAATGCGTCCCAAAGGTTTGGTAATAAAAAGGGGAGCAGTACCAACAGTAACATTTTGAGCAGTTAGAAAGTAACTGTGTTTTCTGTTGGAAGTGCCTCAAAACTTCCAGGCTCGAAAAGAAAAAAAGGAGGAAAAAAAAAAAAACCAACATGATAAAATAACACCAGATCTGCAGAACAGTATTAGAAAAAATCCTGAAGTCACCATTTTTCCATTGTCAAATACAAGTCTGTCTTGCAAGCACTGTACTATAAGAAGCATATCCAACAAAACCAGAACTGAGTAAAAAGTATCCTTTTTACAAACAACAAACGTTGCCAATCTCTCTTAAGAGAAGCTCCCAAGTTCTATTACACACTTTGTACAATTCTGGTTTATTAAGAGTAAAAAGTCCATATCCAACTATTCATGTCCTACCCTTGAGACAGATCATGTACATCAGCTTGAAGAAACGAGCAGGAACAAAAAAGCTTGAGAGGTAAAAAATGGCGATATACTGGTAATTGAAAAGACTATTTCAGGTTAACTCTTCCCTGTAGATTTAAGAATTTTGTGAATGGAATGTTTTTTTATTCTATTTTAACAATCGTACCACAGTCTAAATGTTGGGTAATAGAACACCTAACAAGAAAAACAGGATTCGTTGCTACTGGTGGTGTGCATAATTTCAGACAATTGGTTGAAGCAAAGTATGTCACAAGTTGCTTCTGATTTTGAAGTGATCCCACATAAGGAGCTCAGCCCAATCTTTCCAGTAAATGCATACATATATACATGTAATTGAACAAGAGTGGCTGAACCTCACCGCCAATGAAAAACAGACCACTGGTATTTAACCCTGAGCACCTGAACTTTACCAGATGCACAATCATCTGGTAAAGATGCACACTTCCAGAACTCATATTCTCCTCACTGTTACCTGCTTGCCTTACAAAATAGCCCTAAGGATTAGTTAACATGTAAAGTACTTTTCAAAGTACATTACAGTACCAGTTATTATTAGTAGTAATTATTATCAATGTGGGTAAAGTCCTTACTAATTGAGGCTTTGAGTATCGGCCCCACAAAGACACCCACTCTTGGTTCTTGCTGATGTGCCATAATGCTCCAGGCAAATAACTGATTCTTTGTTTGCCACCAGTTGTGGTAGTTACAACAATGCTCTTTTTTTGGTATGAAGCGCTGTTATTTCTTCATTAGGGAGAGAGTGATTTTTCAAATACAGTCCTGTTAACTCTTGGCACCCACTGAAGAATCAGAAGCTGTTGTGTTTTACTCTATTGTCCAGAGCACCAAGCAAAAAAAAAAATCACCATTCCAGCTATGTACTCAAGCACATAAGCTTCCAGTACTTGTTTTGGTTGACTTTCCTTAGCAGATCAGCGTATACTCCAACTCTTTTTCACGTCTACTTGTTTCAGTTATGTCTTATGCAATTTTGTAAAGCTAAACTTACTTGTTAAGCCAGCTCCCGTTTTGCAGTGGATCTGTATAAAGCTTATCACTAACTGTTGAACAAGGGGATGGAAAAGAATTTATCCGAAAGGTAAGCTTTTAAACCACTTGACAGGCTACATATAACTCACCCTATTAATTCTTGAGCTTCAGCTTCAAGAGTTCTGAATATTCACCAGGGACTTTGTTTTGCAAAGTATTGCAATTAGAAACCATCTGATTTTCACACCTTCCAACTTCTTGTTACATAAGCAATCAGTTCATTTTAAAAGAATCTTATTGTTTGAAAGTTTTCCTTTTTCCTTCTTTGAGGCATTTATTTCAAAGCAAGTAATTTCAAATTTCTAAAGGTCAACTACTAAGTCTCAGTATTACAGTGTTTTGAGTCTCAAATATATTCCTCACTCTTGGATGATACCAAGTCATAAAAGATAAAAAGTTTAGAGTCACAGATAAGCGAGTTGTAATAGATCTAAAAAGAATTTTTTTGACTCCTGAAGCAATGCAAAAATATGTAACTTTATGCTATTGCTCCTTACAAATAATCTATCAATTTTGTTGATTGTACATGTTTAAAAACACACACAAAAAACAGCAATTAGAATGAAACCTCAAACCATCATTGTGCATGTCATTAAAACAAACAGCTCAAAAACACCCTGCAAAATAATGTTGCCTTATCATCTCTAAAAATCCGTGCAGTAGTCCTTTAAACAAAACCACCATATTGGATAATGGCACCTGTCAGGGGAGAAGGTAGGGAAAATGGTATTCAAGCAATGTGATTTATAGAAAGGGGTTCAAAAGCTAGCCTTAAGCCTTGCCCAAGGACAAGATTTTATGTAAAGCATCAGGACTTGGCCATACCATCACCAATTTTAAACTCAAGTCCTCAATAGTTGCAAGAAAGATGGCCTGAGTATACAGGAAGTGGTAGAAGTAGACCAGATGCCAAAACGGGTGTCCTTGTTACGATCTCTTTCTATGGGCGAACTTCAAAAAAAGGCTTGAGGACTGAGAAAAGTACCAAGGAGGTGGATATGCTCTACCGTCTACACTAAATACGGCCCTACAACTGCAGTTATAAGCCAACAAACAGGTGTTTGTAACCAGGTGAAACTTTCAAGTACCTTTAAGTATCTCACAAGCAGACTGTATTAGGTAAGATTTTTGAAAGGATGGTAAACTCACCTGTTTGCTGCATGATTTTAATTTTTTTTTCCCCATGGGAAGTCTAAAGGACTTGGAGATAATGAAGTGAGGAAACTAAATGGATAACTGTTAATTTTACAATGGAGAAGCAAAACAACAGCCAAGTCATTATTTCCTTCAGTGAAGGAGGCCGATATCCATTTCCTCACCATTGAAGTGCCATGTTTAGAGAAGGTGCAGTCCATAAACGTCCTCCCCTACAAAAACACATGCTTTAATGGTTAACAAACCATTGCACTCTTTGCCTAGAATGTACTGAAAGCTAAGTGGAAAGAAGCGTGAAATAAGTTATCTCAATAAGTGTTCTATAGTCCCATAAATAAAACTATTGTGAGCCGATGTGGCCAAAGTCTTCTGCCTTCCGATTAATAATGTGCACAACTGATGTCCATGTATTGCAGAATGCTTCATTAGGGTGGGCCCAGGTGATCGGCAGAGGTGATAATGGGAAGTAATCTATGTTATCAGGCAGAGCCATCTCATGGAAATTAGGAACTTCTTTGTTGTACAATGAAAGCTATGAATTAAGAACCCCACAAAACATAGTTTCTGGTTCTATCCTCCCAGTTTATTTCAAGAATCCAGTACTCAGAAACCCATCTCCTCTACAGTTTTTCCAGTGCAGCTGGCCACTCCAGGCAGCCAAACACGCTCCTCAGTTCATTTGTCCTAGGTCCTTCGCATGCTTTGTGTTCATTTTATAGCTGCATTCTCTACTAGCTTCAGGCATTTCGAATGCACATTCCCTACTAATTTCAGACACCTTCACTCTCTAAAGCCTTCCCTCTCCTATCTTCAGGCATGGCCTTTTTTTTGCACAGGCATCAGACAGTAGCAATTTAAGCCTCTTCACTTAAATTCCAGGGTGAAGAGACAATGGCTCGCTCCAGGAAAGGCTGAGAGGGAGTGGTGCATTCCAGGCAAGTAGAGGCAGACAAGGATATGGTGAATTCAAGCCACAGTACCGAATGTCTACAAGAAAACGCCACAGCATACATCATGCTATCAGAAACATCTTTTTATTTTTTCCTCAGCTTTTACTGATTTCAGATAAACTGCAACCATCAACTAAAGCTGCCATTTCAACAGGATTAGGTAGAGGGAAGCACATAGACTCCTTCCAATCTCCTGCTTCAATACAATCCTAACCACCAAACCTCTACCACTTTCAAGTTCAGGTGGTTGCCCTCCAGGTACTTGCTGGTCCTAACTCAAACAAACTCTTTCTTAGGTAACAGGCATCCTTTCTTTTTAGCTAGTTCTGATCATGTATGTTTAGCAACCAGTTAACATACCTAGTGTTCCAGGGTTTTGTTGCAATTTATCACAGCCAGCACATCACTTACAAAGCCAAGAAGCACCAACGCTGTGCGCGACAAACCCAACCACATAAGGATTACCTTTGAAGGGATTCGCCACTTCTGAAGCAGCGCCTGCTCTCAAACACCCTAAGAGGGTGGCGTTCTTTAGTCAGGCAGGAAACAAGATAAAGCGCAGGAAGGAAACACTCTCGATCGAAATTAACGCTCCGCACCTCAGCTGCTAACCCTAAGCCCTTCCACCGCCCCAATAACCACACAGCTCTTGGCTCACAGACCGCCCCCCACCTCACCTCACTGCCGCCATTTTGCCAGCACCCCGAGGCACTCAAGGCCTACCCCACGGCCCCCCAACCGGGTTTACCACACAGGGCAAGGCTGTGGAAGGCGGATGGGGGGTTTAAGGAGCAAAGGAAGCCCCGAAAGGGGGCCTCGCGGCCTAACATATCACGGGGGGGAGGAGGCGGGACCGGGCGCCCCCTCCCCCCGCCTCGGCGGTGTGCGCTTCCGCGCATGCGCAACGTCACGTCCACTTCCGGGTCAGCCATCGCTCTTCACTGCCCTCCCCGCCCCGCCATGGAGGCCGGGCAGGGTCCTGGCGGCGGGGAGGTGGGTGACCCCTCCGAGGTATTTGTTGTTGGTTCAGTTTGGTTCGGTTCGGTTCGGCTCGGCTCGGCTGGGGTGGGTGTGGAGGACACAGCCGCCAGAATTCTGTGGGGAAACCTCCCCCCCATGATGGGGTTTCGGGTGGGTGGGTGGGGGGGGTCTTGTTTTTGCTGTGGAGGTGGCTGGGCCTCCACAGGCCAGAGGGGAAAGGGGATTCCTGTCAGCATTTCGCCCGCCCCGGTGCGGGGATGGTGCCCTTGAGGGCTTTCCGGTAGCTTTTCGTGCGGGCTTTTCCGCGTTGTCCTCGGTGCTGGCGTCCTTCTGCCGGTCGTCGGCATGGCCTGGTGTCTCCTTTGGCAACAGCAGAGGGTCATGCACCTCTGGGTAGAAAAAACGCCTCCCCTGCTGCAAAAACACTCAGTATACGCGTGTAAATGGACAACACGTGTCATTAAAACCCTGACGAATATTCTAAACGAGGTTTTAATGAGCTGTCAAAATTCATCAGTTTGGAAAGCTGGTTGCAAGCAGCAAAGCAGGCTTTTTTTTCTGAAGAAAAGAGGAGCGGATGGAGTTGGGGTTTGAGCATGCACAAAATATTTTCTGCTGTCGTGTTTTGTAGAAGCACTGGATTTTTTAAAACTATATATTTTGTGTGACACTCCTTGATGAAAGGCACTGGTTCCTTAAGTATAGCTATGTGAAAGTATAGGCACTAGAAGGTGTGAAAGTTAAACAAAGTTTTTAATTGAAAAATCCTCCTAAACCTTTCTTTTTTGCTCATTCTTTTCTAATTTATTTCTCTAATGAAAGAGGGAAGTCCCTAAGCCTTATGTGCCTACAGAGGAGGAAAGAAGACTCCTCAAGGAATGCGCTGAAGAGAGTGCCCGGTACAGAGGTAAGTTCAGTTTGCTGGTAAATTTCGCTTGCTTTTCTTCCACCCTTAGTTTTTGTTGTTATCTGAGGTATTAAGGAAGGAAAGCTTGGGTCACTATATCACAAGGGTTCATTAACAAGCTTCACAAGATCTAAAATTGTGTCCCAGTAGACGTTGATCTGTGTAGGATTTACAATTGCAGGACAGGAATTTTGTAAAAGGTGCAACATATTTTTAATGTTTATGCTTTATAACAAGATCCCTTCATATTTTAAATTAATATTGTTATTAAAAGTCTGAAAATATATATAATTAATGGAGTCTCTAGTTTATTTATATATCTGATTTTTTTGTTGTTATTTCTATATTTTTATTTTCAATTTTTGTTGTTATCTTTAGAACGCAAGAATAAAATAGTTCACTGTAGAACCATTACTTTCCATCTTTATGAAGAGCTGTGAAGAGAACAATGTATGAGTAGTCACTCAGCTCAATTTTTGGAGAAACTTTCTGTGTCTGTACATTGCCAGACATTTGGGGTTTTTTCCCTGTAAAGAAAAGCCAGGATTCTCAAACATGATTCTGTAGTTAGTAATGGTTTCTGTACTACAGCTAGTATACAGGAATAATAAACTTGCATTGTTTTCATAGAATACTATGTGTCTTACCTTAATTTATTTGAAATATCAAGGTTATGTTGGTTTTGGGTTTTTTTCACAAAACATTGAAAATTGGTGGCATTACTACTTAACATTGTTTTTGTAATCCAAAGGTTCAAGACATACCTGGTTTTTATACACCTGGTCAAGAGGTTTGACCAAGCCTTCTGATGTGATTGTTACCCGCTATTTTATTGCACCCTAGTAGATTACTCCTGAGGCTGATAGGTGGCTTTGCAGAAACAAGGGCAGATGAAGAATTTAGTAACTGATTTGCTAAATTTAGCACAGTGAGGCTCTCATTTCTCCTGGCAGCCAGGGGCAACTTCTAAGGCATTGTGATTTTGAATTAATCGTTCAAAGTTCTGTTTTATTATCTTTCTCCATTGCTTTGGCATTCTTGTCTTTTATTCGAATACCTGGAAACTTTTGCTAAAATCTAGCAATTACATTTTTATAAGTGAAAAGAGTCAGGTTCATTAGTAGTAAGCTGACAATTGGTTATGGCTTATTGATAATCTCTCCCCTGGAAGACAAGAGGGGAGGGAGTTGTTTGTTCTTGAGGTTTGTTGTGAGTTGTGGATTGGCAATGTAACTTACTGCCCCGTGCATCTTTATACAGAGGCTGAAGAAATAACATGAAGGTATTGTTGAGAAGCCCCAAATTAGTTTCTTCGGTATTTTCATTTTAGGGAGCTACAACAGTAATTGAGAGACTTTTTTTCAGGAGTTGTGTGCTGTGCTGTTCTCTCAGTGGGAGAGCCTAAAGCCTGTCGCTGTTTTCTAGGTCTCCTGTCTTTGTTTCATTGTTCTGCGTTACATGTACCTGGATTGTTGTATTTGCTGTATTAAATACATATTGTTTGAATGCCCCTTTGCAAGAGGTGTGGGCTGCCTGCGTATCAGTTCGTGTTTTTCACAGGTGTTACTGTGCATTCGTGTACTGAGGTGGATTGAGAACTGGCTGAAGGCAGAGCTCAGAGGGTTGTGATCAGTGGTGCAGGGTCCAGTTGGAGACCTGTAACTAGCAGTGTTCCCCAGGGGTCAGTACTGGGTCTGGTTCAACATCTTCATCAATGACCTGGATGAGGGGACAGAGTGTACCCTCAGCAAGTTTGCTGATGACACAAAACTAGGAGGGGTGGCTGACAGAAGAAGGCTGTGCTGCCATTCAGAGAGACGTGGACAGGCTGGAGAGTTGGGTGGAGAGGAGCCTAATGAAGTTCAACAAGGGCAAGTGTAGGGTCCTGCCCCTGGGGAGGAATAACCCCATGCACTGATACAGGCTAGGAGTTGACCTGCTGGAAAGCAGCTCTGTAGAGAGGGACCTGGGAGTCCTGGTACAAAAAGTTGGCCATGAGCCAGCAGTGTGCCCTTGTGGCCAAGAAGGCAAATGGTCTCCTGGGGTGCATTAAAAAGCATGGCCAGCAGGTCGAGGGAAGTCATCCTCCCCCTCTACTCTGCCCTGGTGTGGCCACATTTGGAGTACTGTGTCCAGTTCTGGCCCCCCTGGTTCAAGAAAGGCAGGAAACCACTGGAGAGAGTCCAGCAGGGGGCTACAAAGATGATCAAGGGAGTGGAGCACCTCTTTTATGAGGAAGGGCTGAGGGACCTGGGTTTGTTTATCCTGGAGAAGAGAAGACTGAGAGGGATCTCATCAATATCTAAAGGGCGGGTGTCAAGAGTATGGGGCCAGACTCTTCTCAGTGGGGCCCACTGACAGGGCAAGGGGCAACAGGCACAAACTGGACCACAGGAAATTCCATCTCAATGTGAGGAAAAACTTTACTTTGACGGTGCCAGAGCACTGGAACATGCTGCCCAGAGGTGGTGGAGTCTCCTCTGGAGATATTCAAAACTCGCCTGGATGCCTTCCTGTCCAGCCTGCTCTAGGTGACCCTGCTTTGGCAGAGGAATTGGGCTAGATGATCTCCAAAGGTCCCTTCCAACCCCAACCATTCTGTGATTCTGTGTATTTTCCACTTGTTTATTCAAATTTCAAGCTGTAATCAATTTTTACCCGTTCTTTCAAGCCCTCTCTGTTTTGCAGTAGTTTCAATTGACAACTTCTATTTCAGAAATGCTTGCTAGTCATTTTATAATTCAGTTTAATCTATATTTCACTGGGTTTACTAATATTTAATCACATTATAGTATAATATAAATTCTAATTCTGTAAAAATTCACATTGCAATCTACAATTTTATCCTTTCCCCTTCGTCTTGCTAAGAAAACCAAACCAGAATGATATGACTTTTTTCCCCATAAAACCATTTTGACTAGGGTACATTACATTATGTGCTGTTGATATATCAGCCTTCCATTATTTTTCCTAGGTTTTTTTTTATTTTGTTCCTGAAGCAGAAAAAGTAATTTTGCCCATAGCAGTGAAAAGCACTGATATTTTCTGACTTACTAAGCTGCTTTTGTTTTATTTCTGCACCTGAATAATTATTCATGTTAATTTTTTTGTATGAACCCAATTTTAATTTACCTATTATTCTTTTAATTTCTAGTTATCATTTTAGGTCATTTATATGCTCACATGCTAGCAGCTGTTTCCACTAAAGTGCATAACCTGACTTTGATGTCCGGAATATTTGTTTTGGACCTCTAAGTCATTTCAAATCTCTAAGGGTTAGACTGAAGTCCTCTGTAATAAGTTCTTTAGGATTTGTATTTTTAAACTTCATGGTTTTTTTCCTGTTATAATTTACCTTCAAATCTCCACTCCCATTCTATATTTAGAAAATCTAGAAGTCTAAATTTTGGGAAAAATCTAGACCTAGAATCTCTAAAAACATCAGGGAGATTGGAAGATTTTATTCTCTATTTTGAAACATTACCGGAATCTTGCTTGTGAACCAAGAAGCCAATACTTTTTCTTAAAAGTGACATCCAGTCATAATTACCCTAAAATGCTGGTTGGACCTGCTAGTTTTAACCTGACAGAATTTGTGAAGGAATAAACCCTCAGTTTGCAAAGTATATTTCAATATTGTGCTGTCCAAATTCTACAAAGTAACATTTGTCTTTAAATATGAACTTAATTATCAGATTGTGTGGATTCAAAACACTATAAACATCAAGTGCAGTTGCAAAAATTTCTCCTCTAGGTAAATTTAAAGTCATTGAGCCTTTTTGAAGCATCTACATTTTCAGACTTGCTTAAAATGTAATTTCATTACAACACATCTAACTGTTTAATGTAATTAACTGTAGCCTTCTGTCGTGTTTGTTATTTCAGTGTCACTGTATCTTGTGTAGGTGTCGTGGTTTTTATGGATAGTTTCGAAGTTAATCTTCCCAATTCATAATGACTATTGCTTGAAGTAAGCATTCCTGTTGGTTTTTTGCCATCTTCAAATGTTTCCTGTCACCTGGACACTTCCAATATGATGAAACCCCATGTGAACTATGAATCTGATTGCGATAGGCAGGAATGTTCTCCCATAGTTGTTGTCTTCTCTGCATTCCTGACCCTACCCCTGAGTCCTATAGTTTGATCCATAAGCTACAGAAAATGCTGCCCTGTTCCTTAATTTGCTGGTGAATAAAACAGGTTACCTAATTTTAATCAATTTAATTTGTATCTTTATAAGAGTTAGACTTTTTCCCAAGTTCTTATGTTAAAACAAAATCAAGACTTTTGGTTATCAACAAAATTTTAGAGGTGCCAGCCTCTGTGTAACTGCCTCCCATCCTGAAGATCTGTGTGTGCTTCTCTGGTTTCAAGTTCTGCACCACCTTGATGCTGTAGCCAGAGCTGGAATCTTCTCCTTAGAGCTTTATCCTGCCTGCCATTGGCTTTTGTAGTTTTGGGAGCGTGAAGTCTAATGAAGACAGGATGACTTGTTAACCAGAACTGTTAGTAGGTCTAACCAGAACTGTTGTAGTAGGTCTTAAAATCTGGAATTGAGAAAGTTTCATAATGAATAGATGTAGTTTGCTAATTATATATATACTTATATTCTTATACAGATGAGCTTAGTAAGGCCTAGCAACTCTCGTTTTATTGCGTGTTTTGCTAAATGTGGTTGAAAATACTGATAATCATATTTTAAACAACTTTTCTTCTTCTTCACAGCTTTTCCTTTGGCTGCAGCGAGCATGCTTGCTACTAGTTTCTTAATTAGAAGAGGTAAAGCGTAAACATACTTTGGGTTAATTTGGATTTGCTCAGATGAAATATGTTTCTGCTGTTAATAAAGTTACTATAATAGTATAATGTCTAAACTACTTGTAATTACAAGTTTAGACTCCTCAGCTACATGACTTACAGTTCCTAAAACTAAAGAAGGAGCAAAACTTTAAAATCAAATTAATGTTCATTTTATGTTGTTCGACAAATGCAATATGTCAGTGATTATGAAACAATATATTCTATAGTGTGTAGTAATAGTGTGTGATATGATTAAAGAGGTAATTCTTAGATCTTTATAGTTTTATGGGGAATTCAGATGCTAGGGGTTTTTTAAATTTTCTTCAACATTAAGTGTAAAAGAGTAACCTGCTACCTACAAACATAACTACAGTTGATGTCTTTCAGCTTAATTCTTGATAACTTAGTAATAATTACTTTGATCCTCATTTTCAGGTGTCCTAAGAGACAGCTCAAGATTTGGCTCTTTTACCAAAGTTGCGTGTAAGTAAAAGTTACATATAATTTCGGCTCGTATTCATGCCTTCGGTTATGGAGTCTGTTAAGCAGATGTAATGATGTAATTCCTATGAGACCAGCTGGCTGATTCACTGTCACTCCACTGTGTGCTTACATTGGTACAGCTGTGTCTGAAGATAGAAGTAAATTATCTGATATGTCCAATTAATAAGTTTCACCTTCCTGCACTTAATTCTATTGGTCAGCAACTTTTTAGCTGTGTTTCTTAACTACAGCATCTCATGCTGTAAGAACGTGCTCAACATCAAGAGGTAGAGCTTTTCGTTTATTCACCATCTTCGAATTCGTGCAGCACGTTTTGGACAAGTTTTGTCTATAGGCTTTCCATAAAATTGTAAGATTTGAAATGTGCTTGGCGAGTGTAATGTAAGAATTTAAGATAAAAGCGTTGTAAATAAATCCTGTACAAGCTTAGTCTAAATTACTTTGCCAGAGTACACCCACCCCTCCCTTCCTAATTTGAAGGTCTTTATTCATGCATCTCACTTGTCCCATTCAGGCTATTTTAGTGCCTTTTTTTCCTGGACATTATGTATGTACAATTGTAGGAAAACAGCAATTTCTTGTGAATGATATTGGATTAAGTGTAATCAAAAATAAATTAATGAATTAACCTTTTAAATGTAATACATGACAGTAAAACAGGAAGTTGCCATCTTGCCAATCTGCCCAGATACAGCCAGTTACTCTCACAGTTTATTTCAATGGGAAGAGGGTAAAACCCATGATTTGTGGTGAAGGAAGTGTTGTTTAAGTAGATAAATGAATGCGAGAGACTAGGGCTGCCATTTGTTTATGCTAAATTCTACTTGCTTTCTTTGAATGCCAAACAATTTATAACACAAACGTTTCTAATAAATAATAGAATTACTATTTCCCCGATACCTCCCCCTAGACGTTTTCAGTTAAGGGCTATATTCCTCCTGTTTAATTGTTTTGAAATCAAGGGGAAGAATAAGGAGCAGCTGGACTGGACCCACTATTCTTAACGTTAAGATTATAAGCTAAAATACTTGTGGCTTCTCGTTGTACACCGGTAGGCATGTGGACTTTGATTTTATACCAAAAAAATCTGTTTTGGTTGTTTTTCAGTAGGTAACTTTGTGTGATTTATGTGCATTTTAAATACGGGGATTTTTCTGGGACATAGTTGGAGTGGAAAGTGCCTGAGTTAAGCAGTTCTTGTTTCATCCT
Source organism: Chroicocephalus ridibundus (assembly GCF_963924245.1). Classification (NCBI taxonomy): domain Eukaryota; kingdom Metazoa; phylum Chordata; class Aves; order Charadriiformes; family Laridae; genus Chroicocephalus; species Chroicocephalus ridibundus. Next base: position 71,007,722 of record NC_086288.1, read on the forward strand.
CATATTGTTTAGGTCAGGTGCCCCTACTGTCTGCAGGATCTTCCTGAAAACTATTGCCAGGGACATAGTTTACAGGTCCAAATTATGTCTCATAATTTAACTGTACATTCCTCTTGCAGTGAAATCTGATTAAAGGAAGCAGTGCAGTTGTGTTTGGTTTGTCTTTTTTTCCCCCCCTCCATGAGTTCTGAGAGAAGAGCATATGCAATTCCAGGCACGGCTGCTAGCTCATAGCTAGCGGATGTTAAACAACAGTAAGACAGTTCAAGATGGTTCTTGCTTTTCTAGCATCACTGATCTGGGCATGCTGCTTCTGCATCTAGTGATTACAATAGTCTGTCTTCAGTAATGGCGTATGTCCCTTGTGGTTGTTAGATTCTTTTTATGAAGAATATCTATGATCAATTACAGTAATGGGTCTTCTATATCTAACTAACATAGTTGAGTCAGGTCTTTTTTTAGTCTCTGTCGTGCATTTTTCCTTGCTTTGACCCTCTTAGTTTTATCTGGAAGTTGAGAGGTGTTTCATTTTCTAGATAGGAATTTTCAGGTTCCAGGATGTTCTTCTGCCTATAGGAATTACTCATAACTTTTCTCAGTAGCCTGCTAGGCGCTCTGACAACTTAATGGAACTTCAAGTTAGTTGTGACTGATGCACTAAATTGACAGCATCCCCTTCAACATGCTATAGAGCTATTGGTCCTCTATTCCTCTTTGGCAAAGAAGGGTAAGATCTGTATGTCCTACTTTGTGTTAGCCTGCAGTGGGACCTGGCCTCTTTCACAAATATGAAGAAGCAGAGAGCAACAGTATCTAATTTACTGTGCTAACTTCAAAAATGTGGATCGTCTGGCTGATAGTTCTGTAAGGGAAACTAAATATTTTAGCCAATGATTACTTTGGGTGAAACATCTTCCAGAGAGATGCTTCCACTTTTCTTGACTGGAAGGCCTCAAGGAAATGAAACTCTCTCTGTAATTTATGCCAAAGATTCATCACCTTTGCTGCTTAGCTTTAGTTTGCTAAATGTTTACTTTGAATTCTTGTCGAGCCATTTTTCCTTTTAGGGGCTTGGAATTTTTCCCTTTGTGTATATTTTTAGCATCTGAGGTGTCTTACAATTTTTTTGACCTGGTAAACCCTTAATTTCTCATCTGTAAACTTTGCTCATAGTTGTGGCTGTTCCCTTTTCCCTTGGAAAAGGATTTTTAACGTCCTTTTGAAAATACAGAGATTAGAACAGGAATCACAATTGCAGTACCAGTACATCAGGGAAGGGTAAAATCCCCTTCTATATTGATTCCCAGGCGATGTAATCTAGTGTGAGGACCTCAGAGGATTAATGTTATTGGTAGTTAACTCTTTCCTGACTTAAAGAGGATTGAAAGTCTTTAATCTTTGTATTTAGAAAATACTTGTTGCATATGAAAGAAGGATGTATTCCATTTCTCCTACAAAGTCAACAACAGAACTTCTATTAATTGCCATTGATTCCTTCATGCTCCTTCATACTCTGTTTGACCTACTCATAAAACTTGAAGGAGCCAGTTGGTGGAAATCACCAGTTTTAAGCCCAGAAAGAACTATCGTGATCGTTTATTCTTGTGTCCTGTCTAGCCGATGCAAATAGCTCAGGCGCAAAATTGAAAGCATTTGCCTAGTGATTGCGAGGGTTCAGGTAATTCAGTTGTTTGCCCTCTGGCAACCATATCATAGAATCCTCTTCAGAAGATACTGAGCCTAATCCTAAATTTATTTAGAATTCTCTTCATATTAGTGAAAGCCTTTTCAAGATGTGAATGTTCTGATGGATTAAATTAGCAGAGTTTACTACCTTTGTTTATTCCTGACTGTTTTATCATCTTTGATAGTTAAACTGTTATTTCTGGATCTTGGGAAAAACTGATTGCAATTATTTTCCTTTTTTTGTCACCTTTTATTCATCAAGTACTAGCTGAAATCATCTGATGCTTTTGCCTTGTCTAAACCATTGCTCTATGTCTCTGGTCAGCTGTTGCGTTTGTTTTTAGTACCCTTTGTCTACAAAAGAAGCAGAGAAAGATGATTGCTACATGGTTTTGGTTTAGATCTAAACTCGTTTTTTTTCTCATTTATTCAAGATACTGTATAACTTATTTGAAAGTTATTATTTTAAAACTACGTTGAATGTTATGATTCAGCATATAAACCCACCTTTTTTTCTTTTTAAAAAAGTTGCTGGAATGTGCGGATACTTGGCTGGAAAGATATCCTACTTGCCAATCTGTAGCGAGAAATTTAAGAAACTGAAGGATTCCCCAATAGGAGATGTTCTACGACAAGCTCAGAGACATAGTTCACATAAGTAAGAATTTAATTCTCTTTTAAATTTAAAACTTTTTCTTGAATAGGACACTTTAAACATTAACAGATCAAGGCTACGTTTGCTGCTTTCAAAGACCTTCGGAGCTGCCCTTTCCCTATTTCCTGTATTAGCCCAGATCTGCCGCTTTTGGGAAGTTGTATCTGTATCGGTTGGCCAGCTATAAAACATGCATTTTGAGCTCTTTACATACACCTGATCACTTTGAGGAGCAGAAAAAGAAACATTTTACTTAGCAAAATGTATTCCTTGTAAATTAAGATGTTTTCCTGTGGAATTTACTTACAGTAGTGTGACTGCAGAAGTTGTCTCCTTAGTTTAGAAGTAAACTAAGCTAACTGAAATAAAGTAGTGTTACGTTCTGAAAGTTTTTCCCATAGTTTAGTTTGATTGAAGTAGGAAGAGGGTGGAAATGATTTCAGTGTTTATCAAAGGAAAGAGCTCAGTAAACAATATCAGTGCAGGAAGAAGAATGGCGGTCAAACTTACTGCTGTTTGTTTAAATCCTTTACATCAGTAACAGCATTATGCTGTACATATGAGAAACTCATCAGGTTCTTAAAACTATTTCCTGTTTTGTTCCAAAATGTTTTCTACCTCAAGTGGTTTTTAATTGCAAACTACTTTCGGAATATCTCACTTAAACCCTTGATTCAAACCTAGGAGCATAGTGTTTGGAGAGTGAATAGTAGTCCTGCTATGTATGTGCTAAGACCTGTTAAATCTTTATGAAGGATTTGATTAAATTCTTAAGTACTTTATAAATTCAGATTTATGACAATTTTGTCTGCAAGATTTACCTTTATTCTGAAATGTTTACATTTTTATGGCATCAAATATAATTTCAGGAATTACCACTGAATTAAATGCCATTGACCTTTATGTCCTTTCAACCAATGAAGGGACCAAATGTCCCTTCAATCTTTAATGGCCTGTTCTCTTGTATCTTTAAAATTTTACTTCCTAAGTGATAAATTCTTTTTTTTTTTTTGGTAAGTTCATTCAAATTGCATTTTTGTCCATACATGGTACTCTTTTAAGCCAGCAACAGAAATCATTACATTTTCATGGTCATTATATGTCTACTAGTTGATGCATTTTGGTAATTCTCATTTGCTGTTAAAAATAGGTAGGGAGCTAAAAGATTAGTTCTTTAAAGCTGTGTTTCCATATACTTTAAAAATATAATTGAGGCAATAACATGGCTTAGCTCTGCATGCTCATTGTGAGAATAAAACAAAGACTAATTGCAAATGTTTTTAATATGAAACTAAAAGTTACAGCTAAGCAGAAATTTAAAGTAAAAGAAATGACTAGGCATTCTAGTGGCACCAAGTGGTGTCTTTCTTGATAAAGAGACATCTTGTGTAGAGGTTTGCAGGGCCATTCTGAGTAGGTAGCAAATGCTTTAGAGTATCAGGCATCAGTTTCCAGAATATTCTTTATATGATCTTACCTTTCTGTCTTAAGAGAAAATTTGTTAATGTTTCTGTTGCTGAATTCAGCAACTCAGTAAACCTTCGTGATTTGATTTCCCCAAGATAGCTCTTTATTCTCCTTTTCCTGTGCTATTCAGTACTGATCAATTACAGCAGCTTCTAAGGATGAAGGGTTTTAAATTGTGAAAGCTTCCTAAAAGGCCTTTAGAAATAACTGTAGTTTATGCTACCACTAGTTACCTCCTCACACCCTGTACTATTTGTGTCTGATGCTTTTTTTTCTGTCAGAAGACTCCCTGGGGGGAGGGATTGTCATTTTTTTGTCTTGTAAAGTGCAAAATGCTTTGTCCTTTTGTCTTCTGTTCTGGAGACTTTCAGGTATAAGATGAGTTTCTGGGAGGAAGGGAAGAGTGTTGGGGAAGGGACTACACAGATCTTTGCAATGTAAAGGGCGGGGGGGAACCCACCCCAAACTTGTTTTATGAAGGTAATTCATGTTGGAAATAAACCATTTAAAATAGTATTTTCTTGAACTGCACATAATGTTAGTCTTATATTTCCATTTTTAACTTTAGTATTTCTGTATTTAATATTAATTGTGTTATTTTTCCAGCCGTTCCAGTCGGAAATCTGAATTTTCAGACACGCCTTCTCAGTCATTTACTGAATCTTCTTCTCCAAGAGCTGGATTCCCACTTCCTTCTAGCTATTCAGACGATTATAGTGCAACAGATAGAGCCCTCTCAAGCTATGAACCAGTTCCATTCAGTGCTTCCCTGAATGAATCTTCACCTACAGGAATTACTGATTACACTGTTCAAGGTGTGTTTGGTCTTAATATTTAGCAGTTTGTAGCAAAATGACTCTTGTGTTTCTCTGAGATACTTCTCTTACTAAACTATGTGTTTTCATCCCATACAAATGTACACGGCACAATATAGTGGTTTTGAATGAAACAGCTTGAAGTTCCCAGAGTTGTTTTTACACAGAAGATAAATCTATGTAGTATTTTGTGTTCTAACTGTAACTTAAATTCAGGGTTTTTTCATGTTATGTAGCTCTAATTGCAAGTAGAGATTGTAATTTAATTTACAAGGTTCAATCTGTCGTGAAACTAAAGCTGCAAAAAACTCAGCCTGAAGTTCTTTTTGATTGGAATTAAGATGAACATGCCATCTTTTCACTGCACTAAATAAACGATAGTCTCTACCATTTATCTGCTAGCCTTTCTGAGGTTATTTCATTTTCTGCAGCAGTGGTGCTGTAACTGTATACCACTATAATTCAGTGACCTTAAACTTTTTTTTTTATAATGTGACAAACATTTAAATCTTCTGAGAACTGAATGCATATTGTGTTCTGTCCGGCAACAGCTGATTTTCTCACGGAGAACTGAAATGGTTTTCAAGCACTGTTCTGTGCAGCTGTTCCCCTCCCTCCAGTTTGAGTTCTGACCTCAGCTATTGCAGGGGAAACACGCGATCCTGAATTCAGGTCTCTCTGGTACACAAAGGAGGAAGTTCCTCTCAAATGCAGAGTTTCATACTTTGAATTAGTTTGGGTTTTTTAACTGCTTTATGGAAAAGGTTTTATTTCACAAAAAAAGCCCTCTCATGCAACTCAGTTCTAGTTCTATAAAAGTATCGGATATAAATGTGTCAAGGAAACTGTAATTATGCTTCATCACAAATATCAATAGTTGGTAAACCTTAATTATAGAACCAAGATTCTGGATTTTAAATGTAGATAAAAGGATAAAATGTTTATCAGGTGACATGCGATGGATGTAGTACTAATTCTTTGAAAGCAGAATTTGAAGCCTGAATGCAAACCTTTGAGCTTCACCTAGATTTCTCTTCTGAAATCATAAATATAGCAAATGTATGATTATCATAGGTTTTACATAAAGTGACCAGAAATATTTTATCCATCAGCTGCCATGTGGTTGGTTGGAATTCCATTGGGTAAAATGAAGAAAAGGAGTTAACTGCCGGTCTTCCAAAGCAGTTTGACAAAATGAAAAGGATAAAAGGAGTGGATTAATTAAAGAGTGCATACATTCTCGGTTGCATTTAGAACTGCAGCTGTCATGCTCCTTTTCATTTGGGATTGAGCTGTAATTAACTGGCATTCTAGAACAGGTTGTAGCCAAGTTTTGGGGGGTGATGCCATTTCTAGTATTTTGGTGTTTGATTGGTTGGGGTTTTTTTCTTTCAGATCCTGCTCCAATTCCAGAAGAAAGTCGTAAAAAGAAAGGCATCACATATGAGGAATTAAGGAATAAACACAGAGAGACATATGAGGTAATGCTACCACCAAAGGCAGAAACTCCAAGCAAGTTTTCACAGGAAAAACCAGCTAAGGAAGGTAATATACTGATTTATAGGAATGTATAGTAAATTCAAATATTGGCAGTAATGTTAAAAGTGGCTTAATTCTGCTTACCCTTCAAGCAATTTATTTTTACAGTATCTGCAGTTATCTCATATGTGATGTGATCTACAGTTTCATATTTCACATTACTTTGTTTTTCAAAAATACTGATCTTCCAATAGCAAATTATAACTCCTCTTCTCCAGCCGTATTGCTTGGTGCCAGACTGAAAAATCTCGTAACTTTTGGCTTTTTGAATATATCGAGCGACCTCTTTCAGCCAGAATTCTCTGAGCTCAGAGCTACACTGAAGAGGTTTAGCTTTGGAAGGGGGGTGTACGTTTTAGATAGCATTGTTCTCTCAAAATAGAGCACATGGCCGATGGTTTTGAAGGGGGGGTGTATTTATTTTTATGAATTGTTTCATGTGGAATTAGAGGATTTCTATAGAGGCATTGTTTGTAGAGGTTCATTTTCTACATTAAAACTCAAAGGAAGGAAACAGTATTTGGCAGCAATATTGAGATTTGTTTTCATAGTGAAAAACAAAACTTTACACAGCAAAATAAGAATGCAACATCCTGAAGATTAAGATGCCATTCAGTCAACTCTTTGACTCAATCGATTTTTTGAAAAGGAGACACAGAAGTCATTCATAATTGCTTGCTCTAGGGCTTTTTTATTTAGCGTGGCATCTGTGAAAATGATGTTAGCAAGAGGAACATTTAACACCCTGCTGGAGTAGTCAGCTTGAATCCTTTGGGTTTGTCTGCAGTGCCCAGTCTTGTCAATCACGTTGCAACAAGATTTGTAGGAAGAGTTATCGACTCCTATCAGTCATAACAGGCGGTAATAAGTATAAAAAAGGATATTAATGCAAAAGGTTTGGAAGCAATAATAGTAAGCTTTGGAACAGCGTTGCTTAGGAGCATCAGTCTGTTTTCATGCTTGTGAATTACTTTCTTCAGATAATCTGTCTTTGGACAGATTACAATCAATTATTGGGTAACGATTTAAATCTGTTATTTCAAGGATGAAAGCCTTTTTTTCTCATATCACGTGACTATGCTGAATGAGACATTAAAAAAATATTGAAGCTGTAGTTTCAGATACTTCTAAATTCCATCAGCTGACACTTCATTGATTTACACAACATTTCTTCTTCAAGCTATTTCTTCACAAATTGAAAGCCTGAATGTCACTTGAAAACCACACACAGAAATCTTAGGCAGCATTCTGCAAACCTTGCCATGTTCCATAGCAAATCTTGTGGCTGTGAATTGAGCATTATATATTCATTATTTTATTTTTAGTTATTTGAGGTCTGTAAAAGATCTCTCTAAAACGGTGATCAAATATTGCATTCTGTCTGTTATGTTTCTGTGTTCCGTTTCATGGTTATACTCGGGCTTTGAGAATAGAACTGCACTGAGCAGTGCATGAGTTTGTAAATAAACTTTTAAGAGTATCTCTGTTATTTTTAGGGAAAAAGAGTAAGGAGGGAATACAAAACTTCAGAAATGTTTTACAAGTGGAAGCACATTTAAATCTACGGTTCAGGAATTCTACTGATGTTGCGGGCTAAGATCTGATTTAGCTTCTCGTGTCACACTGGATGTGTTACTTGTCATACGCCCGTTCGTACGTCCCGAGTCGTTACCCCTTGGTTCATCCTCCTATCTCTGTGTCCTAGGAACCAGGCTAGCAAATAGGAGATGGTGGTTTCTGCCCTCTGTTGCAAGGACATAAGGGAAAACAAACCAGTTTTAAGCAGTCCCTAATTTCCATCTGCTGGTGCCTTCTCCCTTCCTTGTAGCCATACAAACATGTGCACCTGCACAGTGATCTGGACTGGACTGAGTTCCAGGGAATGAGCTCAGGCTGCTCAGCTGCCACCGTTAATAGAAATGGGAATCACACTGTACTTTGAGAGAGCTTCTCGTTGTGCTCTCACTGCTATGTCAGCCAGCTTAAAAGAGATTTGTCAGCGTATTATGTTAATTTTGCTGACATCTCACTGAAACAAGGAGCATGCATTCTGCTTTATTCCACTGGTTCTACTGCAGATAAGTATTAATAATCAGTGGGCTTAGTAATTAACCTACAAGTAGATTTATAAAGGGGTGCCTGATGAGTGTCAGCATTCCTACTCGATCATATAGATCCATCCTTTGCCCTGTCAGTGATGGCAGTCACTTACAGACTGCTCATCAGGAGATCTTTTCACTGTCTGGTCGTTGTTCAGTTATGCACGACACACTTCTGAATAAATCCGTTAAGACCAGTACCCTGGCGGGTTTTTTTTCATTCTCTGACTCACTCCTATGCTGAAGGAAGCTGCCAAATAATAACGGCTGAGTAGTTTCCTAGTAGGGATTACTGATTTTGTTTGTTTGTCTTTGAATGTGTTTTTAACTATCCTGAATCCATCCAATTGTGCACGTAACGAGATTATGTAGCCACATTATTTATCGTAACATTCCTTGCCTGTTTCCTCCAATTGTCTTTGTTTCATCCACATGTAACATTTGTTTCAAAGTAATTACAAATTCGGTAGAGCCGGAATTAGCACAGTAGGCCTCTGGACTGAATAATAATTCACGAAAGAATAATGATTAACAAACTTTTCTCCCCATTTATTCAAAAGTAACTTTAAGTAGGTGCCTGTTGTGCTGTGACTGATGCTCTCCCCACTTGCCACTTGAAATGATAATGCATTTCATCCTACTTTTCGGCCTTGTATAAGATAAAGTTTTGTGGTTAAATTGTCATATGTGACTACTTTTTCTTCTTTTCTTTAGTTAAAGTAAATAAATATGGAGATACCTGGGATGAGTAAGAGCTGAATGAAGAACTGAAGAAAATTATCTCCTGTCAGCGAACTTGAACTTCATCTAGATTAGTCACGAGTGTCGGCACCTTTGGTGTGTTCTGCCAGGCACAGCTACTAATAAATGAAGAGAAAATCCTGACTTGCCAGAAGATTAAAGGCGTAATATTTTTTTTTTTAATTTTGCCTAAGTGGCAAGTGAGGCTATTGTGAGGTGTCATGACTATAAAACACTTGTGCTATTGTTTAAAAATGAAAAGGGTAACTAATTATAGCAAAAGATGTATAGCAAAAGGTAAAAATGTATGTAAATAAATGGAATCACATGTATTGGGAAGGGAAAAATATCTGAATCTTCTCAAATTCTCGAGACTTGCATTAAAAGTTACCTGTAGAACTCACCTCTCACTTTGTTTTGTCCGAAAGGGGGATTCTGGAAACCTCAGATTGTTGTCATGCTTGGTTAGTAACGTCTGGAATACCACTGTGAACTATTCCGGGGGAAAAGGGCTGAGGAATGTAACTGGACACCTAAGTGAACATACTTAACTGGTTTTCAAAACTGTGCCAGCTCCATCTTCACACTAATAGTGTGGCCTGTCCACACTATGTCTCTTAAAACAATAATTTCGGAAGAAAATGATTGAATGAAGCGGCAGCTATTTAAAACCGCTATATTTAAGTGCAGAAGGTTAATTAACCCTGACAAACCTTGGTGAAAGTTTGAATGGTGTCTTGACTGTTAACATTAGGTTTTGTGTACTTAGCCTTATTTCTCAGTTTGTGCACGTCATGACAAAAACCCCACATTCATGGAGAAAAGATCTGGATCGACGGACTATTGCTTTATTACTACCTGTAAGAAAAGCGCTACCTTGGCGAAACTACTGAAGAGTATTTCCTAATGTTTGCAGTGTCTGCTCTGTCTCCGTCAAAATGCTGTCGGCAGTAGGGATTCTTGTATTCTAGGGATTCTTGTATTCTCAGCTCTGCTGTTTCATCTCGCGGCGTTGTGTTTAATCGGGGCTTTTGCCTGTAGGTGAGCAAAAACCATGATGAAGTTTATAGCGTAAACGCATTCTTGGTGTCCTTGTTGGAGATGAAAAATAACTTGCCTACCATGATGAAAATGCTCAAAGACCTTATTGATTTCGTGGACTAGCAGCAGAGCAGCATCAATGAGATGAGTATTTTGGGGGGGATACAGAGCAAGCAGCTGAACCGAGGAGGAAAAAAGGGGGGAAGGTGAGAATGCTTGAAAAGCCAAATACTACTTATAGCAATCAAAATAGGAAGATTACTTTCAGAAAAGCTGATCTTCTAAAAAAAGGAATGTGCAAATCAGATAAACTTGAAGCTGTATCAAAAATTTAACTTCTGGAGAATGCTTTTCGTGGCTGTGAGAAGAAATACATGAAGTCTGCCAGAATTACATTGTGGTGGTTTTTATTGCACTGTTCCAAAGCTGATTAAATTTATCATGAAAATACTCACAAAGTTTCTTAGTTGTGATTTATGCACATAACAGGAGGCAGAAGATTTAGATGATAAAACTGGAGCGGTTTTTTTTTTTTTTTAAGCTGTGGTGGTTTTCCATCGTTTTTTAAACTTTTTCTTTTGAATGAATGAAATTTTTGGAGGAATGAGCAGTCTCCAAGTGAGAAAATGCAGGATCCAGGCTTACAGCATTGGGGAAGTAGCAACACCTAGAAGACGCAAGCTATTGAACAATAAGCTTGCCGATAAACATTATTTTATTTTGGGGGATTTGGGATAATACTGGATTTTTCTCAAGTAAAAGAATGTAAGGATATAGTAACTTTTTGTTTTTCTTCTTCTCAGGAATCTTAATGCATGCTTATGCTGCACGTTGATTATTTGTGTAAGGGAATGATCATCTCAGGAGCTGACTACGTGAGTTAATGTAAATAAATACCTCTGCAGTGTGGACACTCCACTGAAAAGTGAGATTCCCTCTATTTCTCGACATTCCCTGTGAAAGTTACTGTTGGGCCAGGAAACTGCCGTATGTGTAATCAGGTATTTAATAATCCCCCGCACCCCTGGGTGGGGTTGAAGGCCTCATACTCCTCTTCCTGGCCATACTCCACTGCTCAATCTGGGGGCATTTGCCGCGCCGCACACCAGGATGGGCACTGTTGGGTATTTTGTACGTATTTTGTCTTTTTGTGTACTCGAAGTGATTTGTGTGTTTGTCCTCCTGACCAAATCCTGACGGGGGACCAGCTAGTCCAGAACAGCCCCAGAGGATTTAACAGAGGATTAAGCCATTAAAGTGCTTAAGTGCACTTAAATTAAGTGCTGAAGAAGCACTTCATGCCTACTTCAGACCCAGCTCTCGCAGATCACAGTGTTTGGAGAATACTCATTTTTTTTATGCTGGTAACTGATAATTAGCAGTTAATATGATTATCACAGTTCATATGATTATCAGAAGCCCGTGATCTGAAAATGGGATTTCCTTCAAAGCATCTTGCCTCAAATTAATATTTTAGGTGAGCAAACACAGCAGTTTATATAAATTGAATTAGATTTTTTTTTCCTTTTCTTAGTGGAGAAAATAAAAGGCATATATCGTATACAATTAATGTTGTTTTAAAGGTTTACTGTCTGTGCTTAAGGTAACATTGTGTATCCATCATAATTCCCAGTTGAATACCATGTTTTCACTCTATTGCATCTCGTTAGTATCTCTCGGAGGACGTACTTTTTTTCGTACTTAGGAACAAGCTGGATTTATCATTAAACAATTTAAAATTCTTTGGCTTTACATCACGCCCTTCATAAGCATTAAATACAGGAGAGTTCACGCTCGTAGCTGTTAATGTAGTAGGGTATTGGAAAGTGGTATTTTGTGGAAGTTGGGTCACGTTCAGTTTGCTGCGGCACCGCGCGTGCTGATGCCCTGATTCACTAAGTAGCTGTGGGAATGCAGTCTTTGGCCTCCCCTTTTCCTCCACGTCTTCCATTAGCGCCACCTTTCAGAGTGGGGTTTTTTCCAGTCTCCTGATTTTGTGGCGGCTACCCCGTTACCCCCGAGCAGCTCGCTCATACTGCGCTTACGTGGCTTTGGGGGATTTTTAACCGAATCCAAGTGTCTGAGAGCCGATGGCAGCGTTATTGTCACTGAAAACAATGTGTCCAGATATAAGGGATGAGTAAGAACGGAGAATGTGTGAAGAAAGAAATGCATGACAGATCCGCTTGGATTATGTTTACATGTATTTCCAGCTAATACACGACGTATTTTTCTTAATTCAATAACCAGGCCAGCTGTTTTCCTGGAATATATCTCTTCAAAACCCACAGGATTTCACTTCGCGTTACCATTTGTATTTCCAATCATGTACGTTTACAATCTGACCTAACCACAAAGACAGCAGCGTTAAAAAAGACTTGTGAAGTTGCCCGATGGGCCGTCATATGTATGTTCATTAAGAAATGTGAATTAACACAATATTTATTGTAAAGGTAAGTAAATTTTCTTTTATTCTGCAAAATAAAATTTTAACTACATAAAATTAGCTTATACCTTAAATCAAACACCGGGAAATGAGGCTGAATGCTTCGCTACAAACATTTCTAGAAAAGCTTTACAGTAACTACTTTCAAAAGTAGTCTCTAAAAATAAGCAGTTGCATGGAGCTAGTAGCATTATCCTCAAGTCAGTTGTTACTAACACGCGTGAACGCCGAGAGAGGGTTGTGAAAACGCGCCTCAGCTCTTTAACAGCTGGTAAAACCCCAAAACCCTGCTCCTGAATGTCTTTGTCTTTCCCCAAATTGGCGGGCGCATTTGGAGTCCCGAGTAAGTAGACAATCTGAGCTTTCCAGGGGTTTGTTCCTACTACAGTTGTTTGGAACATATCTACGTGAAAGAGAAAAGCGTAAATGAAAAGCAATTTGATTAGCTTCATGAAAGTTAAGCAGATTTGTGGAAGGCTGGGGAAATCATATGTACTATTCCAAACTGAACCCACAAATCCCTCGCCTCCTTGAGATTCAAGAAGAAATCCCGACTTGTTGGCTGTTTGCTGGAAGCCAAGCGCCTTGTTTGTTTTCCTCATGCTGGACTCCTCATTTGGTGGCCCTTAATGAGGACCTGGTCTAACCCGTGCGCACCCCACTCGGTTCCTCTGCTCTCGCACAGACACCAAACCTTTCCCAGCAGGGCTTTGCTTGCACCCAGTCTTTCCCGCTTGCACCCAGAATAAGTTCTCTCTCCCATCCCTGAAGTGAGACAATAGCACTAAAAATACCCCTTTACTTTTTGCGGTTTGGTCACCTATTAAGTTGTCTGTAGAAATTGACAAACGGTGTTCGGATTTTAATCTCAAGGCAATAAATGGGACGATTTGCATCTCGTTGCTATTTTGGGCTCTTACCTCGGGTCTGTTCACGCGGGTTTGCACTGGTTGAGCGGAGCCAATGCAGGTTTGGACGCAGATATGCCTCCAGCTTATACTTTAAGTATTTTCTTTGCTAATGTAGGAACTGGATATAAACGACCAGCACCAGGCAGAAGTTTTGAGGCATCTTTCAGTAGCTGCATTAGAACCTGAACCCAGGAATACCAGGGGGTCTTACGCGTGAACGCCCTTGGCCAGATTTCCAGTTCATAAGACCATCAAGTGAATTATTCTTTCCAAATAATGAGGAAAATAAAACTACTCATGTTTTTATTTAACCAAAGTCAAGCAATGTAGCAAATCCAGAAATGCATCCCTGCTCAGGTTATAAGATGTGATGACAAATAAACAAATTCTTGGATCTAACAGCTATTGAAAGCTGCTGGAGAGCAGAGGACAATCCCTTGGGGACATAATTTGTATTTATTTCAGATAAATGAAAACAGTATAATTCTTAAAGAACCAGACATTAACAGCCATGATTTAAAGCATTTGTTTCTGTTTGTTCTCTTTAATGTCAATGACTACCAGTTACTATGCTACTTATATATTATTTCTTTAATACTTACCGCTTGTTTACACATTTTTTTGATTGAGGAATACAAAATTTCCTGAGATTTTAAGATACGCAGCGGAGTGGCAGTACATAGTTTCAACACAGAGCCATAACGTCGTCTGTTTAGCAGAAGCACAGAAGCAGAGCTCTGCGAAACGAAGAAGCCAGAGTCTTGTATGAGCCGCTCTCCTAATGGGATACTGCAAAACAAAAAAGATAATGTACGATAAAGACATTGCACAATCTCTGATACAAAGGATATTCACTCAAATACAACTTTCACTTATTCGTGAAATGAGAAAAAAAATATGTGAAGATGAAAGAGAAATGAAGAGTTTGATAGGTTCCCTTTGCCAAAACTCAAAGTAAATTATTCAGGATTAAAAATCCACAGCGTACAACCATTGTGGTGGTGTTTTTCCAGTTGCTCAGTGATGATGTAGGACTCTATTTTCAGGAACTGCTTCTAAAACTAAGAATTTTTTACTCATCCCTTACATGGAATGCTACACGTTCTTTTCCGCTCTCTCTAATCCTCAGAGGAAGCACATTTCTAGTGCATTAGATTTTTTTCTTATTAAGCTAAAATTAGGTTCTATATAAACCTAATGCCAAAATAAATAATTTTCATAGAACCAGAGAATGGTTTGGGTTGGAAGGGACCTTAAAGATCATCTAGTTCCAACCCCCTGCCCTGGGCAGGGACACCTCCCACTAGACCAGGCTGCTCAAAGCCCCATCCAGCCTGGCCTTGGACACCTCCAGGGATGGGGCAGCCACAGCTTCCCTGGGCAACCTGTTCCAGTGTCTCACCACCCTCACAGTAAAGAATTTCTTCCTAATATCTAATCTAAATCTCCCCTCTTTCAATTTAAAACTGTTACCCCTCATCCTATCACTACACTCCCTGATCAAGAGTCCCTCCACATCTCTCCTATAGGCCCCCTTTAGGTACTGGAAGGGGCTATAAGGTCTCCCCGGAGCCTTCTCGTCTCCAGGCTGAACAACCCCAGCTCTCTCAGCCTGTCCTCACAGCAGAGGTGCTCCAGCCCTCTGATCATCTTTGTGGCCCTCCACTGGAGCCATTCCAACAGGTCCATGTCCTTCTTGTGCTGAGGACTCCAGAGCTGGATGCAGTACTGCAAGTGGGGTCTCGCCAGAGCAGAGTAGAGGGGCAGAATCCCCTCCCTTGACCTGCTGGCCACGCTGCTTTGCCCTTAGTGAAGCCATGCTGGCTGTCACCAATCTCCTCCTTATTTCACATGTGCCTTAGCATAGTTTCCAGGAGGATCTTGCGGGGCACAGAGGTCAGACTGACTGGCCTGTAGTTCCCCAGGTCTTCCTTTTTTCCCTTTTTAAAAATGGGGATTATGTTCCCCCTGTTCCAGTCAGTGGGAACTTCACTGGACTGCCACAACTTCTCAAATATGATGGATAGTGGCTTAGCAACCTCATCCGCTAGTTCCCTCAGGACCCTTGGATGAATCTCCTCAGGTCGCATGGACTTGCGCACCTTCAGGTCCCTTAGATGGTCTTGTACTTGATCTTCTCCTACAGTGGACGATTCCTCATTCTCACAGCCCCTGCCTTTGCCTTCTGCAACTTGGGCAGTGTAGTCAGAGATCTTGCCGGTGAAGACAGAGGCAAAAAAGTTGTTGCATACCTCAGCCTTGTACCTATCTCAGGTGACCAAGTTTCCCGTTTCTTTCTGGAGAGGGCCCACATTTTCCCTAATCTTCCTTTTATCACCAGCATACCTGTAGAAGCTTTTCTTCTTGCCCTTGACATCCCTGGCAAGATTTAATTTTATCTGAGCTTCGGCTTTCCCAACCTGATCCCTGGCCGCTTTGCTCAATTCTGTTGTTTAAATATAGTTGTTAACTATCTTAAGATAACTGGCATTTAAAAACAGTGAAACTAATACAGAAAAGGGTGAATTTGGTTGCAGTAGCTGATGCCTAAACATCAATAATGGTGAGCAACGTGATCTAGTCAAAGATGTCCCTGCTCACTGCAGGGGGGTTAGACTAGATGACCTTCAGAGGTCCCTTCCAACCCATCACATTCTCTGATTCTGTTAAGCATGTCTAAATCATCTTCTAAATAAGCCGTGCTAAATAGAAAACACTTCTTCCAGTACAGCTTCCTGCAGTCAGTGTATACGTGCTTGTGTTGAAGAGCCAAGTGTGTTTTTTAGGGTCGCCTTAGACTTTATGAAGGACTGCATTCGTTTTCCCTCTCTTACCCTGTACGTGCGAGATAACGTGCAGCCGTCAACTGACTTCGAAGGCTGCGGTGTGGACAAAAGCCATGCACCGTGCTGCGGGAGCAACCAGCGAAGGAGGAGGAGCCCGTGCGAGCTCTCGCTGTGCAGGGAGAAGGAGAGGGGAGTGCAGACGGGGAGGAGGCCGGGCCGGCAGAGCAGCTGTCTGAGCGGTGGTCCCACCAGAGTTGCCAACTGCTCAGCCTACAGCTGGAGTGAGTGAAGAGCAGGTTTAAAACATGCCTCTGGGAGAAAGCTTTAAAGCTGTTTCTTGCTCTGAAATACCCGAGCTTGCCAACGTGCCTAACCAACACAGAGTTGCTGCTCAATGCTCAAAACACACCTACGTGAGAAGTAACACTTAAAAGCTCAGGTAAGCGGGGTTTTTAGTGCAAGGTTCTAGCATCTGCTCTGGAAGTGCCATTGCTCTCCGACCATCTCTACGTCAAAGACAACAGGAAAAACCTCCATTCCCACTCTAGTATTTTCTACCCTTCATCCACAGACAAAAGCACTATATTGTAATTAAAATGATTTAAAGGTGTGTTTTCTCAGGAATCTTAAATCTTTTGCTGCCTGCACGTGAAGATGTTTCAGTCTCCGCTCCTAGGTATTCGCTACTTGAGTTATATTTCATGTGGCAAGGCTGTTAACTCGGTTTTTCAAAAGCTGTAAGAATATAAGAATCACCGTAATGGTCACCCTGCCTCCCATGCTGGCTAATGATCCTTCTAGAAGGAGATCCTTCTAGAAGGAGATCCATCACCCGTGTGCCCTCCTGACCTCCTCTGATCAGAGCTGGGGAGCTTCCTGAGACAAAGGTTGCATTTGTGTCACGCAAATCCAGATATTTCACAGTCACCAAGCTTCTGAGTGGAAGGTGCCTTTTGGAGCCATTTTTTCATTTCCAGCATCTCCTGTGGCAAGAAGATCCACAATGGAACTGTGCTGTATAAAGAAGTGCTTCTTTTCTGTTTGCTTTAAATCTGATTTCACCGAGTGCCGACTGGTTGTCATTTTATGAAAACCAGCAATTATTCGCTCCCTATTCATCTTTCACACCGTTACAGATATCACATTCCTCGTCTTGAGTTGGTTTCAACCTGGAAAGTGAGTTCCTTCATCTCTTGTGAAGAAACCGTTTTGTACCTCTGATCTTCCCCCCTCTTCCTTTTTGTGTCTCTCAGCTCTGTTGTACGCTTTTTGAGATGGATTGGCGGCACCGCAATATTCAAGATGAGGACATGCCACCGAATTGCCCTGTAGTATAATCTATTTTTTCTCCAATTTTTTCCTAGGAATTGTTAACGTTCTACTTGCCTTTTGGCTGTCATAGACCACTGATCTGATGTCTTGCAACAATGCAAAACTATGCAAAATGACTCCCAGATCTCTGTATTGAGAATGTCAGAGTAATTTAAAACCAATGGTGTGATGCAGTTAGTATTTTTCCCTGTGACAATGAAGCTTATTACTCAGTCTCTCAGTACTGACATTTTTTTCCTAGCTCTTCTATCATTCTGTCATCAAGAAACTTAGTCATGTTTTCCTTTATCAGATTATCTGCTAAAATGTTGACGAGATGCCCCCTGGCATGTCCCCAGAAGCCATATCAAGCCTTGTGGATTTTACATTGGCCTTGAGAACCATCTCATTTATTTCTTGAGAACCTCATTTTCTTAAGAGACTTATTAAAAAAACCAAACACAAACAAGGAAAAAAACCATCCCACACCAAAGCACGTGCACAGCATGGAGTAGGTCCCGTTTTTCCCATGTCCACTCTTTCAAAAAAACATTAATATATTTGTAAGGCTGTGAAAGCTGTAATGATTCTTCTTAATATGTCATAGCTATACTTACGGCACTTCAGGACTTTACAGATCGACCTGGTTTAGAGGTGATTCCTCAAGTGAAGCACCCGCTTGGGAAAACAGTACACTTCTTTATAAAAGCTAAGGCTGTAAATAAAAGTGGCTTAGTATTTCCAAGATGTGGAACTACCGCAATGCTGATGTCAGAAGTTGGATCCCTTTTTTTGGCTCTCTCAAATGGAGCTCCTGTGCGCGATGCCAAAAACGAGCTGGGTGAGTGGGACAAATTACCAGCAGCTCTTCCACTGGTAGAAACAGTCACGAGGAAGAAGCTGCTGCTCCCAAATTAGCGTTGCCGCCAGAGGTACCAGAGCGGTGCCTGAGCCAGCTGCCCCCCATACGTCCCGCCTGGCCTGGTCCAGCATGCTCCCGCTGTAACTCCTGCCCCGCAGCTTCCTCTCTTCTTACCAGCCCGGCCCAGCGCCCTCCCCTCCCATTGCACGGCATGCCCCATTCTCATGCCCCATTATCTCATTCTGCTCTCAAAATGCAATAAAATAAGCCCCAAATTTTATCATTTTTTTTTAATAGGGATTTATAAAAACTTGGATAGTGAGCTTTCATCTCCCCTTCATTCCCAGTTTTAGAAGAGAATTATAGACCAGCTGGCTTGCCTAAAGTCCAACCACTAAGTCAGGACTTAAATAGGAATGTGCTTTGTTTTCAGCCGACAACTGCTTTCTCTTCTAAATCACAATTATTTTTTTTTTTTAAATTTGGACTCAATACAGTATTTGTAAAATTATTTCAAATAGCTAATAGAGAGTCCCTAAAGACAAGCAATCTAATGCGCTGTTTGAGGTTAATGTCATTTATAGCTTTCCTCTTCTACACCAGCCCTTTCTCTGCTCATAATTTCATAAACTGGATTGAGGCTTACATAAAGCTACTCACTTTGCATGCATTACAGTTGAAGGATGTATTTTGTTTCTTGATTTTAGCAAGGACATGGACTTCAACGAGGCTGTGATATTCCTAAGCACACAGTTAAACTCCCTAGTCTCTGGCTGAATGGACTAAGCTTTATTTTCCAGATACAAATGATTAATAGGAAGTTATGTGTTCATTGGATTTTTTTAGCCTTTTTGTAACAGCTTCCTGGCAAAAGGGAATGCATATCCTATTATTAGTACAAGAAAATACTAAGAAAAGTTTTAGCACTATATAAACAATGCCTGATCCTTCATAAGGTCAAGTATTTTTCCTCCTGGAGACCTCCTTCCCTCTTATTCCAGGCTGAAATAAAGATTACAGAAGCAACTGATTACCTTAAATCTTTCCCTATTTTTTTTCAATAGGCCACCCCTAAACAAAATGTTTTCAACTTCTGCTTCAATTAAAACCAAATTCTTTAACCTACTTGTATGGAATATAATAGTCAACATAGGTTAGCTCATTAAATTGTGCATAATTACTACAAAACTGCTGTACTAACTTACAGTTCTTAGAGCACTCTTTGCAAATCCTCAGGAGTTTCTCTTCCCAAGTAGAAAAATTACGAGGGTCCGGCCATGAGAGCACATGAGGTTTTGTCCAGCTGTTCCTGTCTCCCTTTTGCATAAAGTAATAATGTAAAATAATCAGTAAGCATTTAAATGTTCCTTTCTGCATCATGCAGCATAACTACTACCACCCCAACACCTGCTTTCTTATAGAACTTCTCCTGTGAACTACAAGGCACTTTTTCAGGTTTCTTTGTCAAATCTCAAGAAGCTTAAAAGTTTTAACTAGGTCCTGTAAACCATTCAGTGCTAAAAAATCCAGCATCTGCCTGATTCCACCCCTAGAACACACATCCAGCCACCGGGAAAATTCCAGCACACCTGTAAAGTCACAGCACAATGGAAGCCAGTTGGCTCCAATTTTATCAAACTGAATGACGTGGTGCGGAATGTGTTGTGAGCCTTCCCTATCCTTTTGTAGCTGGTGCTTTTGGGAGAGTCAGTTAACTTAAACTGTACATGATTTTAAAATTTTTAAGTTATATTTAAGAACTATTGCAACATCATTACTACCTAATTATAAAGGTCTGTAGCCCAGCTGCACACTTGACTAGCTTGTTGGTCAGGCAAAGCAGGAGAAATTGTATTTTAACAAAATTAAATAACAGCCTTGCCAAAACATACCCCCCTCTTATTTCTCAAGTCAAGGAGTATTATGTGCAGCCTGCCACCTGACAGGCTTAAATAATTATTTGGCCATAAATCCTCTGAAGTACAGAAAAATGCTTTTAAAGGCCGTCTAAAGAACAGTTTGCTCATAAGCTGTGCTTGTTGTTCCTTTCATATGCACAAATTTAGCGCTAACACATCTTAGATTCGCAAACAGCCTTTTTTTCATAACAGTATCATAGTAACTCATGAACTTTGATCCACACAATTAGCTAATCAGAGTATTGCCTCTTGTGAACTACGGGAATAAATTTGAAAAAAAAGGAGACAATAATTTTTACATAACAGTACATTTATTACTGCAAATAATAGGAAGCCTGATCCAAATTACACGTAAAGCAGTTAAGTAGCTAAGTTGTAACCTCTGGAGGTAACACTGATCACAAGCACAACCTCCGAGAATCTGACATGAAGGGTCCTCTGTCACGTGCATCAATCTCCTCAGCATCCCAGGGATGTAAGGGCTTGCCTCAGATGATAACCCAGGCACGACTACCCTCGGTGCGGTTTGTTGCTGTTATCTTGACAGCAGATGTCAGATGAAGGGAAAGTAGCTAAGACATGTCACCATGCAAGTTTTGCTGGCTATCGCAGTACACCTGTGATAATTACACGAGCGTCATAAAGGAGGTTGACTTCTCTGCGGTTGTGTAACCCTCTCTCCCTGTAGCCCCAGCTGAAGGCTCCCCAAGGCTTACCTGCCTGTACCCCAAGCATCAGCTCTGATAACGCACAGCTGCGTACCCTTGACTCAGACTGCTGAGAAAGAGCTGCGGAAAAAGTCTGTTGAAAGGTAAAAAGTGTAAAATTAAAGCCTCTGTTGAGACAGGGGTTCTTAGCAGCTCATGAATTCAAGGGGGCACACACCAATTTGAAAAGTATAAAATCTTAAAGGAGTGAAAACCAGGGAGTCTAGTTAGTCTGTCCCTTCTCCTCCTGTCTGGTGGCTGCCTGGCTAGGAAAGACTCCCCAGCTGCCTCACCTGGGTGGTGAGTATTTAGCCTAATAGCTTGTAAAACATAAATTTTACATTCTGTATATCCTACTTGCAGAATCTCTTTGTGCCCAAGTAAAGACGCCCAAAGAAGCTGGTTCAAAAGAGGGATACTAACTACAGGCATAGTATAGAAGCAAGCAAGCAAGCAAACAAAAACCCCAACCACAGAAGACAGGCTTCATCAACTCAAAGCCCAAACTTTTCAGTAGCTGTACATTTGATTTCCATGCGAACACCATCACTGTGTTTAGGGGAGGCGTCTGCTTTTGATTTCCTGAGATATTTCACGGAAGTTTGTGTGTCATGCTGTTTGTAGAGAGCATGTGCCACCTACTCAACATCTACTAGGCTCGGATTGCACGCAGACCATAAACTTGTTACAAAATAGTGTATCTTCTTGTTCATTATGAATGTGGCACGTGCTTTTGATATCCCTGGCAAAACGGATTTTTATGTAAAACTGGCCTATTAAAAGTTGGTTCAGCACAGTAACCGCGGTGTGACAATATCCTAAAGAACTTCTAGCTATAGTACTCTTAAAACAGTCCATAAACAATAAGTAAGCTCAGAGGCGGAACAGCTGCTTAACTGCAAAATCATTTAAACATCCTCGCACTCTTCCCTTTAGACATACAAGACAAACATTCCAGCATATGCCATTTTCCTTGCTACATAAAGTATTGTCAGCATCTAAGTACAATAGACAAATTTAGTTTTTCAGCACTAAGAGCTAAATTGCATTGACGGGAGGAAAATAAACCAAAACACGCTGAGAAGAAAGACAAGAGGAAAAATCAAAAAGCGCATTACAAGAAACTGGTATTTACTATGAACAGAACTACCTAACATTATGCAACTACTTCAAATAAGCCGATTTACACCAAATCAAAGACATTATTTCTTCTCTATGGAACAAAGCCTTGAAAGAAGAAGCTGATCCATAAGATTTTTATCATCTTCACCACACCTGTAAATGGAATGAAAGGACCAGTTACCCAGCTGAGTGGCACCTTGTTTTCGATGTGATATGAGCAGCTTCTTGGCGATTTCTCTGAGAACTCTGCAAAGTCCTTGAGGATAAAGGACATTACGTTTGGACTCATCAATATGAGTCTAATTTTATCTGGGTGGTCCTCCTAGGCAATGCCAGAGCTTGTGATGTACGCTTAGCACAGATAGCGGTGAGGTGCGCCCAGCAGGGTCTCTGTACATTTTTAGAGCATAGCATGCTAAATTAAGAATTTTTATTAAAACATAAAAGAGGTTAGGAGGTTACTTTTCACTGTTTAACAATACAGAAAACAACATAATGTTTATGGTATTTATTTTCCTAAGTTTCTAACACCTGTCCATCAAAACTGATTTCTGGCAAATTCAAAATATCACACAAAAGCCAAATATAATGGCTTTTTTCTTGCAGCAATTAAAAATTGAAAGAAACACTCTTACATTTGTTTTCAGACTATATTTCTGACTAAACTTTCTAGCCCTTTTAAAAAAACAAACAAGAAGATCTAAGTGGCTGGTAAAAAGTGCAGCAATCAAGGTCTTTGATGAACATTCGAGGTGGAACAGGGAACAAGTTTCCCAGCAGAAATTCCAGGACCCCTTGCAGAAGGAAAACAGAGGGGCCTGTGGCATCTTGCATTCTTCCCTTCATGCAGCTGCAAGACTCCTTTGTATTTGAGACAATTTGGAATGTATTTAAAAGCTAATTGGTACTTAACACACCAGAAAAAATATTGTCAGCTCACAGAGGAAGGCTGAAAAAGGGAAAAAGCTGAAAAAGAAAATGTGTTTGGATTTAAGGTTTGGAAAGCTCCAGCTCTGACAAACAGTGGAAGTAAACGTCACCATCAACGTTTGATTCCACTACACAGGTAACTGCTAGTAAGTGACCGTCCCCAATTAAATATGCTTTGGGATCCTTATTTGAAAGAGGTGAGGATACTGGCCTACATAAGCAAACGTTTATTTAAGAGAAAATCTTCAAAAGCACTATATCAGCACAGTAATGCAAGGGCTTAATTAAGATCACAACTGCTAATGGATTTAGGGTGTCATTCATTCACAGCTATCTAAGTCCGGCTCGCTCCCTCCTTCATTCTAGCACTGGGAAGGTACCCCTCAGAAAGGTTTGATTTTTATTTTTTCACCCCCCTTTCTTTATGGGGCTGATACCCAGCCAGAGCAGCGAGCTGATCTGGAGGGCCGCAGTGCTTCATGATCTCCACAGCTGGCACAAGTGAAGCACTGCCCATTTTGGCAGCAACCTTATTAGGTGAGCCTAAGCCAAAGTGCATTTTCAGCTAGTGGCTGAGCACTTGCAGCTTTTGATAGAAAATGTTCAAGCATTGGCAAAGTTGTTTAAAACCAGGAATTTATTCTAACGGCTTCTTTCAGGCCAACCCTTACTGCCATACTGTATTGTCGCATAGTAAAAATCCATCAAAACATCTCTTCTGGGTAAGTAAACAGGTTCTGCTAGGATACTCCTCCTTATAGATCGTCTGCAGCCACGCACTTCAGCGCAAGAAAGGGACTGTAATCAATATCCTTGTTTAAATTCCTACGCAACATATGCCAAAGAGACTCAATCCAACAATTTCTGCGTCAGGCTTTTGTTCCGAGCTCCAGCTAGAGCCATAACAAACTCGCATAGCAGGATTTCAAACAGGCCCTCTGCTCTCCTCTCTTGCAGGCAGCCAAGCTATTTGCAAACGCTTTCACACGTTCTCCTGCCTGTGAGAAA
The DNA here is from genome assembly GCF_963924245.1 of Chroicocephalus ridibundus. Taxonomy (NCBI): domain Eukaryota; kingdom Metazoa; phylum Chordata; class Aves; order Charadriiformes; family Laridae; genus Chroicocephalus; species Chroicocephalus ridibundus. The sequence goes on from NC_086288.1 coordinate 71,031,767, forward strand.
TGTAGGCCACAGTTTACCACAAGCAGAATGTGTGAAAACGCTTTTAAAAAGCCCAGCTGCTGGCCTGCTTTTCATAGACAAAGAGTGAAAGTGCTTTTAAATACTCCCCTGCCTTCCACACTGTAAACTCTCCCTTTTTGCAAAGGGAATTTTCCCCTTTCCAGGGTGAAAACATCCCACGGGCCATCTCCCCTACCCCAGCATGTAGCTGCTCCAGCACCACTCTTCTACTACTCTCCTTAAGGCTCTGGCCAAACCATAGTACTGGATGAAAAAAACCTCAAACAACTAAAACAAACAAACAAACCCACCCCCAATTGCGTCTGCTTTCAGATTCTCAATATTTCAATGTATTTTTAAATATCAACGTTATCCATAATTATTTGATTCTTAAGTAAAAAAGCTGGAAATTGAAAGGAGTTACATTTGTTTTCATACAAGTAGTCAATCCAAATGAATTCCAATTAGGTGAATAAACAATACTATGCTGCAGCTAAACCAGAAATTCCTCAGAAATGGGGGGTTTAAAATTAGCATGAAAGATATGTAAGGTAAAAACGAAGAAACAAATTACAAACCATAGATACAGAATAATACTCAGATTTTAATCCATGGTTAAAGTCCACGATTTTCACAATACTGTCCAAAGGTTTCAAACAAGAATGCCACTCAACATGGAAAACAAAATGAGAATTTATGTTAAATTTCAGGGTTGCCTACCTGGGTCTAAGATGCTGAAGGAACTGAACCTTCTTTCTCATTTGATCCTAATTTTGCTTCACATTCTTTGCAAGTATGATGACAATGCCTACAATATTGAAAGCAGACAAAGTATTCAAGAATTTTGCTGGATTTTTTTCTAATACAACCATATAGCATGCCAGCAATGTCCTCGAAGAACTAATCTCTTGCCTATGTTCTCCAATCGTTGTAACTGCTTTATAGGACATAAACTGCAAAAGATGACATCTAAATGTCTCAGCCAATAAAATCCCATTAATTATTATTCTTAACTACCATTTCCAGCAAACACCAAAATATAATAGGATTTTCTAAGGAGGAAAAGACAGTCCTTGCTATTGTACCTATCAATAAGGAGCAAACAGAGTTAGGAGCAAGGTGTATAATGCAAAAGAGTGACAAATAGCCGATTTGTGTCATACCATGTGAGTAAAGCAATAGCTTTGTTATGTGGGGGAAGAATGGAAGTGGAAGGACATAGGAACAATGAGAAAACTTCCCATTATCAGTCAGGCATTTTCATAGGCATAAAAGCTCACCTTGGTCTGGGGGAAAGATGTGGAAAGACAGAGGAGAAAGATTTTGTGGGTAGGATTTTTGGAAGTGCAATTTGTGGGTGAAAGGTGCATATGAGAAGCCATATTGGGAACGAAAAGTAGTACTGGCAGTTGAAGGGGGAGCTTGGAAGGAAGTCGGAGTGTGATTTGATAGGAAAGAGTACTTTATATGAAGCTTAGATGTCTAAAACATGGCGGTGACAGGAGGCAACCGCTGAGATCTATCATACAGTTGGTAAGGTGGAAAAAATGCCTTTGCAATTTGTGCTCTTCATGGTTTGGCATGACAGTGTGAGGCTGGGCAAAACCACAGTGGAGGAGGTTGGAATGTGAGGTGACATTGAAATTCTTGTTAAAATATGAGGATAGTGTAAAAAAAATCTGCAGTGTATTTGGCCAGATGTATGGTACAAAGGAGGACTCGAAGGGCTGAGTGATATAATAGAAGATCACGAGACCCTTAGAGGCACAATACTAGATTAAAAGAGAACTAGTAACTGTTGTTTCATCACACTTAAAAGTATGATAATTTCATTTAAATAATGGATTTCCTAATAACAGGTATTAATACTGAGTTTAATTTGCATTTTCTGAAGAATGTTTAGTAGTTTCTAAAACTGACATATATAGCCTAAGAATGTAAGAGTAGTACCTCATGACCTGATCACAAAATTTAAATTCATAGTTTTGCTGCGTATTATTTTTACTATTGTAAAGATTATTTTAATCTAGGATTAATGATTTAAAACGGCACAAACCTTTTTTGTTGCGGACAAGATGGTACAATACCAATTTTCTGGAACTTTTTTTGGCATTCTCCCACGTACGACATCTTTCCAATGGCAAAACCTAAGACACCAGCAACTATAAAGACAGATAACAAAACGTTGTTAACACAAGAGCTTAAATCAACAGTATGCAATTGGCTCCATTTTAATCATATGACGAATTGTATGTAGCGTGTCTTCTCAAAACATGTCGCAAACACATGTGAAGTTATACAGGGATTACAGGGATGATTTCAGTAACTGTTGAAAACCGGCTACCTATCGCGAGATGTAGCAGCTTGTCCAAAACAATGTAGATAGGAAAAGGATATCATATTCACGTGGAATTTCAAGATTTCAGATTCCGAGGAACAGATTATAAAGAAAGCCCATAATGAAATTAAATCACAATGTCAGCACTAATTTATCTTGCCCTTGTATGCACAGCATATTATTTCTGATGATCCCAATTTTAACACTTATCTTCTCAGGGCTTCTAAGATGCTAGAACGTCAGCCTGCCATACTGTCGCACTGGGGATTTCACTCATTACGGAGTCAGAATAAAAATATTACTTCAACATCCTCAGTTTTCTGTTGAACTTCTGCTGAAGAGGGAATCGATTTCTTGCCATTTAAAAGCCAACTTACTGTACTGTACAGTTTCTGTGCTTTTATTTGTTGTCTTTATCAACGTGGTCCTAAACTAGACAGTTAAGATAAATCAAATGAACATGTGAAAAGGAACATACTATTTTATATACACTATGATGGCCCCTTGATACCATAGGCAGTGTGAGCTGCTAAGCATGACTGATCAATGAGCCTGACATTAGTTATAGGTGAGATTGGAGTTTTTACCAGTTTGAGAGGATATATTAAGTAAATATAAGCTGCTACTGAAAATGTTTACATTAAAAGAATCTTATTTCAAACATTTATTTTTAAACACAGCAGAATTCTGATTTCCTAAAGCACTGCAGTAATATCTCATAAATTCAAAAAAAAGGAAGAGTTTGAAAAGAGATTCAGAGAGATGCATTGAAGGTCTGCAGATTGCCTGTAAATAATTTTTCTTTTCCTTTTAAAATTGGGTACAACTTACTTGCCATCTTAGGTAATGCACCAAATCTTGGGCTTGCTGAGAAAATGCCTACAATAAAAGGAAATAGTCAGAAAACTTATTCATTTGAGGAACTCACCATCACTCAAAACCAAAGACAGTATTTTTCCTACAAGCTTTTGCATTTCTGAAGGTGAAGCCTGTACAAATGGGTAAGACTGTCCACTAATTCAGATTCAGGAACATCAGGGCACTTTCCATTCCACTAGTTCTTAGTGCATCCATTTTGGTGCAGTCCTAGAGTCATAGGAGGAAAAAAACCTGGACTTTGCAGGATTCAGTTCAGGCAGGGGTTCAGAGAGTAAACTAACATGAAAGCAGCATGGCTATCACTGTTGACATCTGCAGCACTGCAGAAGGAGAGATGGTGGCGTTCGTTTCAGCACAAACCAACCTTGCAAATATAATAGTAAAGTGAAATCTCTTACTCAGGGTTCAGCTTCTTGTGCTGAGAGAAGCAGGACTGAACTGTTCTTCAGCAGTTTTCTGTGGCTATTAGTTAAGCTCATGTTAAACTGTAGCACAGATACCACGTCTCCTCTGGAAGGGAGAGATCATACATTTTGGTCTTCTTAAGGGGAATACAGTGTGCTGAACATGAAAACCAAAAGATTGGCTTTTCCTACCAAAATCTACTTCCCCTCAGTTAACACCAGGAGGTGGAACCATTATGGCTCTGCAAGTGTGTGTCTGGCAGAGGAGTGCCATACTGTGGAGGAGGGCTCCACACAGCAAGGGTGCCATGGCAAAGGGAAGCGAACACTGTGTGCACTGTTCCATGCATTCAGACGCTATTAATGAGGCTCAGAAGCTCCACCTTCTTATAGAGGCAGCGTACTGCGTGTAGTCATCAGAGAGGGCATTTAGACAGAGGAGCATTCAGTCTATGCTAAGTGCAAGGGCCTTCGCCCACTGGCATCTATGCAATTTTAAATTGTGTCTTTCAGGGGAGGGAGGAACAAAATTGCTGTTTGTTTCCAAACAGCCCCCGTCTTCCAATTGTTGAGACTCAGTAATGACTATTGAATATGGCCATTTGTTATTTCATAGCTGATAAGAAATGTCCAAGTACAACAGAGAGAAACTGAGAAGAGTACCCGGTGGCAGAGGGTGGCATGTTAGCTACCAAGACAACGCTAACGCCCTTCCTATCACTGCTCACCCCTTTTCAAACATCGAAACCTTTGCCTTCCCTCACAGACTCTCCCGTCCTTCTTCCCATCTGTCTACAAGCTCATAGGTCAAGGATGCAACAGAGAACCTACATCAGCCTGTTGTGGTATAGCACAGCTTTTAGGTTTTCTGTTCTAGTCCTCCTGATCATCTTAGTAAAAAAAAGAAAGAATGTGATGAGGAGGAAACATGGGAACAGTGGCTGGAACAAAACAAGGGGCTTGCAAGCGCACACAGTGGGAAAAGGCTGAGCCATTTCCACCTCCTCCATCTGCTGTCTCCCACCACCCATCCCTTATAGCCACTTGTTTATTTTCTGCTTCTTGCTTCAGACCCTTTGATTTTTATTTTCTCCTACCCACCTTTGCTGTAAACGGCTGCTGAGGCAGGCTGAAGGACTGTCTTATTTGCTCCTGTGGGATACACCCATCTTAGCAGTCTTCAGGGTGGATGCCCTTCACACTTTACCCAAAACGCTAACCTCAACCTTATTACTAGCCCCCAGAAGGGAAACTACACATTGCACGTTGCAATGTGTAGAACCAGCCTCATCCACCACATAAATGGAATACAATTCTCTTTTGTGTTAGCCTGCAGATCGCAAGACATCTCTATAAAAAGCTCTCTGTCTCCTCACTTTGGCAGCAGTCCTTGTCTCTTTGCACCAAAGCTGTATTCATATTGATATGTGGTCACTGTAAAAACATTGCCAGCTTTTTCAAAGAAACCAACAGTTAGAGCTACAGTACCCAATTTTGATGCCCCTGCTCAGGTTGTACGGTCCTCTGCCCTATAAGCAGCCCCAGTGAAGAAGGCTCTACTCAAATACATGTGATCATGGTGACAGAATCTAGCCACCCGTTTTTGAATTCGTGAATTCTCTTTTCAGTTCATGTTCTTTCAAAAGAATGACTGTGGCAATGCATACATAATGATCAAATCACTGTAACAATGACGGTGATGAGTGAGAGGAATATTGATCTTGGAAAACAGCAGACCTTAGGGAAACGTGCATTTCAGCAGTAATTCCAGAGTCTCAACTTCACAACTTAGGACCGTTATGTATTTTTTATATTTACCTTTTGAGACTAGCCCCTGGGTGACAAGCATGCTCCCAAGAGACAAAGGAAGAGCTGTAAAAATAAAAAGAAGTGTATTTGGTATCAGCCAAAATTTGTTACCTACTTGTTAAATTCATTACTCTTTTAATGTTAAATTTTTTATATATTTAGAATGGTAAACACATTACTCACCTTCTAAACATTAACTTCATGCACTGTTCTAATCACCTATTACATCTGCTCATTCAGATTACTTTACTATTCCTTCAAAGCACAAGGATGTGTTCACACAGTGCCAGACATCAGGCATCTGCAGCTAATGCATCATATATAGTTATTAAATAATAGCTTCCATAATACAAATATCTCCTCTCAGTACTGCACCACTAGTAATGACAGCAGCTCTGATTAAATGCTGAAACCCTTTTCAGTCTTCTCCTTTCAGAAAATGTATAATATAGATACAAACTGACTTGGTGGACTTAAAAGGCACTAAGACACTGAGTAACTAATCTTTTAGACGTCCTAACACCTAAAGAGTTTCACAAACCCAAGACACGTAGCCATGCCTGCCTTTCTTTCGAAGGCAAGAATAAGTATGCAATGAAGTAAAGCATTCCTAAGGTTGTTTTGATAATGGAATTCAAGAATAGAACCAACTCTATGATTGTTAAAGTAAGTTCATATTAAACAAGGGCTTAATTCAACCCCCTTTAACTACAGTGATTACGCAAATAATTAAATTAATCCAATAGTAACATATTGCTCAATTTAAAATAAGGTGACAGTTAACTCACAATAATATTCCAACAAACTCCAATGTATTACAATAAACAGCACGGCATTTTGCAGCCATTCCTGCATAACTACATCAAGAAGTCATTCTCAGTGTCATAAGAACAAGTTTGCATTGCTCACCTCTGTACCAGAAACTTTCCTTTTTGCATTCTTTACGGATCCTTGCAATTTCTTCGGCATCGTGAGTTTGTGAGCTGGGACAATAGAACATTGGCTGAAAGGATAAACCTGGGTTAGTTTATTGAATTTAATCTCACAGGAAGAAAAAAAAAACTAAAGAAGGCAAAATATTTAAAAAAACAAATAAAACAGAATGCAAAAACCAACAAAAACTTCGTTATGTTGTTAGCAGTGTGATGAAATACTTGATACCACAATACAGAAAGAACTACATAGGTTTTAAAGTTAAAACCACTCATCCTGTTGGTCTATACTTTCCTAAAATAGCTCAGCTGCTGCTTACCCCAGAAGTATATTGCTTTATTTCTGTTAGCCATTTCATTCCTATGAGCTACATCAGCTTTCTGGGAAAGAAATGACAGGAAATACAGAGTCCTCGTTTCTAAAAATGAAGTTCTGCCCCATACAGAAGTCAGTTTAAGTGCAGTAAGACTAGATTTTGCAAGTATTCAGAAGAGGGTCAACATAAACTCTGTCAGATTCCCCTAACTAGCTGAAGTTTCTCTCTGAGCAGTGTAAATATATTCATGGCATTAACTGAACTCAACCATACTGGCTTCACCGTCAGAATAATTAGCTTGCCGACAGGTTTCTTTTAGGCTAATGGTAGCTCTTTTTTTTTTTTTACCATTTTGAGAAAAAAAATGACAGTATTCTCTCTTGCATGCTAATATCCAGGGTATTGACATGTGGATATAAGTACATCACTTTTCTTTCTTTATGAGATGACTTGGTTACCACTGTTAGCACTTGCAGTATCATTATTGGACATCTAAAATACACGGGCATACTGGTTTTGGCTGGGAAAGAGTTTATTTTCTTCATAGTACCTGGTATGGTGCTGCGTTTTGGATCTGTCACCAAACCAGTGTTGATAACAGTGGGCTGTGTTTTATTGCCGAGCAGTGCTTGCACAGCATCAAGGCCTTTTCTATTTCTCAGACTGCCCTGCCAGTGACTCGGCTGGGGGTGCATGAGCAGTTGGGAGGGGACGCAGCTGGGACAGCTGACCCCAACTGACCCAAAGGATATCCCATACCATATGACATCGTGCTCAGCAATAAAAAATGGGGGAAAGAAGGAGTCGTCATTAAGTAATTTCAAGTAATTTTAACATTTTTCTGTAAAACCACAACCTCTACAAACATACCTACTCTTGAAAGCAAAACCAGACTTCGTAAAACAAGCAGTGCCTTGGGGAAAAGGGCACGTTAGTGTATTACAGGATTCTACCTCATTTTATGCCCAACTGATCCATGATTTTATAACCATAATAATGAAATACACTTATTGGCCGCAGCCACACATTTCACATTTTAGCTAATTAATATCTCCATCCTTCTTCAGGCACTGCTCCCAGTAAAGTTAACGGTGGTGCTGCTCGGGTAAAATGGTAGAGAACTAACTCCACTCTGGACCCTAAAGAACCACTCCAAACTGGTTTCTCAGCAAGGTCACAGCAAATACAATAAAATCCAAACAGGCTGAGTGAAAGATAAGGAAATGAACGTCAGGGCCCTAAGTGCACCAACAGGCTTTGCAACCTTTTGGTCCCCATATACACCCTGCCAGGGGTTTAATTGCTTGGGCTCAAAGTCAGCTCTAATACGGCACAGTTGTGTAACACTGAATTATACTGAAGCTGGGAGAAAGAGCTGCAAGAAACTTTGCCCAGGGCCTCTGCCCCTTGGGTCAGGAGCTGCATTTAAGCGCAGGCCCTCACCTAACTGTGTTGTAGTTATGCTTGTAGCTGGCCTTTAACCACAATGATCCCTACCTTGCCTTGCTAACTTGACGTCCTGGCTTACCATCAGACTTGCCTTATTCCTATGGACTTGTCTGGCAATCACTGGACCAACTGTTGGCTGACCCCGGTTAACATCACCGGATCTTGCTCTGCTCCTCTTTTTGGGATACTGTGGGACAGTGCTCCTTGTCCCTGAGGTCACAACCCCTACCCGCCTTGCTGTCACTCGTAGCTCACGGGTCACCTTCTCTTGCAGATCAGCCCACTTCTGCTGCTCTCTGGCAGTGACTGGTTAGCAACAAGGTCATACCACATTTAAACTCCTTGTGGGTAATTACATGCTTATAGCATAATATGGTAAAATCGGAACTCCCGTAGGTAGCCGATTTCTCCAGCAGAGGGGAATGCTCATCTCCTGTACTGCTGGAGGGCAGATTCTTGTGCCGTACTGTTCCCTTCTCCCCTTCTGAATACACACATGCACAACTTGATGGGGACAGGTAATACCGGAGTAGTACTCAGATACTAGAGCTTTGCCAGTTTGTAACTAGTTTAACTAGCATAGTATAAATCAGAGCCCACTATCTTAACTCAAAAGCTCCTAGCCCTCTGAGTGTAGTGAACCAGGAAGAACACCACATATCCCTTTCTTCTCTTCATTTATATGCTTAAGCTAACAGACATCTGTTTACCTCTTCAATAAGAGCGACCAATGCAAAATCCCAGTCATTCACTAGCAATAGCATCAAAATAAATGGAAGGAAACCCAGCTTACCCATCCAGTTTGCTTTAGTGGAGATGTCTGACTTTCCTGCTGGGTTGTTTCGGAAGACATTGTCTCTCTCCCTGTACTCTGCCACTGATCTTGGTCAACAGAAATTGTGTGTTTTATGCTTGGCTACCTCTCTTTCTGCTAGGTACAAAAGTAAAAAGCCAAAGTATCACACTGATGCTGTAAGTTCACTGTTCACCTAGAAACAGTAATGACCAAGTTGAAAGGAGTATATATTTTTACAGCAGATAGATAGCATCCAGTCACCTGATTACATACAGATTACAGTGCAGCGTATCACTTATTAGCAATACAGAGTTGTGTGTAGCCTAATTCAAACAGGGAAGTGGGTGAGTACAATTAGATGCTGGATCATGACCAGCTGGATCATGATGGATCATGAGTGGTGTGCTAACACCACTCTGAATCATAAAGAAATGAGAACAAATATGAGCAAGTTTTTATTGTATTGCAGGTGAAAAGTTTGGCTTCTCCAGTGTGCTACCCAGATTCACTGTACTATTTATCCTCATTGCTGTGATCTGAAGTTTTGATTCCACAGGACCCAAAACGCAAGCCTATCACAAACCACATCTGCGTTTCCAACAAACACAAACCAGTTGCAAACATTCTTTAAAAAAAAAATAAATCTATGAAGAATAAAGATTCAAAAGAGTTTTAGAGTTGCAGTCTTCCATGCCTGAGAATTGTGCTGCTAGGGAAAAGCAAAAAGGAATCTCATTTATTTATGGAGTAATTCAAACATCTCAACTGTGATTTTTACCTAGCACTTTGCTGCATGGTCTGTCACTTTATTTATCAACATACAGAGCACTGCTGCTTTTCAAAAGGTGCCCTCTGAGAATGGTGGCACTGAGCAAGACTAAAGTGACTGCAAAGGACAGTTAAACAGGAAACATAAGCAACAATTTAATAACCTGAATGGTTTTTGGCATTCATAGTATTACTGTATAAACCACTTCCTGCACTTATTTTGGGGTCAGATACACAGCTATAAAGTCCAAACAACGTCTGCTTCATGCACACTGGATATTCAGACAGCAATGCTTTTTTAAGTGATGGAACAGAAGCAACACGACCTCCTCTCCCCTTGGTAAAAAGACTCAATTAAGCATTGCATTCACGCAAACATGAACTTTATTCTCAGCCACTCTCAAAAATGACAATGATCACTGTGTCTTTGAAAAAAATTAAGTTTGAAAATCCACGTAATGTTGGGAGAGCCCACAGTTCTTCACTGTCTGCCTCGCCCTGACTATGTAAAAGCAATTTAATTTTCCATCAGTCTCTCGTCACTGAATGCAAAAACAGAGATAAAAGATGAGAAAAATGCATACAACTTTGAAGAGGTTTATGTCAGTCAAAGACACAACGTTGTCTTATTCTTATCTGCTTTCTATTCTTATCTGCTCATGAAGCCTACCTGTGCAGACAGTTGCATAAAAAGCATCACTACTGACTGATATGGTTTCTAACTGCTGCAACAGATTTTAACTGCTCATCTTTTTCATGAGGATAAAAATAAGTTGAGTCACTGCAGAAAATAAATAAAATGAAAAAAAATATAAAGGAGTATAAATTAGGTTATAAAAATTTGCAGCTTGCCGTTAACCTCCTGTATTGTCTTCAGCATACATTTCTCCAGAACTATAAGTTATTCAGCTACACTTCTGCTTCAACATAACAAAGAATCCCAAAAATATGTAGTCCTTCAAGCAGCTTCCTGGCACCTCTCCCACTTGGGATGAAAGCTGAAAGCTATACTGGCAAGAACGAAGCAAAGGGACAGCGTCGAGGTCATCAAAATATTATTTAATTGAATTATTAATATTATTACTTAGCACACATGCTGCCTCCTATCTGAGGAATGTAAAAGTGTTCCAGTATTTTGGGGCATTGTGTCTTGGAAAGACAACTGTCGTCCCAAAAAATAACTTTTTTTGCATTGACCTTTAGAAGAAACATAACTTTCTTGCATATTTTTACTGTAACACTTATTGCTGTTTTCTCAACCTAACTACGTCATTGTTAGTGTAACAATTAATTGTATATTCTCTTAGCTGCCTTGGGAGGAATTCCCCAATGATGTTATTCTTCTGTTTAACTGAAATACCTATATAACGCGTGATTAAATCAACGCGGCTTGTAAGGATCAAATATTCGAAAACCTCTGTATTCTACAAGAACTGTTCTGG